>NC_067477.1:35334661-35683645 GCF_947179515.1 Apodemus sylvaticus
ACAGCATGTGATATGTGTTGAGAACAGTGCAAGAGGTTCCCCAAAGGTCTCTTCCCAGCTGGTTGTGCTAATAAACACCAGCAGGGTATGCTGAAGAAGCTGAGGCAGGAGGACCACAAAAGACTCTTCTTTGACACGTGTGCCAAGTACACTGGAGGACCCCATCTTTGTGCAACCTCAAACGCTGGCATCAGCTGGGGCAACGCTTAACCAAAGAAAGCAAGTGGTAAAGAAACAGCTGAATATCACCCTTGGTGTTGTGAGTTCCCCAGTCCCTCCCCTGCCGGGCAGTGGTCTCAGTTGATGGTCCGCTCATAGCTTGTATCAGGTCTCAACAGAGCGGAAATGGCCACATGGTTTTTTAAATGTGATTGTCTAATCTCTTTGGTCTAGGAAAAATATTCCTCTTGTTGTTGTTTCCTGGGGGTGGGGACAGTAAACACGTGTGTCAGTGAGGAAGGGGTAGGGACAGTAAACACGTGTGTCAGTGGCTGGGGACAATAAACACGTGTGTCAATGAGGAAGGGGTAGGGACAGTAAACAAGTGTGTCAGTGAGGGAGGGATGGGGAGAGTAAACACATATGTCAGTGAGGGAGGGGTGGGAACAGTAAACATGTGTGTCAGTGGCTGGGGGTGGGGACAGTAAACACGTGTGTCAGTGAGGGAGGGGTGGGCAGGGATCATCATGGAGTCTTCCTTGATCACCCTCAACCTCATTTTTGGAACAGAGTCCTTCACTGAACCCACTTTTCACTGTTCGCTAGCCTGGCTGACAGAGCTCTGGGTCTGCCTCTCTTTGTCCCCCAGCACTGGGGCTCGTGCATGCCCCCCCCCCCACACCCTTGTTTGTTGTTATTTTATATGGATGCTGAAGACTGAGCTCAGGTTGTCATGCTCGGTGGCAGCCACTCAGCCATCTTCCCAGACTCGTCCTCTCCATTCCTCTCACGTTACCTCACTTTGCAGCCAGGCGGGTTGTGTGCTTCTCATCCTTCTGTCTTGCCTGCCACGTGCCCGCCGCATGCCCGCCGCCTGCCCGCTGCCTGCCCGCCGCCTGTGGGCCTGAGCTAGCAACCAGCTCAGGACCGAGACCCTCAGGAGCCTGGGACTGGAAGATGAGTATTTTGAACCCAACCTGGGCAATATAACAGGTATCTATCTCAAGGCTAGCAAATGAGATAGAGCTTTGAGAAAAGGTGGGTTTAAAAATGTATGTTATTTAGTATAGTATGAAAGTAACTGTTTCCTTGTGTGAAATCTTAAGATCATTCAACTCGGAGCTGTAAATGAAAATTCTCCTTGCCCCAGAACAGACAGCATTTCAACAGTTGCATAATATGTTATTGTATAGAGATGTCATAATATTAAACCAGCCCTGTTTCTTCCTTTCCTCATTTCTATTATAAAAAAATGCAATGTTGAAACTTCTTCCATATTAACACTTTCTGTTATTCCTCCAACAGAATAATGTTAATAACTTTATGACTGTATTTTTTTTTTTGGTTTTTTGTTTTTTGGTTTTTTTTTTTTTGGATTTGTTTTTTTCGAGACAGGGTTTCTCTGTATAGCCCTGGCTGTCCTGGAACTCACTCTGTAGACCAGGCTAGCCTCGAACTCAGAAATCTGCCTGCCTCTGCCTCCCAGAGTGCTGGGATTACAGGCATGCGCCACCACTGCCCGGCTGGCTGATTAATTTTTAAAATATGGTAAAATGAACACTCATTAGAGAAGAATTTTGGGTTATACCTTTTGCTTCCTAAACTGATCTGGAGAATAGAGAGAGGAATAAAATGTCTGTGTCCTTTCTGTAAACTTCTCTCTCTCTCTCTCTCTCTCTCTCTCTCTCTCTCTCTCTCTCTCTCTCTCCCCCTCCCTTTCCCTCTCTCTCCTCTCTCTCTCTCTCTTTGTGTGTGTGTGTGTGTGTGTGTGTGTGAGAGAGAGAGAGAGAGAGAGAGAGAGAGAGAGAACTTCAGGTACCCGGAGAACCCAGAAGAGAGCTTCAGATCTCCCTGAGCTGGAGTTAGAGGCATTTGCGAGCCACCAGGCATGTGTACTGGGAACCAAACTCAGGTCCCCTGCAAGAGCCGTAAAAGCCCTTAATTACTGTGCCGTCTCTCCAGACCCCATGTCTGCATCACCGTGTTTGAAGCTCACAGAACACGGAATACAATATGTAACAGTCATTTCACATATATAAAAAAACAACTCATTTACAAGCTTTTTCCCCCCATCATGGCTGCTGCCTGAGAATCTGTGCTTCAGGCAGAGTTCCTGGGCCAGAGCGGCAGGTGGCTTTGATGTATCTCTCTGGGCACAGAAGCCCGACTGGAAACACCCGATTTGGAAGCAATGCCAGGAAAACGTTTTTCTCTTCTTTATTGGGCTTTGATACAGTGTCGCAAATGTTTAAGGAAACTGTTTAGTCACTAGCTGATCCATTCAGCCAACAGGACAGAGGCTTCAGAGGCCATAAACAACAATACAATATGTAGTTTAAAAATTAGCCCAGGAAAGGCATTAAGCAAACCTACAACTATAAAAGTGAAGCAACAGACTCTGGGGTGGGGAAGAGTTGCTACATTACAATATTTAAATGTTTAGCTTATAACAACAGCAGCAGCAACTGGGATATGAAGAGAAATAAGAAAATTGGCCCATGAAAAGGATGGTAATGGCCAGGTGGTGGTGGCTCACGCCTGTAATCCCAGCACTCTGGGAGGTAGAGGCAGGCGGATCTCTGAGTTCGAGGCCAGCCTGGTCTACAGAGTGAGTTTCAGGACAGCCAGGGCTACACAGAGAAACCCTGTCTCGAAAAAAACCAAATCCAAAAAAACCAAAAAGAAAAAAAGAAAAGGATGGTAATGAATAGAGGCAGTTTGGACACTGGCCTTACTTTAAAAAGGCTGGGGCCACATTTTAAATTTTGTTCTG
Source organism: Apodemus sylvaticus (assembly GCF_947179515.1). NCBI lineage: Eukaryota > Metazoa > Chordata > Mammalia > Rodentia > Muridae > Apodemus > Apodemus sylvaticus. The sequence goes on from NC_067477.1 coordinate 35,337,594, forward strand.
TGTGTTTCTAATGCTCCCCCTGGAGCTTTGAACAGTTCTGTATCCCTGCATCAGCTGCCAACCAAGTCTCTGAACTAGAGCCCCATTTTAGAGCTTTTCCTGCTGTTGTGTCAAAGGTGTAACGCTGTTGCCTTTTGGCTTCCGGTATCATCAGTGAAGTCAGAAGTCTGATCATCGGGGCTGAAGAGATGGCCCTGTGGCTTTCACAGAGGACCTGGCTTCTGTTCCCAGCCCCCACATGGCGGCTTCCAGCCATTGTAACTCCAGTCCCAGAGGATCGACCTGAGCACTGTGCAGCGCACAGTACACATGTGTACATGCAGGCAAAACACACATGTACGTAAAATACCAAGTGCAGACGTTTCTACGAAATTCAACTAACTTTTCCCCTCGTGTCTCTTCGTCCCGAGTCACACTGATTTTCTTCTTCGTGCCACTGGTTTTCAGCCATTTGAAGAGTCTTCGCTCTATGGCTTTGCACTCATTCATATTTTAGGGTCTGTGTATTTATTTTCTTTCATCAAATTGGGAAAACAATATCAACTGTTATTGTCCCCATACATCCCTCTTTCTCCAGTGTCACCCCTCTTTCATGGCGTGTGGGTTATTCCAGGTGACACCGGCGGCAGGAACTCTCCTCTTTTCAGCCTTTCTGTCTCTTTGGAAGTCATCTATGCCCTCGGGGAACCCCAAAGCCCTTCCCTGAAGAGTTCAATCTTCATAAAACACTCCCCCCTTTTCACGTTAGGATTTATCTGTACCTTTGATAAACATGAACAGTATGGAGCTATGAAGGGGGCAGGAGAGGGACGAGCAATAACTATGTGCCTAGTGTCCAAAGCTTGGGTCCAACACACACGTGCACACACACACACACACACATACACACAGAGAGAGAGACAGACAGACAGACAGACAGACAGAGACAGACACAGAGACACAGATAGACAACAGGGTTGGGGGATGTTACTCCTTATGGACAGATGGAAGAAGCAATGAGAGGCCTACTGGGAATATGTTATTTCTTAAACTGGTGGCAAGAAAACAGGCAAGATACTTTATACGACTTCGGTTTTAATTATCACATATTTTAAAAACACACAAGGTCCTGTTTTTTAGAGATATTAGAGTCTCTAAAAGCAAACATGGGGAGGAAGCTCTACTCTAGTCGTTCTAACACACCCAGGATCATAGGATCAGAGGTGAGGAGGACACATCTGTCCCAACACCTAGAATAACAGGGACCAGTGGGACCCAGGCACACAGGAACTCTACCAGACCTATAGCACAGGTTCCTTCCAGTCTGGGCTGTGCCCTGAGCAGACCTTGGGCACAAACTCCACAGCCATTCCCACAACACCCAGAGGAATCTCCACTCCCAGGCTCTCTAACATGCCCAGGATCCCGGGATCCTAGGAGCTTGGTCACACCAGGACCTCAGGGTCCCAGAGGCAGCTTGACTCCCAGGAGCTTGGACACATCCAGGATCTCAGGACCACAGGATCACAGAGACAGCTTGACTCTGAGGAGTTCTGACACAACAAGGATCACAGGAAGGACAGGCTCCAGTCAGATATAGCGAGGGCAGCTAACACTAGAGATAACTAGAGGCAGGAGCTAAGGGCAAGAACATAAGCAACAGAAACCAAGGTTACTTGGCACCATCAGAACCCACTTCTTCCACCATAGCAAGTCATGGATAAACCATCACACCAGAAAAGCAAGAATTGGATGTAAAATCACTTCTCATGATGATAATAGAGGACTTTAAGAAAGACATAAACAGCCGGGCGGTGGTGGCTTAAACTATAAATACCTTCTCCTCTTTCTCTCCTCTTTCCTTCAAACTGCCATTGCTGGCAGAATACAAATTCTTTGCTTCACGTTAAGATGAGTGGTCTCTGCTGGGCGGTGGTGGTGCATGCCTGTAATCCCAGCACTCTGGGAGGCAGAGGCAGGTGGATTTCTGAGTTCAAGGCCAGCCTGGTCTACAGAGTGAGTTCCAGGACAGCCAGGGCTACACAGAGAAACCCTGTCTCGGAAAAAAAAAAACAAAAAAACAAAACAAACAAACAAACAAAAAACAAAAAACAAAAAAAACAAACCAAAAAGAAAACAAACAAACAAAAAAAAGAACATAACCAACTTCCTTAAAGAAATACAGGAGAACACAGGTAAACAACTAGAAGCCCTTAAAAGGGAAACACAAAATCCCTTAAGAATTACAGGAAAACACAATCCAACTGGCAAAGGAAATGATCAAAACCATCCAGGATCTAAAAATGGAACTAGAAACAATAAAGAAATCACAAAGTGAGACAACCCTGGAGCTAGAAAACCTAAAAGAGATCAGGAGTCATAGATGCAAGCATCACCAACAGAATACACGATAGAAGAGAGATTCTCAGGTGCAGAAGATACCATAGTAAACAGTGACACAACAGTCAAAGAAAATGCTAAAAGCTCCTAACCCAAAACATCCAGGAAATCCAGGACATAATGAGAAGACCAAACCTAAGGATAATAGGAGAGCAGAGATTCCCAACTTAAAGGGCCAGTAAATGTCTTCATCAAAATTATAGAAGAAAACTTCCCTAACCTAAAGAAAGAGATGCCCATAAACATACAAGAGGCCTACAGAACTCCAAATAGATTAGACCAGAAAAGAAATCCTCCCATTACATAATAATAAAGACACCAAATTCACTAAACAAAGAAAGAATATTAAAAGCAGTAAGGAAAAAAGGTCAAGTAACATATAAAGGCAGACCTATCAGAATTACAACAGACTTCTCACCAGAGACTATGAAAGCTAGAAAATCTTGGGAAGATGTCATACAGACCCTAAGAGAACATAAATGCCAGCCCAGCCTACTATACCCAGCAAAACTCTCAATTACCGTAGATGGAGAAAACAAGATATTCTATGACAAAACCAAATTTAAACAATATCTTTCCACAAATCCTGCCCTACAAAGGAAAATAGATGGAAAACACCAACACAAGGAGGGAAACTAAAGCAAGAAAGTTATCATTCAGCAAACCCACACAAACATAATTCCACCTCTAACAACAAAAATAACAGGAAGTAACAATTACTTTTCTTTAATATCTCTTAATATGAAAATTAATATTACCAACATACTCTAATCAATTGAAATTCAAAAATATGAAGAATTAGAAAGTCATTGGCTGTCATCCAGTGGTCTCTCTAATTTGGTAATTGGAGAAATATGTCCAATATTGTACAATCCATGCACACTTTCTGCTTGTTTGTACATGACAGTGTCTTGCTGTGTGCCACATAATGGTCTTGAAATCATGCTTCTCCTATCTCAGCCTCTCTATTAGTAGGATTGTTTATTTGATGTTTTTATACTATACTATGGTTTTCAGAACAGCTTACACATTACAAAATTATTTATACAGCCAAAAGAAATGTAGACAATTAATTTAGGAGGTGGTTTGTAAGAGAACAACAAAGAGTGAGACTCAATTTTTTGCTTGATATTTATAATTACTGTATCAATGTTGAGGAAGAGGACCTTATAAGTTGCTCTTTTTCTGAGATGAATGCTTTTCAAAATCATCACAGCCAATGAACCAGAATCTTACCCTCACCTAATATCTGTGCCACCCTCCAAGCAGAACCATTGTTCTTTGAAACAGTTGATGAATGACTTCATGGATAGACCATCTTAACACACATACCATTTCTTCACTTGATCTTAGCCAAAAGGCCGAGAAGCGATACACATACCATTTCTTAAATGAATGTAACCTGTCCCCTGTGGGCTGAGAATGATGACAATCACTCAAGTCAAATAGGTTTGATCATAGCAGGAAATCTGTATCCAAATAATCCTGCCTACAATTCATTCCTTGGCACAGCAGAACTGTCAACTCTAAGAAGGTAACATCCTTTGGTGATGTGAGAGACATTGAAGTGCAGCCTTATTACAATGAACTCCAATATCCAAAAGTTGTTCTTATTTTAGGTTTGTACCACAGTAAGATCCAAGATCTCAAGATCTACTAGAAACAAAACAAAACAAAACAAACAAACAAAAAGACTTCATCTTTTTATGTTCATTTAATAATGTCCATCATTTTTATGTTTGGAATAAATATGTATATATACAGTGTTGAATATAATAAAAAAAAGTTTTTAGCCAATTTACCATGCCTATAGGTAATGACCTATACTAATTTTAGTAGCAGCATGGAAGTCTATTATGTGGAAATATAATGATTTATTATTTGTGAGCTATTAGCAAGTTTTTTCTGTTATAAAAGTAATACGACTATTATACATGTACACCTTTTGTGTACTTGATGGATTTATAACATTCGTGAGGTCAAAGAGAAGATATAACTAACATGCATTACAATTATAAATTTATTATTAATTATAATTATAAGATTGAATATCAACTTTAAAAAAAGAGAAAAATAAACTGAAAAATAACGATTTATGGAAGGGAGACCGGGAAGGGGGATAACATTTTAAATGTAAACAAATAAAATGATAAATAAAAAGAAAAGAAAAGAAAAGAAAAGAAAAGAAAAGAAAAGAAAAGAAAAGAAAAGAAAAGAAACCTAGAAGAACTGACATAAGATATTTGGGCTCAGAAATGCTTGGGGTGTAGATGCGAACCCTGATACTAGCCCTGTCTTCTAGAGATGTTCTCTTGTTCTACAAGTAGCTGAAGAGCGCCAGTGCTAAAATGAGCGGCTGCAGGCTGTTGGCTGCCAATACCCACAGACGTGTGTTTGGTCCAGCACTTCTGATCTAGGCTGGCATGACCTGCTCAGCACATATCAACCCTGCCCTTGTCTCTAGGATGCTGTGGGTGTGCAGGAAAGTGTGTGGCTGATGGTTGAAAGCCTTTGTGCTGCAGTGAGGTTTTTCTTGCTTTAGTTCCTCCCTTTGGCCCAGCGATGCTTAAGAGAATGCTCAGTCTCGCTCCCACTGTCCTTCAGGATCTTTCCATTCCCAAAAGAAACCCCTCCTTGCCTCCAGGGCCTCGCAGGGTGATTAGACACAGAGCAGAGTAACTTCTGGCCTCAACAGTTGGCAAGGCATTTCCAAATGACAGAAGCAGCAGTCATAGTGACCTCTACTATGTAACTCTTTCCGTTTCTTCCAATAAGGCTCTCAACCTTCCTAAGGCTACAATCTTTCAATATAGTTCCTCATGTGGTGGTGACCCCCAGTCATAAAATTACTTTCATTGTTACTTTATAGCTGTAATTTTGTCACTGTCACGAATCATAATGTAAATATCTGTTTTCCCCTGGTCTTAGGCTACTCCTATGAAAGGGCTGTTCCATCTCCAAGTAGATGTGACCCAGGGTTGAGAGCCTCAGCAATAGGAAGACATCATTATTTTGTTGGATTGTTTTTGAGAACAGGGTCTTATTCTGTTGGCCTAGGGTGACTCCAGCTCTGGGCTCAGTTTGCGACACTCTGGGCTTAGGAGAGACGTTATTATAGTTCTCCTTTGACCTTCTGATGTCTCCAGCAAGGGACACGTCATGGCTGCTGTCCTCACAGATGAGAAGACTGAAGTTCGGCTAATTGGGCTGGAGGTCACACCACCAGGAAGTAACCCAGCTAAGTCTGCACCCCAGATTTCCCTCTGTATATGAAAGAGGGATGGGTATCTGAAGGGTTTAAATTACTATTGCTTTAAACATCTGGGTTTGGGGAAGTTTACCATGCATTAGTGTGCACCCGAAACATATGTTGGAATATTAGATTACAGACAAATATTTTGACATGAAAATCTTTAGTGTATTAAGTGAAAAATGGAGGCTACAAAACAGCATTGCCCTAGGATTTCTTTGCTGTTAAAGAAAGCACATGAGGTGATGGAACTGTGGGTTGACAGTTGAGAGCATGCACTGCTCTTGCAGAGGACAAAATTCAGTTCACAATACCCACGTGTAGTAGTAGCTCAGAATCACTTATGATTCCGGCTCCGGGCCTTTGCTGCCCTCTTCTGGATTCCATGGGCACCTGCACTCATGTGCACATACCCACACACAGACACACATATGCACATACATTTTAAAATAGCAAAATTTTTTTAAAGCACATTATTGAGGGGGATGGAGAGATGGCTCAGCGGTTAAGAGCACTGTCTGCTCTCCCGAAGGTCCTGAGTTCAAATCCCAGCAACCACATGGTAGCTCACAACCATCCGTAATGAGATCTGACACCCTCTTCTGGAGTGTCTAAATCAGCTACAGTGTACTTACATATAATAAATAAATAAATAAATAAATAAATAAATAAATCTTTAAAAAAAATAAAAAGCATGTTATTGAAATCTAGCCAGTTCCAATGTAGCAGGTTAGGTAGTAGATGCTATTAACTGGAGTCCACGAGAGAGTAGAATATCAAACGTTGCTCTCTCTAAAATGAGGTGGGAATCTCTATAGACCATATCACCTCATGGGACATCAATAGACCAGAACCAGCCCCACTCCCACTACTCTGCAGGTCACCAGAAACCCTCTACTCCTGCCCACAGCAGATTAGAATCCATGGATGCAGCACTCATAGACAAGCCCATGCACATGATATGAAGTAAGGACCCAATATAAAGACGAATGAATGTCACATTGTTCAAAAAATATGAATTTTAAGACAGCAGATAAATACAGCAAACGGAAGGCCATTCTGGGTGTGGGGTCCTATGGGCCACCTTTCTTTCAAGCTTCCCTGACCCTTAGTAGAGGAGTTGGCTGCCCAAAGAGAGAGGCTGCCTAGCAGGGGCTGCAACATCCCCATGGCCCATGGAAAGAGGAGAGACAAACATGAAGAGAGGTAACTGGGCTGGCTAGGGTCCATGGATGAGGTTCTGTGCGACCTCTGCCAGGCTAGAGCACAGGCCATACCTGTGGGCCCAGTAAAGGTCACTGTGGAGGAATATCAGTGGAGCTGAGAGGCTGCTGGGAAAGGTAGAACCAAAGTCTCCCTCTCTCCACACACCCCAGCGGGGAGCTTCCCACAGAGCTGCCAGCGCAGGCCCAGGGAGCCACACCTCTGCACTCCTCACCCACGCTCCTCCTACCCCAACCTCCAATGCTAAAACATGGAAGGATGAGGATAGAGGGAGAAACAGCAGCCCCGACTCCCTTCCTAGCCTTGCCTGATTCTAACGCATCAGGGAGGGAGCCTATAATTGCTTGTGACATTTGGCATTCTAATTGGACTAGGCTGATCTGGATTTTTTAATAACGGAAGGTGGCCAGAAAGCCGGTAAATCTCTCGGGAATGTTGCTCAGGGACAGAAGAGATTTAAGAAAATACAGTCGAAGGCTCTGATTACAGACAAAGGGACGAGGGCTCTTGCTTTTATTTTCTGTGGGGCTTTTCCATAATCAGGGCCTGTGGATGGAAATACTCCTAAAAAGATGTGTGTGGGTAACTGGATGTGGAGATTTCGTACTGACAAAAAGCAGCTTCGACGAGAGTTATCATGACATCCACCACGCAGCTGCTCCTGGAGCCCTGCTCACAGAGCCATACACAGGCAGCTCCTGTCTGTGGGCCAGCTTGGCTCAACATCTCCTCACCCTAGACCCCCAGCACAAGGCCAGGCTCATGGCCAGCCTGGCTCAACTTGTTCCCGCCTCCCTTGCCCCGCTTTCCCACACTGGCAGGACAAAGCCAGTCTTGTGTACCCCTCCGTGTCCGAGCCCACTTCAGAATCAGGCCTGTGGGCACGTGGGAGAGGGTGCCATTGTTCTTAGATCTGCCCACTGTCCTGGGAACCTTCTGCTCCCGTGTCATCCTGAGGTAATCGCAGGGGCAGGATGGGAGACAGAGAAAGGCTGGTGGGAAGGGGGGCAGGGATGGAGGAACAGTGGGAGGGGAGCGGGCCAGCAACAGTCTTTGCATCTGTGGGGACAAAACTGCTCTCTGCTGAGAGGGGCTTCATTGCCTTAAGCTGGAAGTAAGGCAATATGTGTGTATGTCTGTGCATGTATGTCTATATGTGTCTATTTGTTGTGTCTGTGTCTGCAGGTGTGTCTGTGTATATGCATGTGTGTGTATATGTCTGTGTGTATCTGTCTGTCTGTGTCTGTGTGTATCTCTGTCTCTGTGTGTATCTGTGCATTTATGTCTATGTGTGTGTCTATATGTGTCTATTTGTCTGTGTTTGCAGGTGTGTCTATGTGTGCATGCATGTGTATGCATGTGTGTATGTATGTGTGCATGTCTTTGTGTCTATGTCTGATTGTGTCTGTGTGTATCTCTCTGTCTATCTCTGTGTGTTTGCGTGTATGTCTATATGTGTATGTATCTATTTGTTGTATCTGTGTTTGCATGTGTCTGTGTGTGTGCATGCATGTGTGTATATATGTGTGTCTGTGTCTGTGTATCTTTCTGTCTGTCTGTCTCTCTCTCTGTGTGTGTGTCTGGGTGTAGCACACACTCATTCACTCTCCCTTTCAAAGTCAGCCTGGCTCCTTTCCTTAGATACTCTCAGTGAGAATGACTCAGCAAGAAAGCCAGCCTGCTGCCCACGCAGCCGAGGCCCCTCGCCTCCTCGCCTCCTCCCTGGTACACCCACACTGGCTGGCATGGGGGCCGGGATCTCTCACCAAGAACTTAGAGGTTGTGCCTCTTACCACCTCCCTTTGGCGGCCTTGAGGAGGGGCTGCTCCTCCTAGACAGCCCGAAGCTTCCCCCGGCTCCTTCCAGTTACCTGTTAAGAAGGTTCCCAAGTTCCCTGCTCACACTGGAATTCTTTACTCTAACCTTGGTGGGTGCTGTGCTCATGGTTCTCATCTGCAAATTTAGTGGGGGGAGCGCTGGCCCAGCACTCATTCACCCAGTTGTGATAGATGTGCACACCCACATGGTTTCAAGAGTCAGAGCCAGGACACTGTCTAAAGGACCACAGGAAGCGGGACTGAAGCAGCAGCTGGGAAGGACCTACGCTCCTCCGGGAGAACACTTTACATCACACAAATGACGGTGCAGCTATATGGTGGGCCACGGGGCAGGTATTCAACGCACAGGACTCGAGTGCATGCCAAGAGGGGAGGGAGCGGTCACAGAGGACAGCAGCATGACAGAGAGCGGCTGGTGCTGTGTGGGGTCAGGGCATGCACGTGCTTGCTTAGAGCTAGCCCTGGAGGCTTTTGTCTGCAGACCGAGTCCTCAGAGAGCTAGAAGAAACCGAAGGCCATAGTTACCGCTAGTGAGAGGAATAAGAGACGAGGCATGGAGGTGGAAGGAGACCTGTGCTTCCTGGGACCTTTCCATGCACTGAACTGCACATTGTGAAGGCAAGAAGCCATTGCTATTGTTAAAAATCACACTCAGACCTGAGAGCTCAGACTCCTTGCCTAGCCATACAAGGGCACTGCCTTGCTGCTGATTTCTGAGCTTTCCTGTGCTGGGATCCTACCCAGAGCCTCACACAGCTTAGGTAAGTATTTAGCTGGTGAGCTATAGCCTTTGTCCCCTCCCCCAACATTGAGGCCGGGTCTCCCTAAGGCATCTCTCTCTACTCCAACAGACCTCGAACTCAGCCTTCCTGCTTCAGAATTTTAAGTAGCTGTGGGATTTCAGGCCTGCATCACTAGGCCTGACTTTTTACAGAATTTGAACTAAGATGTGCAAAGATGTATACATATGTGTATATGTGGATGTAAGCGAAGTGTGTGTATGTGTGTCTGAGTGTGTACATGTGCAGTTTGTGTGTGTGTGTGTATGTGTGTGTAATCCCACCAGCAGTCCCACCATCATGGATGAAACATGAAGGCATCACAGGCCTTGGAGTCAGAACTCTGATTCCCAGAGCTGCCAGTCAGGAACTGGGAGACAGACAGAACGGTAGCCTTCAGCTTCCAGGATCCTCCTGTCAAACAGGCCCTAGGACACCAGAGGCGTGGGGCTGGCCTCGGGACACATGGAAACCCACCTGTGAGAATCAGTCACTACTGGACTCGTTCCTTTATACCCTACAGGGCCAAAGTGTTCCAAGTAGCTTGAACAGGAAGGGGCCGCCAGCAGGGACCTAAGTATTCTGAAAAAAAAAAGAACAAAGGACCCAGTGGAGCTGGAGTCTCTTCACCACGAGCTATCATAAGCAAGGAGAAGGAGTGTGGCAGGTCAGGACGTTATGACTAAGAGTAGCATAGAAACCACCTGGTCTGCTCACCAAGGCAACCGTATTCGCCTGTACCTGCTGGTGCTGGCACAGCACCCCACCCCTGGCAGTGACAGGAGCTGGATTTCAGATGAGAGCGAGCGAGGGAGAGGGAGACAAAGAGGGAGAGGGGGGACAGTAATGAGAGAGGTGTCCACACTGAGATGGAGATGTCTCTCAGGGATTGGTAGGGACAAGACTGCAGGCTGCTTAGGCTGGGGTCCAGGCTGTGAGACACTGGCCATAGTGACATATCACTTATATGATGAGTGAAATGGTCCGGGGTTGTATGTGAGTAATTCTTCCTCTGTATTGTTTTAATTATCAGGTTCTTGCTTTGTTAATTTACACCAAGGAGTCTGGGGTAAGTAAGGGCCTCTGTAAGCAGGAGGTGGCACCTCATTGGCAAAATGTGGCCCGTCCATAATAATCACTGTCCTGTTTCCCCTGGGAATCAAACTTGGAGTCTTCAGCCAGGTTTAGGAGTGAAGACCCATCCGTCTCAACCATTGCTACATCTAGGTTTGGTTATTTGATTAAATCCCAACCAGTGGCAGCCACATGGGAATGAGGTGAACCAGTAAAGGATGCCCTACCGGAGAGGAGCCAGCCCTTGCCCCTCCTCCTTGAGAGGAACCATGTGCACCATGAGTCGGAAGCTGTGAAAAAAAAAAAGAATTCCAGTCACTGCAAAAGTATTTGCAGGCTGCCTTCTGATGTGAGGAACTGGGAAGCTTGGGCTGGGGACGGGAGGGGCTGAGGTTAGCCCTGGGTCTAGAGCAGTGGCAGAGGCCCAAGAGAGGCACCTGATGACTGAGGGGACAGGCGCGGGGTGCTCCGGCAGAGCTGATGCCTCCCAGCCAAACAGCATGTCCTCCCAGCACCAGCAGAGTGACTTTGCATTTCCCCCTCTCTGGAGATGGAGGTAGATGGGGTGGAGTGAGGAGGAGGGGTCTTCACAGCTAGTGATAGCTGGGATAGCCTTTGCTCCTCACAACCCAAACTCAGTGACTAACTAGGCTGCATCCTGCTCAGAAGAGAATACCAGTATCCAGAATGCAGAAGTCACTTGCCCTGGGTCAGTCACCAGGAAATGCAGGAGCCCAGCCTTGGCCTGAGGCATCTGTCCTTTTGGGGATCAAAAGGTGCGATGGGGATCCTCTGGCTTTCAGAGCATCCCTCCTCTCCTGTACTCCCTCCTCTCCTGCCCTCGGGTGGGGCTGAGGAGGTTGGGAAGAAGTGGGTGTTGGACAAGGGATGGAAAGACTCTCAGACAGCCTCTGACAGTGTGGAAGGCTGGTAGACAAGTTGCCCAGCTCTGGTCACAGCCCAAACAGTGTATTTGCACACACACACACACACACACACACACACACAGAGAGAGAAGGGGTGGAGGGAGGGGGAGGGGATACCGTTTAACAGAAGACACTTTACTGCCATCTACTGGGGAGTTTGTCATCATAATAATCATTCAATTTAATGTTAAGTGTGAGGGGGAACATGCAACAAGGGTGTCTGCTCCTTCTTTCCTGTGTCCTTGCCTCACAATGAGAGTCCTTAGCAGTCTGACACACAACAGACCGTTTCTCTCCCTGTAGAGACCACTCTCCCATCAGCAGCAGGCACTGGCCCAGATCCTTCACTGCGGGCTATGGGTGCACTCTTGGGGTTTTCTTACCCCTTTGGTTCCTCTTCTGTTGGCTATCTTAGCTGGCAGCAACTAAGGTAAGTAAGAGGCAAGTGGAAACACAAAATCCGTGGCATGTAGCCAGTGATTTTCCTTGCCCCCAAGGGCAGATTGTTAATTTTCAGAGTTGTGAGTCCACAGCCAACACTTGGCCTGCTCCTGGACATGTTAGACCTGAGTCACACTCACAGGTACATCCCAGGTGGGAGACCAGCTACAATGGAATTTCCCTTCCCAGGCAACCAGCAAGATCTGGAAACTGTGTGAGCACAAAGTGAGAGTGTGGTTCAGGCTCCAGTGCAGGCTCAGTAGGCGCTGGTCTTCTCCTTTTAGCCCTGGCTGGAACCTGATGCTGACTGGGAGGGGCTGAGGGTGAGGGTCCTTGCTTCTCTACGACTGCTGAGTAGTTAGAGTCATGGAAACGAGGCATGACAGCTTTCATTTACTAGTAAGAGACAGCTTGCCGACAGCACTTGACCATGGTTCCTGGAAACTTCTATTAGGGCTCAGACAGGGCCACCCAACCCTCTGAGATTCTGTTCATTTGTGACATGAGGCCATCATATTTGCTTTGCACCATTGCCCACGGATTAAGATGCAAGAGGCAGCAAAATGATCTGCCCACTGCATGCAAAAACTGAAAATAATGATAAACACAAAATGTGCACAGTTGCAGTACCAGATATTGGGTCCTAGGAGGCGCCAGCAGCTGGCTGAAAGATTCACTTCGTGATCCCATGCCTAACCCTACCAAGCTCCAGGAAGTGAACTCACGGGTCCTTAGAGCCAAGCCCTTCCCCTGTCTCCCTCCTCTATGGAGGCTGGAGGAACTAGGACACGCTTTCTGGAGGCTGCTTGGACAACACAGCTCCTTCTGACCCAGCCATTTCATTTCTAGGAAGTCAGCCAAGTAAACAGTCATAAGCCTCATGGTGTTGTTTGTGCTGGGACAGTCATCCCAACGTTACTAATAATAGTGAGATGTTAGGAATAATCTAAAGTTAGATGCGTACTTCACATTCTGAGTGAAGGCCAGATGGTCAAGTGCTAGGACCCATGTTCAGCAGAAGCCCAGGTGATATCCCTACTGATGTGGTCATGCATGCTTCGCAGTTTAACGTTACAGTGAAGGGGTGCAGGAGCGCAGCCTTCCCAGCCCGAGCAGTGGCTGCGTGGTCCTAGTGTTGTGGGCCATTCACATTTGTGTTGTAACACTGATGCATACATTGACTGTCACTGGTGTCACCTCACTTTTTCTGATCACTTTTTTCATAGTCTGTATATTCTGTATAACACAACACAGTCCCACATTGGGGTAAATGTGATTTGTCTGTGGGCTTAGGGATTTTCCAACCCTTACAAGAGAAATGTTTTCTTGTTATGTTTACAAGATGTCAAGAATAATAAACAAGGTTCTGGAGAGATGGTTCAGTGGTTAACAGCACTGGTTGCTCTTCCAGAGGACCTGGGCTTGATTCCCAGCACCCACAAGGCAATTCACACCCATATGTTAACTCCAGTTCCAGAGGGATCCGATGCCCTCTTCTGGCCTCCACAGGAACTGCAAACATACAGTACACATACATGCAGCCAAACACCCATACACATTAAATAAAATTAATTTTTAAAAATTAAACTTTAAAGAAGAATAATTAAGTGAGGCTTTAAGAGAAAGCTTTATGGTATAAATAGAATAAATCGATTGATATTTTAATTGTTTTTTAAAAATATTCATTTACTTTATTTATATGAGTACACCATATCTGTCTTCAGACACACCAGAAGAGGGCATCATATCCCATTACAGATGGTCATGAGCCACCATGTGGTTGCTGGGAATTGAACTCAGGACCTCTGGAAGAACAGTCAGTGCTCTTAACCACTGAGCCACCTCTCCAGCCTGAAATTTTAATTGTTTTTGAAAGCGGCTTTGTTTGGTGTTGTGAAACAATTCTACACAGATGGAACATTGATAAAATTTAATGTCTGTTCTTCTGCTTTCTGTTGGTAATTTTCCATTATTTCCCCACAACACTTCTTTTAGAAGTGTCCCGCCAGTCTGCTTCTTCAATTTTCATGTTCACTATCAATAATTTCCCTTCTTTAAACACTCATAGCTTTTAATTATTTCTGCATGTAAAAGGAATCATGAGAGGCCAGACCCAGTAAAACACTGTGATAGTCTAACAATAGAAGATATAGATTCACACCTTCTGTGACTGATGAAATTGCAACAGACTGGAAGGAAACGTTTGTTGCAAGCTGATCTAGATTACCTACGTTTGAAAGTTATTTTTGATATTTATTCTTATTTATAGCTGGTATGTGCATGTGTGCCTGTGTGCATGCGTGCATATGTACCTCTGTGCATGTGTGCATGCATGCATGTGTGCCTATGTGCATCTGTGCATGTGTTCATATGTGCCCGTGTGCCTGTCTACCTGTGTGTATGCATGCATGTGTGCCTGTGTGCCTGTGTGCATGTGTGCATGTGTGCTCATGTATGTGTGCTTATGTGCGTGTGTGCATGTGTGCCTGTGTGCCTGTGTGCATGCATGCATGTGTGCCTCTGTGTATGTGTGCATGCATGTGTGCCTCTGTGCATGTGTTCATGTGTGCCTGTGTGCTTGTGTGCCTATATGCATGTATGCCTCTGTCACGTATGCCCATGTGCCTGTCTGCCTGTGTGTATGCATGCATGTGTGCCTGTGTGCCTGTGTGCATATGTGCTCATGTGCATGCGTGCCTGTATGCCTGTGTGCATGTGTGCATATGTGCATGTGTGAGGCTGTGCAGGGACAAGAGACATTGGATCTCCAGGGTTGCCACCAAACCTGTTCCAATCACCATGCCTTCCCCTCCAAGATGGACTGCACTGTCAAACTGGAAGTCAAAATAAACCCTTCTTCCTTTAAGTTGCTCCTTGTTAGGTATTCTGTCACAGTGACAAGAAAAGCAGCTATTCACCTATCTGACACTCCAGAAAATAATATGAACAAGATGGAGAAGACACACTTAACTATTCTAGATCATGAGGCAACCAAGAGGGTGGAGCAACAAGATGGAGAGAGTCTGGGTCTCACCTCCTCACAGAGTCAGCACCCATCCTAGAATGGCTCCATACCATAGAGTCAGCACATCGTCCTAGACTGGCTCCCTACCATAGAGTCAGCGCATCATCCTAGACTGGCTCCATTAAACCTCCCTATTAATTTAATCACCGTTTTCCTGCTATAGAACCCAGTGATCATTACAGCATTAACCAGCTAGCACATTATGCAGCTGGGTTTAATCTGTGCTTAATCTACGTGACAACCCCACAGAGCCAGAATTGTTACAGAGACCTATCTTTTGGATCAGGAAGTTGAGTTGCAGAGATCTTAACAGATGTATGGTTTAAACACAGCTCTCAAATTTTGTGTGCTACAAGTTCACTCCTCCCATGCATTGGGTCAAGAGGTATCTAAGACACTGAGGCAGTTTAATATATTTGTAGATTAATGGATTGGTGGGTTACTATGAAAGTGGCCTGAGGACAAAGGAGAGTTTTGCCTGACACACCCACTCTGTCTTACCATGAGACACACTTACTCCACTGTATCCCAGTGCAGTCAGAAGCTACACACAGACACCAGCATCGTGTTCTTGAACTTTTCTGCCTCCACCATGAGCTAAACAAGCTTCTTTTCTTTGCAAATCATTCAGGCACAGGTATGTTGTTATAGCAACAACAACAAAAAAAGATTGGCTAAGACAACTGATTTTTGCTCCAGACTGTACAAGGAGCTATGCGCAGAGTTGAACGTGAATGTCAACATTTAATCCTAGAATTTTCTTTGTTCCCTCTCCTCTCTTGCCTTCCTACTATCCTCTGGTCCCAAATACACTTCTGCTCCCTGATGCAGACATACTTTGAGCTCTGGCCACCTGTCCAACCTACTCGTCCTCTCCAAGATGATACTTACTCCCTCCCATCCTGTTTCCCCGGGAAAGGCTGAGCCACACTAGAGCATTCGAGGCCGTGGTCAGCACAGCATATTACCTCTCCATAAGAAAAGACACGATTTGTTTCTACATCCTGTGATGCTGTCGTGTGAGAGGCGTGGCCCGGGGCCACAGGCCGTGAAGCTTGAGCTTCGGAGTCAAGTGACCTGGATTTCATATCTGCTGCCAGTAAGTGTCACAATCTTAGCGAGTCTCTGTGCTGCCCTGAGCGTCTGTGTTCTATGAAATTGCTGGAGTCTGGCTTGCTTTAGGCAGGGCTGTGGTCAGGGCTAAGTGAAATAAGGCAGGGACAGGCTCCCACCCCACCGGCCGGGCACAAAATAGGAAGCAGGAACTATATGCCTTCGCTTGGGTTCTGTTTACTCATTGTTCTCTCAAGCCTGCATTTTTAAAAAAAAAAAAAAAAGATTTATTTTCATTTCATGTGTATGAGTGTTTTGCATACACATATGTGCCCATGCAGTGTGTGCTTGCGTGTGCCCATGCAGTGTGCACCTAGTGTTCGTGGAAGCCAGAAGAGGGCACCAGATCCCAGGGAACTGGAGTTAAGGATGGCAGGAGCCACCGTGTGAGCGCTGAGAATCTGAGTCCTCTGTAAGAGCCGCAATTGCTCTCAACCATTGAGCTGTCTCGCCAGCCCCTCAAGCCTGGTTTTTAAAAGTACCTCCGATACTGGGGTACAGTTTATTATTTATTTATAACTGTACTCATTTGTAATCCATTCAAATATTTACTGAGCTCCTCCCTACCCCAAGACTCCATGTTTGGGTATAGGCTACAAAACTGCTGCCAGGTAAGGCCCTGCCAACGAGATTTTTGACACAAAGAGGCAATGCACAAAGGTATAGCAGCCAGCATAGGAGTGCGCGCCTTTAATCCCAGCACTGAGAATGCAGAGGCAGGTGGATCCCTGTGAGTCGGAGGCTAGCCTGGTCTACATAGTTCATTCCGGTCTGGTCAAAATTTCACATGGTGAGATTGTGTCAAAAAGAAAGGGAGAAGAAGAGAAAAGGGCGAGAAAAAGAAAGGGAGAGGAGAGAGAGACATGGCATATGAAAAATACCCGCAGTAAGTACCCCAAAGCAGACAGGATTATGCGGACAGCAAGGCAGAGGCCCCGCTGGTAGAAAGGAAGCTACCCCTGTCCTGACTTCTTTGCTGCATGGTGGCTAGAGATAAGGTGTTATTGGTAAAGTGCTCCCCTAGTGTGCGAGAGGCCCTGCCTCTGACCCCCAGCATCATGTACACCAGGCACGGTGGCTCCTGTCACCCCAGCACTCAGAAGGTATGGACAGGGAGATTGGGGTACAGAGTCATCTCCAGCTACCCCAAGTTTGAGGCTACATTTATCTCAAAACAAATAAACAAAAGATAAAGAAGGAAAGAATCAAACTCTCAGTTGGTTCACACGTCGTGGAGATGGCACTGGGGACTCAGGGAGGCGAGGAACTTGCCAAGGCTAGACAATAAGTAAGAATAAAGCCATTCGGTCCGGGTCAGTGAACAGCAAACGCTTGTGCTTTTATTTGCAGACCACACTGCGCCTCTCCCGAGCCCTGCCCTCTGTGTGGGCACAGATGAATGAGGGGAGGGATCAGAGATGCGAGGTATGCGCAGCCTGCTGCTCTAGGGCCACAAGGGCACATCCAAGTGGTCTCTGAACAGCCAAGGGCACTGCGGTGACCTCACTGCTCACGCCTCCCCTCCTTCCACTTCTAATTGAGACGTCAGCTTCTGCCTCATTCCTTCCCATTCTGGACACCTGGCATGGGAGGGCTCTCAGTGGAGGCCAACGATTCCCTCCTGTGCCTCCAGAACCTCCTCCATCATGAAGACATAAACTGTGGGGTGCCAGACAAGCACAGTCTCATCACCCTCATCTCTGCTCCTCTGCCTGCCCCTGCTCTCTGCCCTGCCCTCTGCCTCCTCCTTCTCTCCCACCTCCCGCGCCTGCTCCGAGATGAAAGGGCCAGGCCAGTTAATCCTGCTACCACCCCCACCCCTGATCTGAGCTGCTTGTTGGTCCCTAGCTATCAACATCCCTACCGGGGCTGCTTAAGTGGTCCCGGAAAAGCATGGCTAATTGGGAATGATTTCATGCATCCTTCTGAGGCCTGAGCACAGCCAAGAGGGCTTCTTCCAAGCTACACAAAGGTTTTCACCCCGAGGCATCCTATCATCGTAGAGGGCTGTGGGCTTACCTGTTATCCAAACCTGTTGTTTCTACCTTGACATTTGGACCTGGATGCCGGATGTCGATGTCTGTGTCACATCCACCTTCTCTAGCACCATGAACAGCATTTGAGGGCATCGGGTGAGTGAGTGTGTCTGTGTCCTGCCTAGGGTCCACTCACTACACACATGACACTACACTAGGCAGGGGACACTGGGTGATAAATAATTCACATAGTTAGGGAGTTGGCATTCTAATGAAAAGGGACAAATAGTAGACAGATAAGATCTATGATCAAGTGGTGTCAGGTGCTTTGGGATACATGTTTCAGAGCTGGTGGGACCTGGGTGAAGAACGGTGCAGCTTTAGATAAAGGGGGTGTGTGGGGCGGTCTTATTCTGGAGAGTGTGTGCCCTGCCTGCTTTCTTTATGCAAATGTCATATTCCAGGAAAGGCAAGCATCGGCGAATCACATTGCAGGAGGTTCATTTATCGGTTGGCTTGTTTTGGTTTTTTTGAAATGGGCCTGACATAGTAAAGGGTAGATGGCCTTGAAGTCCTGATTCTCCTAACACTTCCCCAGTCCCAAGATGGCAGGAATGCACCAACAAGTCCAGCTTTTCGAATAGCATTTTAAAGCCGACACAGGAGAAGCTTACGGCAAATCTCTGAACCTCAGTTTACTCAGAAGAAAAATGGGTTTAATATTGCTTTCCCTCCCAGCTATGAGGCTATGGAGAGACTTGTGGAATGAAATTTTAATTTTGTGAAGCTACTACCTTATTACATCAAAGTAATGCAGTCGCTGCTAAAATGAAGGCAGTCAGTGCCGGCAAAGCAGCACCTCTAGGTAGATAGTCTGTGATAATCCAATTCCGATGTGTTCCGCTGGCTGAGATGAAGATCACATTAAGATGGCTTCCAAATCCAGGCGGGCTGGGATGGCGTCTTCTTCTTATTAAGCTTCCTGAGGCTTGGAAGCACTTTGTGGTTGCTCGTGGCTGTGGTTAGTTGTCGGCTGTAGAGAGCATCCTGTCTAGGGATATCTATTACCGGCTTCATTTCAGGCTGTTGGTTAACCTTGAGACCCCAGTCTCCATTCTCCACAATCTACCCGCACTAAGAGCATAAAAATGAAACATTACCCATCAGTCTTCCCCACCCCAGCTCCTTACATCAAGGGGCAGCCTCCACCTAAACTCTTGGGGAGCCTGATAGACATGGGGGGTGGGGTGTCTGTCATCCCAGGGGGAAGCCACTGCACACTCCATGGAGTCTCTTCCTCTGCATACTACATTTATTTTGTGGTAAAATGGAATGATTGCCACTTGGAAGGGAATTTATTTCATTCAAATAATGCCGCGAGATTGAAAGATTTACAGCACAGATCTCCAGGAGTGTGCTCAACAGCAATCAGGTGCTTGCCCATCCCTGCCCCCGCCCCGGGAACCCCTGCCGATGCCATCACAGCTGAGGTATGAGAGTGGATGAGAAGGGAATGGGGAATGTGGTCCAGAAAGGGCTTTTGACAGTTTGTGGAGGGAAAGACTATCACCAGGGTGGGTGGAGGCCCAGCGGAAGATGGAGGGCAAATGTGTCTCCACCAGACATTTCAAAACCTCAAAATAGATTTTTTTTTCTTTCCAGAGAGACCAGTATGGATTCGTCAGCCAGATTGTTTACTCTGGTCTACTCCGGGCAAATCAGAGACACACACCCCCACCCCTAATATTTCTAATACGGGACAGGAGCTCTCATTTTAGAAAGGAGAAGGCAGAAGGATGAAGATGGGAGCCTAGAAGAGAGAAAGCGGGTGCAGAAGAGTTACAGCCTCTGGGCCTGATCGCCAGCACAGCATGGCCGCCATCACAGCATGGCCGCCATCACAAGCCTGGACATTGTTCTCCTGTTAAGGATGAGGATGGGGGAGAGCAGAGACGCTACAGCACCTGCTCAGGTTCAGATGGCCGGTTGGTGACACTGATGTTTTCTCTGCTTAACTCAGGGCGAGTGTCAAAGTAAAGTTTCAAGTTGACCTCCCGACAGGGTTCTGTCAAGGGCAAGGCACTTGGTTGTTCTCTCTCTCCCTCTGTTCTTTAAGGGGCTGAGGAATCGCTAGCCTTAGACTTCAGCTCTAGTGTCCTTTCCTGTTGGTAAGTTTGGTTTCTAAATAAATAATTATCCTGTCTACTCCTGTCTGAACTGCCCATCTCCTCCCTCTTAAGTTATTACTCCCTTCCCCCACTGGCATCTTCCCACAATGCCTAGCTCCTTCTTTTTACCCCTCACACGTGAATTCAGATACACACACACACACACACACACTCACGTTCACCTCCCCCCACACACCACTATGCAAAATAAAATTAGAAATACGCCCAACTCCCAAGATATTTAAGGAATGGAGGTATTTTGATCAGTATGGCCTAGACTGAGCCCTTGGGCCCCTCCATCCCAGGCCTGTGTGAGAGGCAGGCAGAGCTTGCGTATGGGGTCAAGCAACTTGTGACTCTAAGCTTCGGAGGAAGGAAAAGGACCTCTTGTGCCTCTTTGTGTCTGTCCCGGGGCCGCCGGATTCTCAGAAGCTGCCTCCCAGCATGCTGTTCTTCCTTTCATATATAAGATTCTTTTAGAACATGAAAAGGTTTCCTGGCCCCTTTTTTTATTTTTATGTATGCTGATAAAATACAGAGAAAACAGTGTCTGATGATTCAAAAATAGAGGCTAAGCCGATCGGCATATGGCCTTCACGTCAAAGGATTGCTCCTTTTAATCAACCAGTTGAGATAGCACTAAGCATTCATTGTGTTTGCTCACACACAGAGGCATGGGGAAGGCCGGGACGAGAGCCGTGGCAGCTTGGGAAACTGAGGCTGGCAAAGGCATTGGTACTGTAGTTATGTTTCATGGTCTTAGACTCACCCTACATGAGTGGGTATGCTCACGTGCTCTCTCTGTCTCTGTCTGTCTGTCTGTCTCTCTCTCTCTCTCTCTCACACACACACACATACATGTTTGCTATACACTGATGTTACCACCCTCTTGGTGTCACATGACACACACATGAGAAAGCATGAAAAGAAGACAGGAACAGAAGAAGCTTCGAGGCCCAGCTCTGGGTATAAACCCCATTGTCCTCAAGTGGTGCTCACGTGGGCAGAGTCTAAGAACAGGAGCATTGTGCTAGAACCAAGTTCAAACCCAGGCCGCACCACTCACCTGCTGCATGACCTTGAGCAGGTGGCTTAGTGTCACCTTCTTGCCCCTAGAACGGGGCTCAGCTGGCTTCAGGGATCATACTGGGGGATGAAAGTGGCTGTTGTGTTATGGGTTCAGCACTGTGCCTCTTACTGAGGAAAGGGCCAATCTGTAGTGTTAATGATGGTGACCGGGGACATGGTCGGTGCCCATCCCAAGCAGGCCGTATAGCTCCTGTCGTTCAGTCCTCTGTTCTACAGAACACACTGGGATGTAGGCTTACCCAGTAATCGGTGGGTACCCACACCCAGGTAGACCGGCTCTCACCCCTCAGCTCATAGCCCTTCTGAGAGAATGCTGATTTTCATGGGTGTTACCCTGGTAAACTGAGCTCTTAACATCACCCCCACCCCACCCCACCCAACCCCCCACCTACACACAAGGTTTTCCTTGGTCCTAGCCGCCAGCAGGGAGGGGTCCAAACAGGAAGAGGGGAAGAAGGGAGGTCAGGATATGGCTGGAGCTTCTGCAACAAGGCTAAATCCCCATCTCCCAGTTGAAACCAGGGTTGCAGTAAGGCAGGGCGCCACAATCCGCCCTGGGTGGTGGTGGCGGGAGGGGGGGGTGAAAGAAGGGCGGGGGTGTGGGGGGCAAGTCCTCAGTGCTGAGCCAGTGGCCAGAGCACCGCCCCCAGGAGCGGAGGGAGGGGTGGCGGAGCTGGGGGGTGCCCAGCTGCCATCCCTGCCGTCTCCTGGCCCCCACTCTCTGGCACCCAAGTAGGAGGGCGGCAGCTGCCCGCTCCCTCCTCCCACACCCCCGCTACCTGCCCAGTCCCCGAAGCGAAGCGTGAGGAGGCTGCGAGCCAGTCGGGCGAGCCCACAACTTTGCAGCCTCGGGGAAGACCAGGGTTGGCGTCCGGGGCTCCTCCTGCCGCGACTGGAGCTGGGTGAGTTCGTTCCCCAGCCCTCTGCAGCTCTGCGGCTGTTCCGGGAGACGGCTGTCCGGGAGTCCAGGAGGCAGTGGCTGAGGAACCGGTGGGTGCCCGCGCTGTCTGGGTCCGCAGGGCTCCGGTGCCGCCCTCGGAGGCCGGTGAGGCGGACGCCGGTGCTGAGCGGACAGCTCCCCACGCTCGCCGCCGCCAGCCACTCTCTGCGGGGCCGTTGCGGGACACAGGGCCCGGGCTGCAGCCGCCCACCCGGCGCCCCGCACTCCCCCCCAGCCCCTGTCCTTTGCCTTCCCAGAGCCGCGGCGCATCTGGAGGCTGCTCCCGCACCCCCCTGGCGACTGGCGCCGGGAAGACACTTGCTTCCCTCGCTGGAGCCCAGTACCTAGGGTTCTGTGGAGTGGGCAGCGCCCCCGTGGCCTCTGGGGATGCATGGCTATGGGGGGGGGGGTGAGCCCCCAGTGATCACCCCCAGGTTTGCCCTGCGCTGCGTCCCAACAGTGCAGAGAGGCCGCAGGTCACCAGATCGTCAGGCACTGTCACCTGCAAAGATTTCAAGGTGACCAATGTCTCGGCCAGGACGGGACAGCCTGGACCCCAGGCCCCGTGGTATCGATCCATCTTAGGTTCAACCACCTTCCCAGAACTTTTTTCGTGCCTCCTCCGGGCCGATTACTTAGATCACTGGAAAGTTCTTCTCGACACACGGAACCTATTTCTCCGTGGTATCCGAAGTTGGGGAGGGGCCCGGGCTGTAGGAGGTGGGGCTGCGTTCTGCTCTGTGTGGGAGATCATCCTAGGAAAAGCTGTCAAGCATCCACTAGTCCACCCAGGACTGGCTTCTTGGCATCGAAAGGGTTTCACCGCCTAGGGGATTGTTTGGGTTTCTCCCGCCAGGAAAATGAAAGGCGGGTGCGAATGAGGGATTTCAATTTCATTGCCTCAAAGGAAAACACTCTTTGCAAAGATTTTATAGAAATAGTCAGGGCAACCAGAGGCTGGAAAATGAACTGACCAGGACCCAGTGACACAGGTACCCTGGCTACACCTCTCTACCCTACCCAAGCACCTGAACTCGTGTGACTGTATCCAGTGTTTTAATTGATTTTTTTTGTTTGTTTGTTTAAGGAAAAAGCCAGGTTATACACACACATACCCAGACACACAGAGATAACACATCACACACAAAGAAATACACATCATGGTCCACAGCACGGCTACTTCCAGAGAGCCTTGGGTAACCCGTAAGGTCACAGAATATTGCTCAAGGGAGGGGGAGGGGTGAATTGGGATCTCCAAGAGCCAAACGATTCTCTCCACCCTCCAACCCCCATCCTTCTTTTTCTGCTAGGGAAGCCTCAGCCAGCAATCCCCAAAGTGGGTTGTATCCACTATTGTGATACAGTAACAAAATCACCCCTCAGCTCTTAAACCCCTCCCCTCCCCCACACACAATCACTCCAAACTGCAAACAGGTCCTCCGCTCCTTGTTCCTCTCCAGACTCCAAAGCAACAAGGACTTAGCCAAAGTAGGTGTGGCCAGATGCTGCCCAGATGTGGTTTCTGGGTCTCTAACCTGTTTGGTCCCAAATCAGGGAAACTGGAAAGGGTGATGACCCAAGGGCAGGGTTTGGGAGATTTGTATCTAGCCCTCCAAACCTTTGGCCAAGGAGAAGAGCGCCATGATGACCCTGGACAACTCTGTAAGGCCTCCTCTCTCCTTGCGCCCCTTAGGAATGTAATCGAGGATGCTGGCCTTGAGGCTGCTCAACGTGGTGGCCCCCGCCTACTTTCTTTGCATTTCCCTGGTGACCTTCGTGCTGCAGCTCTTCCTCTTCCTGCCCAGCATGCGTGAGGACCCCACAGCTACCCCACTCTTCTCGCCTGCAGTGCTTCACGGGGCGCTCTTCCTGTTCCTCTCAGCCAATGCCCTGGGCAATTACATCCTGGTCATCCAGAACTCCCCAGATGACCTGGGTGCCTGCCAGGGAACCTCGTCCCAGAGACCTCAGTGCCCACCACCCAGCGCCCACTTCTGCCGAGTGTGCTCCCGAGTCACGCTGAGGCACGACCATCACTGTTTCTTCACCGGCAACTGCATCGGCAGCAGGAACATGCGCAACTTCATCCTGTTCTGCCTCTACACCTCACTGGCCTGCCTCTACTCCATGGTGGCTGGAGTGGCCTACATCTCAGCTGTCCTATCCATCTCCTTCGCTCACCCCCTGGCCTTCCTCACGCTCCTGCCCACTTCAATCAGCCAGTTCTTCGCCGGTGAGTGGGCCGTGGCAGGCAGGTGCACCAGACAAGACCTCCTAGCCCAGTCGCAAGTTTTTCAAATAAAAGCACAGAATGTTCGGCTCAAGTAGTCAGATAAAGAGTTGTTTGGGATGATTATGCCCCAGTATTCCAGGAGGCATACTAAGAGAACAGATTGTAATCTATCAGCGATTAAGATGAACTGGGCATGCTATATTTCATCAGACATCACACCCTCCTTGTCTTTCATACTACGTATTACTCATAAAATTAGGATAGCCAAGCTATCCGCTTCTCAGGTCAGGCACGTCCCTTCAAATCACATGCTATGGTCTCCATAGTCCTGGACCCCAGGCCTACACACATATTCCTTCAGAAGTTCTTAGCAAACAACCACACCCAGGCTAAACTTCAGACTTCAGGCTGGGCTGAGCAGGAAGCTAACCTCCAACCTCCCAGTCACTCTGTTAGACTAAACCAGACTCTGGGTGGCTCAGAGCCACCTCACTGGCTACAAGCTGACCCACCACAGATCCAGCCTGGTGTGGGAGCTAACCCTCTGGAAGGCTCTGACACCTGCTGGAGCCAGGTACATGAGTCCTCAAACCAGTGCTCACATGGGCGCCATGGTGAGGATTGTAGTTTGAATTGTATGTCTCTAAGAACATCCCATGATACCCCGACCTGGGAGACTCTGTTCCTGGTGGCAGTTCTGTCTTACCTGACCCTAGCACGTGTCCCTACCTCCTTGCCTCCCCTTCTCCTGGGTGGTCCGGGGACCCTGTTGACTGTCCTGTGGGTCTCATCCAATTTGATCTCTGCAATTAGTAGTACGGACACAGAGGTGTGTGTCTGGTGTTCTCAGGTCCATTTCTCAGATAAATTGAATCTTAGCTGGGGCTAAATGACCTACCTAGTATCTTATTTCCCTTGAATAGCTGTCTCTGGCTTGTATCCAGTGCCTAAATCACAATCCCATGCTCTTCCTCAGGGTGCATATTCTCACACACCTTCCAGGATCAAAGAAAGACAACTACTTCTACAGAAAGCCTGACTGCCCCGACACCTAGACTGGCCTGGCCTAGGTTCTTTAAGTTTTTTTCTGTACCCCAGGGAAACCCCCACTTCAGCCTTTGTTGTATCTTTAGCTCAGCTCTTCACAGACATAGAACTATCACGCCATTTGGCTGTGGGAACACAGGAGCCCAGGAGGGCCAGCCGTGAGAAATGCCTGGAGAGCTGGTGCTACGCTGGGCCCAGAACCCGGAGCTCTGGGGCCTTCTGGATCTTGGGGCTGGCACAGAAGGCTGCCAGGACTGAAATAAGCAGGGGAAGGGGAGGGTAGGTGGGTGGGCTGGGGGTGGAGTGTGAGCAGGCAGGTGGTGCCATGGGGGGAGCCAGGGAACCTGACTGCACATCCTTTCCCCAGTAGTCTCGCCAACCATAAAAATGGGTGGCTCCAGAAGGAGGGCCTTGAAATGGTTTGATTTGAGTCTGGGCGTGAGGCCTGTCCATATGTGCTAGGTTTGGGAAATATGGAAGGGAGGGAGCTTCTCGCTTTGGTCGGATGTGGGGGGCGAAGAGCCAGCCTTTGCCCACCTCGGGGCCCAAGCATCTGTGCTGGTTTTAGAATGGGCCTTGCCGTCTTTCACCATACCCACGGGAAAAAATAAATTCAAGGCTTCTCACCACCAGCTCCTCCCCGCCCTCCTTCCTTGCTCAGCCCTCACATCCCTCCCTGGACCTGTCCTCAACTTCTCCTCTGAGGCTCTGCTTCCCCAGTTCGCAGTCCAAGTGGTCCAGAGCACACCCTCGCAGCTGCTCAGGAGAATGGGAGGGCAGGAGGCTGAACAAAAGCAGTTGTCTAATCCAGAATTTATCCCTGCGGTCAGGACCTGAGACAACTCTGAACAGGGCCTTGAAAACCCCTACCTTTTTGGGGGGAGGGGGGAGGGTTCTTCCAAAACGCTACTGGCCACTGACTCTAGACCCTCAGGTAAGAGAGGGGGGGGGCGTGTTGAGGACTCTTGAAAAGGTTCCCTTACCTTTGGCTTTCTGTCACCTCAGTGAGCCTCATTCTTATCTAGAGAAGGGAAGGGACATTGTCCGGCATGCGCTGTGGCATTTGGATTAGTATCAGTTGGTAGATAGCACTAGAAGTCCCCCATAGGAGAAAAAAAATGAGACTAGAATTTATTGAACACCTATTTTGTGCTCCACTAGACACATCTCTTTGCATCCAATCCTTAGGGCAGATCTGGGAGACGGGTATTGTGTGGGGTTTTTTGTTGTGTTTGTTTTTAGGCTAGGAGCCAAAGGTTAAGTTGCTTCTGAGCCATCCAGTTTTGGACTCTGGGTCCATTCTTTTACTCTGCCACCCTGCCTGTCTAGTCTTGCTTCGCGCTGAATGAGCCTCTATGGGAGGAGGGGAGCTGCCTATGCCCAGAGGTATTACAGAATATGCTGGGAGATGGTTCTGCAGACGTGTTAGAGATGGTTGTCAGGGGAGGGCAAGGAGAGAGAAATTAGATGATGTAATCCTTCAGATCCTTTAGGAAACTTGTGCGATTTTCTGAAAGGGAAACTATTATTATACAGTTTAGAGACATTGAAGCAGCCAGAACAGGTAACTTCAAACCCTTTGAAAGAAAGAAAACAGATCCCCAGAATAGCCCTTTGTAGCTGCTACCTGGGGCCAGAAAAGGCCAAAAGGTCTTTGCCTCATGCCTTGATTTAGAAACTTGTGGTAAATGGCTTCTGTCTGCCTGACTTGTTCCTGGGGCTGATTGCAAGGCAAGCCTTAGCTTGACAGCTTCGAGTCTCTCACATCCTAGCTGGAGGGATAGCTGGCACATCAGTATTCCTCAAGCCGGAAAGGCACCATGGCCCCAGGAGTCTCTGTCCTGCACTGAGCTGCCCAAGCTAATTTGTAGTGACAAGGAAAAAGTGGGTCAGGGGATGGCCAGGCTCTCCTTGAGTCTGTCTCTTTGCTGTGCCCCCAACAACAGTGGAGGGGCTTCTAAATGCCTACTGGAGCAAGATTTCTGTCCTCCAGGCAGCTGGACCTATTTGTCTCTAACTTTGCAAAGAAAACCCTGCTACCAGAGCCCCTAGGGTTCAGGAAAATACTTGCAGTGAGCAAGCCAGCAGATCGATTCATCTTGGCTGCTGAATCCATCATGGATCAGACTGACAGGTGTTAAAAAGTCCACTTCTCAGGAGTCTGGCTACTGGACCCTGGGAAGAGGTAGGCTGGGCAAGTAGGTGGGGTCAGGGGAAGATGATAGTGGGGATTGTGGTAGGCAGCTTGTACATTGACATCCCTACACCCCATCCCTGCCTCTGCACCCAAGCCTCTCTGGAGAGGGGGGGGTTGCCCAGGAGATAAGAAAGGGACCCAGGTTCCATTCTCAACCCACTGCTCTGGCTGCTAAGCATGCTGAGGCAGATGTCTTTACTACAGCTACTAATGCTATAGCCCAGACAGGGCTCCAAGCCCTGGAAAGGTGGGGGAAGGCCTGAGGGTCTTGGGATTTAAACCCAAAACATTTGGAGATGTAGCCTCCTTCTCTAAGCCAAGGCATTCAGCACGGAGGGTAAACTGAGACCTTGGCAACTCCAAACACCTGTAATCCCGAAAACCTATGAAGCATTACAGCCACGGTGCTGAAGAGTGACCTAGAACTCAGAGAGGTTAAGGAACCTGTGCAAGTCCACACAGCTGAGAGACTCAAACCCAGCGTAGACTAATCCCCTCCACCTCAAACTCTGGGAACACATGAGGTCTCTTAGAAAGCAGATCTTGTAAACAGCCATAGGAAGTGCTCAGGTGTAGAGGGTGCTGTCCCGCGACTGGGTGCTGAGACGATGGCCTTAAGAGTTTCTTTGAGCCTTAGCCACAGACTTGATTGACCCGACTGCCTTGGCTGAGTGTTCCAGTGTCTCCTCTTATTAACATTAATGACTGAATTGTTCTCTAAGTCGGCTCTGTGTGCTGCCCTTGAGGCTGAGCTCGTGACTTGTTCCCATGACTAGGTTCTGTTCTCAATCAAGCTGTCACTTTCCCAGATCCTCCCAGGCAGTGCTCCCAGCCTCACAGGGAGAACTGGCTGCAGTCTAGACAGCTGCCCAGGTGCCAGCTCCCTCTTTAGGTTCCTAAACTCGCTCCTCTTTCCTCCTGTGACCCACCCCCACCGCGCTTCCGATCCAGAAAGCGAAATGAGGTTCACTGTGCAGAGAGATGTGCAGCGTCCAGGCTGGGCTGAGGGCTCTTCTCACTGAGTTCCTTCAGTTTGTTCTCCATCTCCCCTAGGCACCCGGTTCTCCCCCTCTCTCCTCAGCAGCCATCAGCACTAAGGAAAACTTGGGCCAAGGAACTCAGCCACAGTCTTCCCAGGCTGCAGAGCTGAGATTGCTACAAATCGCAACTTCCAACTCGTGAGCCTCTCTCCCCTGCCTCGCAGCGGCAAGCGCTCTGCAGAGCGCGGAGCGCCTGGGTCCGTGGCCTGGGTGTAAAGCGGTCTGCTGTGTCCCCTCCTCCTCCCCGCAGGAGCTGTCCTCGGTTCTGACATGTTCGTCATCCTCATGCTCTACCTCTGGTTTGCTGTCGGCCTGGCCTGCGCTGGTTTCTGCTGCCACCAACTGCTGTTGATCCTCCGGGGGCAAACCCGCTACCAGGTTCGAAAGGGTGTGGCCGTGAGAGCCCGGCCCTGGCGCAAGAACTTACAGGACGTCTTCGGAAAGAGGTGGCTACTTGGCTTGCTGGTCCCCATGTTCAATGTCGGCACTGAGAGCTCGAAACAGCAGGACAAATAACTGGCAAGCGCCCCTGCTATTTCTCTGTCTCAGTTTCTCCTGAATGTAAGACCACAGCGCCCCTTTCTCCACCTGTGACACACCACACCCTCCCCTAGGAAGGGCCTCACATCCACCCCAGGTCGTCAGTCCTCAGAGGATATATATTAACAGGTGCATCCTGACGTGGAAGGGAAATGATTCTCTCTGCACCACTAGGCTGCTTGAGAGCCATTCGGGTAGGAAGCTGCTAAGTTGTTAGGGTGTTTCTTACTTCGAGTTTATTTTTCTGGAAAGCCCTTCCCTTCCCCCACCTGGCCCGTTCACTCTTGTGTCTCAGGTCATTGCTGCTTTTGCTAAAGTCCTTCTCTTTGTGCTGATAGTGGAGACTACATTCCTGCTGCTAACGGGAGATTCCACAGAGCCTAGAGGCTGGTCAACAGTAGCTACTACCGTGCATGAGAGGCAGTCAAGTAAGCTTTGTCAACTGGAAGGGTGGGGATCCACCCTCCTCGGCTGTGGGGGTGGGGTAGTCTGTAGTAGTTGTGTTGGGGTGTGAGGAGCAGAGGCTGCTCATCCCAAGTACAAGGCCCTTTCCCTAGAGAGGGCAATCAATGGCCTGCTGTTCTCTGCCCAACCTGACCCACCCGGCCAGCCCAGCCCAGTCCAGGACTTAGCTGGATAGTTCTTTTCTCTGGAATTTCTCTGGCTTTTCCCTTTGGTCTCCAGCCTCCAGAATTTTGCTAGATATTGGGAAGGGAAGAAGGGAGAGAGAAGAGGGAGTTACTTACCCATAAGTAATAAGAGAAGTGTGCTTCTTATATAGCCTTATATAATCATGTGTGTGTGTGTGTGTGTGTGTGTGTGTGTGTGTGTGTGTGTGTGTGTAAGAGGGGGCAGAGGTGAGGAGTGTTGTCATGGGCAGAGAGAGAGAGAGAGAGAGAGAGAGAGAGTATTGGAGGGGAAGGAGGGGGAGGGGCAAATGGGTTAACTCTTTTGCAGCCAAGGCCGGCCGGTGGTTGAATGTTACCTGGAGTGAGTGCTGGCCACTAGAGGTATTTTGACAGGATCTAGGCAGTTACCCACCAGAAGAAATTTGTTCTGGATGAACTTAGAGATCCCTTTCCACTCCTCGATTCCAATGTCTTCTTTGATACTGCTGGGCCCAGGGACAAGATCTTTAGAACCAAGATCTTAGCTGGAGAGAGGCTCAGCAGTTAGCCATCTCTAACTGCTCTTCCAGACGCCCTGAGTTCAATTCTCAGCAACCATATGATGGCTCACAATCATCTGTAATGGGATCTAATGCCCTCTTCTGGTGTGTCTGAAGAAAGCAAAGTGTACTGACATATATAAAATAAATAAATATTTAGAAAAAAAACAACAACAAAAAAAGAAAGACAAGATCTTTACCTGCTTTCATGGGACAGGATGTAGGGTAACCATGGAAAGGGTCTAAAAAATCACAACACAGACTTTCTGCACACAATCCAGCCATCTAGGAGACTTCTTGATGTTAACAGTAGCTGAGAGGGCCAGCAGTGCAGGACAGGGAAATATGTTAGAGCCAGGTTGGTGCAGCTAGCTGTAGGGAGAGAAAAGCCCTGAGGAGTCTGTGGGAATAACAGAATGTTATGGTGCATTGCTAGTCCATTCCTGCAAGTCTGGCTAGCTCTAGATAGGGATGCTGCCTTGAATCCTGAGACCCAGAGGACCAGACAGACCCCTGGGGCACACGAAGGAGTGGAGAGCCACGAAAAAGCCCTCCCCTGACTTGGTCCCAGGGCCCATACGACATCCACACAGGCACTGAGGCTGAAGCCTGTGCTCTGCAGTATCCAGTGGGTGGCCACAGCGACCCCAGTCACTGTCCAAGAAGAGTGGTGAACTGTTGAAGAGAGCTCTGGAGGATATTACTCGGGCCTGACTTTGGCGCCCTCCAGAGGTCTAATGTAGTAATGGCTTTCCTATTCACACTTCTCCCTTCAGCAGTTTTTTTTTTTTTTTTTTTTTTTTTTAATGCAAAAGCAAGAGGTTTATTTTCCTGCGCGTCGGGGTCGACCTTCGATTAGTCCCTCGAGGCGAGTTACTAAGAAAGCGACCCCGAATGGCTATTACAAGCAGGTTTTTTTTTCAGCAGTTATTCTTATGGTACCCTGTCCGTTCATCCTAGCTATCTGTGTGAAGCGCTGACCGTGGGCTGAGTCTCAGTCCCTGGCAATGCAGAGGCCCACCATCAGGGCCAGATGACTCCTATCATTGCACTCTGCTTTCTTGGCAGCCATTGGAGGAACGATGTGGCAGGGCTGAAGGAGAGCCCAGGCTTCCTCAGTGGAAGGGCCATTCGAGGTATCTCCACTCACGGTTCTGGGCACCCTTCAGCAGCATGAAGAAACAAGGGAGGGGAGATGTCTGGACAGTTCAGGCCGTGGAGCTTTCTTGACCCTAGAGTCCAAACTTGCAAGCCAGCCCTGCGCTATCCAGGCTCAGTACCACGTAGCCTGACATCCCAGAGGGAAAGGGGAGTGCTTCCGGTGGCCGGCTCTTTACACTCTGGTCAGGGACAAGTGGCTGTGGGGAGATCGCCAGCTGTGGTACTTGAGTAGCATTTGAACACATGGCCCTCTTTGTTAATCAAGAATATCAATAAAATATGTGGTTTTCAACTGTATTTGGTTTGTCTGTCTGGTTGTTGTGAGGGCTGCAGGAACGGCGTGGGTAAGTAACTACAGCAGACTTCCCTGAACGATGCACTTCCGGTGCAGACTTCCCTGAACGATGCACTTCCGGTGCCCCCGCCACCCCTGCAACCGACCTCGGGTTCACTGATCCAGGACTCTGCCTCGCATCCCTCTCACTGCCCACACCCGTGTCCATTGTGTCTGGTCAGGCCGTGTTGTGTGGTGCAGTAGTGTGACTCTTAGCCCTTGTGAGGAGTAGGTCTATGGCACCACAGAGACCAGGAATGAAAGATCTCATCTGAGATTTTTCCTCTCCCTCCTCCTTCTTGATACAGAGGGGAAGGTAGGGAAGAGGATGGGAGGCCATCTGCTTCTTCACCTCAGCTAGCAGATTAACTTGAGAATGAAGCAGGGCCTCCCGGCCTCTCAGGCTCACTGCCTTGGGCGCAGCGAGGAGGATACCAGGCTCTAGAGGGTATAACTTCTGAAACATTCTGAAGACATGCAGGCCTGGACGGATGGGGCACAAAGGGCAAAGGTTGACTTTGTGTGGCCTACCAAAGCCCCAGCCAACACTCAGGCAGCAAGCCAAATCCTGATAGACCAGGAAGCCTATGGTCAGCTTCTTCTAGAGAACATGGTCTGCCTACCGTAAGCCAACACCACAGCTGCCCTTGTCAGCCTTGTCCCCTCGATGCTTAGCCAGGGTGAGGTATCTAGTCGCTGCTCAACAATTACTACCGTGCGCTTGATCCCCCAGTGCTGTATTGCCGACTCAGAAACCTCTGAGGCTCTGGGAGAGGCTAAGAGAGGCAGAGAGTGTGTATCCAGCTGTCAGGATGGGATGGGGTTTTCATCTGTTTAGATCTGGGTAGACCAATGAGATTTTGGCAGCTTGAGATGGAGGAGGAGTTTCTGGGTAAGAAACCATGCCTGGAGCTTTGGAGCACAGAGACCATCACGGTGGGAGGGAGCGAAAACCTAGAGCTGCTATATGAGCAGGAAAGGCTTTGAGTAGGGTATCTGTAACGAGTTTGAAGGACTATGGGGACCCACAGACATTTTGGCATGGTGGGATCAGTACTAGACTGCAAAGAAGGTAAAAAAGCAAACAAACAAACAACAAACAAAAACCATAGAGTCTTGGAGGATAGAGGAAGATGAGGCAGAATGACCATATAACCTGGGTGGAGGTGGCATCGTGGGCTGGGAGAGAGGAATGAGGGGAGAGGGGCACTTCTCAGACACATGCCTGGAGCGGCCACAGAGAGGATTCAAGGTGGCCTGCAGGTTGAAACAGATCAGGTGACTTCAAAGGACAGGGTGACAGGGACACTGGCCTAGGCAGGACAGGATGCTGGCCCTTTAGCATTGGCTTATCAGGAAGTTGATGATGCCAGAGTTGACCAGCCACTCTGCCACCTTGTGGAGGAAGGAATTTGGGGGAGGGCATCTACAAGCACGCTTTGCAGCACAATGCTTGACCCCCAAAGCAAGGTAAAAGCCATGTGCTTATTTCAGGAAGAAGCCATAGGTCCTCAGGCCTTACACTCAATACTGAAGGGAGGCACCTGCCTCTTCCCCAACCACCCCCCCCCCACCCAGTGCCTAAGTATCTCCTCAGACAGCATGCATACGCTGTGTTGATTTATGTCCTAGAGCTGGACAAGCAAGGTATAAGCAGCCTCACTCTTAGGTTCAGGAACACACTAAACTCTGGGAAAGGGACAAACCTGAGAAACTTTGAACATGTGGTCCCTTTGCTGCAACAAAGCTGGCCCTTAGCTCCCAGGAAATAACCTCCTTCCCTAAGACATCCATGGTCTTCACCACTGTCTGTATGCTTGCCTGCTCCTCGAGTGTCCTGGATCCTCTCTGTGCCCTATGTCTTCCACGTGGTCCTGCTCTGCCTCCAGGTACAGCCACAGGGATACTTGAGATAATGGAGGAAGGGGAGGGGGAGGTGGCGGAGGGGAGGAGGAGAGAGGGAGGGACAATGGCAGGGGGAGGAAGGGGGATAGGCAGGAGGAGCAGAAGAATAGGCAGGGGGAGGGGGAGGAAGAAAAGGGCCTGAGGAGAGGACTCTGTGATTAAGAACACTCTCTTTCTAATGGCTAAGATTAAAAACTCAGGAGACAGCAGGTGTTGGCGAGGATGTGGAGAAAGAGGAACACTCCTCCACTGCTGGTGGGGTTGCAAATTGGAACAACCACTCTGGAAATCAGTCTGGCGGTTCCTCAGAAAACTGGGCACCTCACTTCCCGAGGATCCTGCTATACCACTCCTGGGCATATACCCAGAGGATTCTCCAGCAGGTAATAAGGATACATGCTCCACTATGCTCATAGCAGCCCTATTTATAATAGCCAGAACCTGGAAAGAACCCAGGTATCCCTCAACGGAAGAATGGATGCAAAAAATGTGGTATATTTACACAATGGAGTACTATTCAGCCATTAGAAACAATGAATTCATGAAATTCTTAGACAAATGGATGGAGTTGGAGAACATCATACTAAGTGAGGTAACCCAGTCTCAAAAGATCAATCATGGTATGCACTCACTAATAAGTGGATATTAGCCTAGAAAATGGGAATATCCAAAACATAATCACACATCAAATGATGTACAAGAAGAACGGAGGAGTGGACTGGTTCTGGAAAGACTTAGTGTAACAGTATAGGGCAAAACCAGAACAGGGAAGTGGGAAGGGGTGGATGGGAGATCAGGGGGAGGGAAGAGGGCTTATGGGACTTTTGGGGAGTAGGGGGCCAGAAAAGGGGAAATCATTTGAAATGTAAATAAAAAAATTAAAATTAAAATTAAAAAAAGAACACTCTCTTCCAGAGGATCTGAGCTCAAGTGCCAGCGTCCACATCAGGTGTTCTCACAACCACCTGTATCCCCAGCTCCGTGGGGTTCCACGACCTCTTTAAGAATCGGCACTCATGTGCACACAAACACAGAGACACATCAGCACACATACACAGACACACTCACACAATTAAAAATAATTTTAAAACAACTTTAAAGAAAGGATGTGCGGGACCTAAGGATCCAGTTGCTTGGGTGAGGAGGCAGAGCCTGGATCTCCTCTGGGGCCTGCTGTGTGGAGCAGGAGGGGGCTGGGAATAGCTCCTGTCCTCCTTCCTTCCATGTTCTCCGTGCACACAGCGCAGGCCCAGCTACTCCACTCATCCCTCAAACATTCACTGAGGCTGACTCTGTGCCAGGCACGGTGCCAAGAACCAGAAAAGCAAAGATGAATGAGACTTCAGGGAGCTTACGGGAAAGAAGACTCATTGCAGACCGCTGTGATTCAGCACTAGGAGCAGGCTGAAGGGAAGACGGAGGCCTGGAGGACAGGGCGGCACCCCCTCGAACGTGGGTGGGCTGGAAGGCTTCCCGGAGGAGGCAACACGTAGATCAGGCAGTATAGAGAGAAGCACACCAGGCGTGGAGGAAGGAAGGCTGTACGTAGACAGAGGTTCCTGGGATTTCTGGGAATCACAAGTCAGGGTTAGGAGTGATGGCGCTTCGTCCTGCAGCTACCGTTAGGGATCCTGTCCCTGAGACCCTGACTCATCTGTGACAATGTCTTATGAAACCATACCTTACCTCAACTCATTGTGCCCCTTGGGCAAAGAAAGTGCCAACTGACGTCTGAATGGCCTCCATGTTGGAGACGATTTCTGAAGTAGTCCAAAGCTGCTGAGGAATTCAGGTGGAAGCATAAAAAATTCGTGACTCCCTGTGTCCAAAGCAGGCCACGTGAGAGTGTCTGACCACCACGGCCTTGCTGCGTAGCCTCAGTAAACAGGGTAAAAGTGATGTACAGAAAGACCAGAACCCTGACGTGGGGGGAGGGGGGGTTGGCCCTCCCTGGTGTCCACCGCCCTTATCTGCCTGGCAAGGCGTTCCCGTGCAGTTATCTATGTCCAATGACCTGGTGCCTTCTTGTAGTTCTTCCTTTTGCCCAGATATCTTCAGCCTAGACAGCTCCAGCCTGTCCACACCTCACTCCTCTATAGGGCTTGGCCTTACCTGAACCGGACTAGCCTGGAGCCGTCTGCCTGCATTCCCACAGCTCTCTGCTGCTGTTATAGCCTCCTCCTGTGGGGTTGTCCCCTGCCTGCCCCACACACCTTGGAGGGCAGGAATGGGGCAAGTGGTGTTTTTGCCATGATGACATTTTTTAAAGATGCATTTATTATGTATACAATGTTCTCCCTGAATGTATGCCTGAACGCCAGAAGAGGGCGACAGATCCCATTATAGATGAAATGGTTGCTGGGACTTGAACTCAGGCCCCTCTCTGGCCTGCTTGTGATGCCTTTACTCCTGAGATTTTAAGCTCTCCAGCCCTCCATGCTGACATATTTTTATTAATGGGATTAATAATGATTGGCATTAGCTGGGCATCCCCCATTGCCTGGCCCTTGTCATTCATAATCTTTGCCTGTATTAATTCATTCGTTCCCTGTAAGAACCTTGTGATGTCAGCTCTGTTATAACCCCATTTTCCAAGTTTTTTTAAAAAAAAAAAATATGGGGAGAGGCACAGAGAAGTTACTAATTTGCCCAAGGCTCACAGCTAGTAAGTGGCAGAGCCTAGCTTCACAGCTACGTAGCCTGCTCCGGAGTGCAGCTCCTGCCTCCAAGCACCAGCGTCTGCACAGTGAATTATTGTAAACGTTCAACAAGTTCTCTGACGAAAAGAACACGGAATAAAGTTTTCCCTCGGTAACTCTTGGGTTCAGTCCTTCAATGTATGCATCCAACAGCTAGAGTGTCACAGGACACAGTGGTACAGAAGAGCTAGGCGCATCCTCTGCCTGCAGGCTGATGACGGGTCTGCTGGTGATGTGCCAGGCCTCCCCAGACTGGGGACAGTGACCACTTTGCCCTGGGGAAAAGCAGCTTTCTAGATGCTAGGATGACACCTCTCTAAGGAAAGGCCCAGGCTCCTTCTGGCTACATCCCTACAGAAACGAAACATGATCAAGGGGCCAGCATAATCCCAGCTTCTAGAGATTCAGGTGGAGGAAACACTGCGGTGCACGGGTTGGGTGTCAGGGGGAGCAGGAAGCTCCTCTGCTTCCAGAGCTCATCGGCTACGCTGGGGGAAAAGTCTCTGCGGAACGGTGGCTGGCTGCTGGTGTGGCTCACAAGCTGAAGTCCTCCAGACTGAGGACCTGCAATGCCTTTACAAACCTCCCCGCAAAGTATTTCCAAATTCCAGGCGGCATTCGCCATGGCGTTCTTGAAATGAGATGCTTCCTTAGGTAGAGGAGAGGCGGGCCAGCGGCTAGGGAGTCTGAACTGGGAGGCGAGAGTGGGATCGCAGGGGTGCACAGAAAAGGAGCCCTGGGGGGGGGGCGGGGTGCTGCCTGGAGACATCTCCAGCACCAGCACGCAGCGCTGGAAGAACAGCAAGACATATGGGCAGGGGACAGTGAATGAATGAAGCAGTGGCCACACAGATGCCCCAGACCTCCCCCAGAAGATCCCCACACAGAGTGCTGCGTGCCTGGCGATTCTGAGATATTGGGAAGACCCCCAAAGAGACACACATGATGCGCTTCTCCACAGACTGCTGCCACATCCCTCTCTTGTTTGGCCCAAGCTTCCAGAAAGCTGAATTCTGTGCTGTGGGTGTGCTGTGCGACCTGGCCCACTCTGCCCTGTCGCACACCTTCCACTTAGCGTGTTGTGCTGTGGACAGTGAGTAAGATAGCAGGAATCGAAGCTAAGAGGAGAAGCAGTAGCATGCGTATAGTTTGAGAGCAGGAAAAACAGGAGAGAAAGTATCATAAATTTGATGTTGATGGATACCAGCTGCAGAGGTCGCACGAACAAGAGGAAACTAACTGTTCTTGCGTTTAGTCCAAGACTGTAGAGATTGCTCACAGGGCCCAGGCCTGGCGATGGAAGAGGCAGGCCAGCCCTAGTCTGCGAGGCCCATCCAAAGAGCCCGCTGAGGCTGAGAAATCCCTCACCGGCACAGTGTAATTAATCCACAATAGCAGGGGAGAGAGTGTGGCAGCTCTCAGAGAAAGGAGTTAATTAGCCACGCGTTCGGGAGAGACAATTAAATTACAGGAGACAACAGAACGCTTGGAGGACGCTAGAGGCCCCCACGCGGATCACTCAGACCACGCGTGGAGATAAGTGTTTCCACCTAGCCACCAGCCACGCAGGGAGAGATGCAGTACTCGCGTCGTCCGGGAGGGGGCGCCGCCTTCCGCCGCTCCTGAGGCCACAGCCTGCGGGAAGCATCCGCGAGACACCTACCCCAGGGTGGGAGAGCTTGCCTCGCCGAGCCACAAAGGGCTTTAGCTGAGAAAGAGCACAACCTGGGGCCCAGATCCATGCTACCAACACTAGGCTGACCAGAGACCCGTCTCTACATTGGTCAGGGGGCAGACAGCCTGCCGAGAGGGGCGGGGACCACAGCACCCCGGCTGTGCATCTATGGGTTTGAGCCCTCCTCGCTCTTCAGCCTGTAGCCTCCTCCCTCACTGCCACCCTGTGTGTGGCTTTGTTGTTGTTGTTGTTGTTGTTATAATAGTGTCCTTCCTGGGACTAATAACTTAGTCCCAGGGTCTCACATAGGTGCTAATTAAGTAAGGACTCTGGGATGGACTGCAGGTTTGTTTTCTTGTTTGAGAGGGATGTACAAATTTCATGAGATGGTGTGTGTGTGTGTGTGTGTGTGTGCGCGCGTGTGTGTGTGTGTGTAAAATCCCTGGCAGTGCACTTGGATCAGCAAAAGGTGCTGCCCCTGACCCTTGGCAGTTCAGGAAATCCCTGGGGATCTTATGACAACGCAGCAGGACTCTGCATTTCTCCCAAACTGCTTCTGTTCACGCTCCTCCGGGGAGCTTCGTCTGCACATTTGCAGTCATCCAAGGAGTTTCAGAAATTCCTGATGGGTGTGGAACAGGATGCCCTCCCTCCCAGAGAGGCTGATAAAACTGGTCTGGGTGTGACCTGGCATGGATTTTTTTTTTTTAATAAGATGTTCCAAAGGATATTGCTCTAGAGCCAAGCCTACAGCTCAGTGGGTGCACCTGAAGGTGTAGGTGTGAGCAGAAGGGGGTTATCACGGTGTGAAGGACAGACTGCACTGAAGACTTGGAGGTTGAATCACCAGAGAGGTGCGGCCTAGCTAAGGTGGGGCCGACAACCTTGATCCTGCTGCTCAGCTCCCACCTGGCCTGGATGGCTATAAAGAGGGGTGAGGCCTGGGGCAGGCTGGGAAGCGCAGAGCCACTGAGCAGACGTTCTCTAGGATAGGCCCCAGGAAGGGCTGCATTCTGGGTGTCTGGGCCCCGTGCCAGAGGCAGGCAGGGAGCTGGCTGACTTGCTGACTAACTGACTGCGAGTACAAAGCAGGAGGCTGGCCTTGGGCTGAGGCCAGTTCAGCCCGCCCAGCCCTCCTTTCCTTAACCGGCACAGTTCACCTGCAGGGATCACTAGAACTGAACAGTCACCACACGGGTCACACTCAGCTCCTTCCCAGTAAGGCCCAACAATCTTTTAATGTTGACAGGAGCAACCCAACACACCTGCATCTTGCGAGGCTCTGAGAAGACAGGGTGGAGGCCTGGCCCCGCGTTCTCTCCATTCACGCCTCCCTTCAAGCTCTTTCCGTGACTGAGACACTATTTCAGCTAGTCATGGGGACACACACCTGTAATCCAATTCTCAGGAGGTTGAGGCAGGAGGATTGGAGACAACTTAAGGCCAGCATCAAGTTCACCTTCACCCCCGTCCCCCCCAAAAAAAATTGGGGCTGGAGTGATGGCTCAGTGGTTAAGAGCACTGCCTGGTCTTTCAGAGGACCCAGGTTCAATTCCCAGCACCCACATGGTGGCTCACCTGTCTATAGATCCAATTCCAGGGCATCTGGCACCCTCACACAAACATACATGTAGCAAAACACCAATGCACATGAAATAGAGGTAAATAACTTTAAAAAAAATTCAAGATTGGGGCCTCTGAGGTAACCTCACAGACACCCAGTGAACATAACGAGTTGAGTTTGATTTCTCAGACCCACGTGGTAGAAGAAAAGCAACTCCTAAAAGATGTCCTGCAGCCTCCACACATGCTGACAGACAGAAAGACAGACTGACAGACAGACAGACACACACACACACACACATAATCAAAATTAAGGTGGGCGTAGTATCATCTGCCTTTCAAAACACTCGGGAGGCAGAGGCAGGCAGATCTTTGAGTTCAAGGCCAGTCTGCTGTACACAGTTTGAAGATGACCAGGGCTAAAAAAAGAAACCCTGTCTTGAAAAACAAAACAAAACAAAAACAGAACAACAAAATTGAAATTAAATAAACAAAAGCAAACATCTGTTTGTCCGAGCCTCACCCTGTGCCTGAGCCCAGCTGACTTGAGCTTCCTCTCTCCAGGCATTGCAGAACCCCTACAGCTCAAGAACGACCTGCCCCGGACACCAGGCACTGCCCCAGCGCTGTCTTCCCCATATGCTCCCAGCTCAGGTGTCAAGACTGCCAGGGTTGATCAACAGTGCCTCGCAAGTGTTTTGGCATTACTGGATGCACGCCAGGATATGTGGGCACCCTGGCTGGCAGCTGCTGAGGCCAGACAGGGCTGTGGTTCCGGGGAAGTGCAGGAGATTGCCACCCAGCAGGACAGTCCGCCTGAGAACTCTCCCGGTGTAGGGTGTGAGGGTGAACTCATCAAACAACAAATGGTTTGTGCCTGTGGCAGCACCTGCCTTCTGGTCTCAGCTTAGGAGCTTGAGCTGAGGACTCTGGCCCTCAACACGGGGTGTTGTTACCCCAAGGGTATCAAAGTGCCGGTCTTTGAAATAAAAGAGTCAAGTAGGAGACATCCCTTCTCCCAGCGATGATGTCTAAGGCCCACTGAGACCAAATCCACGAGAGATTTAACAGTCACTGGCATCCTCCTGGGTTAGTCATGATCCTGGTTAGTTTTTGTTTTGTTTTGCTTTGTTTTCAAGATAGGGTTTCTCTGTGAGCACTGGCTATCCTGGAACTCCCTTTATAGACTAGGCTGACCTCGAACTTATAGAGATCTGCCTACCTCTGCCTCCTGAGAGCCGGGATTAAAGGTATATGGTTAGTTTTTATTGTAAACTTGTCTTAACCAGTTGTTATCTGGGAAGAGGAAACCTCAGTTGCAGAACTGTCTCCATCAGACTGGCTTGGTCATCTATGTGAGACTGATGGAGGAGGGCACAGCCCACTGCGGGTGGCACCATTCCTAGGCAGGTGGGGCTGGGCTGTGTAAGAAAGGTGACAGAGCGGGTAACATTCCTCTACAACTTCTATTTCAGTTCCTTCTTGAGTTTCTGACCTGAGTGAGTCTCAATTGAGACTAACCGGAAATGTAAACCTAGTAAATCTGTTCCTTTCCTAAGCTGCTTTTAATCATGATGGCTATCACAGCAACAGAAAGCTAAATAGTCATCATTTTATACCTTACAGCTAGGTCAGTACCTGGAACACAAACCACATTGACAGTTTAAGGAATCTATTGCACATGAAAACTTTCAGAAGTGAAAATGATCAAGATTTGAGAACACACACTTTGTTCGTGTATGTGTGTGTGTGTGTGTGTGTGTGTGTATGGGTGTGAGTGTTGTTGTTGTTGTTGTTTGTATTTTGGGGTCTTTGTGGGAGGTTGATATGGTCAAATGTAGCCCAGGTTGGTTTTGAACTCCTGGCTCTCTTGTCTCCTAAGTCTCTAAGTACCAGGTTACAGTCTTGTAGCACCACTCTTAGTACTAAGCTCAGAACTAGTACCTCGAAATGTGACTTACCCCAGCCGAGCTTTCCCGGGGCCAGATGGACTTCCCCTTACTTTCAGTACCTGAAGCTCAAACCCAGAGCCTTGCAAATCTGAGGCCAACACTCTACACCGCCAGCCCTAGAGAACACAAGTCTTTGGGGGTCGGGGGACAACACAAATCTTGGAGGGGATGAACATCTGAAGGACAAGGACCACCCTTGAGAATATTTAAGGTTCCTCGCCGTGGACTCTCTCTAGGCTGACCTGTCCTGTCATTGCAGGCTTGTCTGACTCTGTGTCCCTTGTCCTTTTTCCCTTTGAATGAAAACAATAGCAACAGTGAAAACAAAGTGTGCCCGAGTCGGGTCCCACTCATCCTAATTCTCCTGCAGTTGGCAGGTCACGGAGGCCCATCCTGGTTATAAGCAGAAATGGCCCCCTCCCTGTGACCTGACCTGACTGGGCCAATCCGCAATGTTAGTAACATGGTCTGCACGGCGCAGCTGAAGCCTGTAACACGCCTCATGAAAGAATCACAAGCCAGGACAAGGTTGAAATGCATTTACCTCCCGACACCTTGGCTTGAGGACCATCGACTGGGAAAGCCTTGGGTCACCGTGACCTAGCTGCCTGTGGAGGTCAGGGGACAATTGCTTGGGTCATGTCTCCTGCTGTGCTGTCAGGCTGAGTGTGTGGCTCTTGGTTGGTGATGGGATCTGCTGTGCTTCCAGTTTGCTTAGGTTGTATACATTCCCTCATGAGAGACAGGCACAGAGGCCTGCTTAAAACCAGAGGGCGGGAGAATGAGACCCTCACAGGGGGCTCCTAGACCTGAGGGCCAGGCTTCTCTGAATGTGAACGATGGTGGCTCTGTGAAACTGCTGTGTGTGTGTGTGTGTGCCTGTCTGTCTGTCTGTGTGTCTCTCTGTGTGTCTGTGTGTCTCTGTGTGTCTCTCTGTGTGTGTGTCTGTATCTGTGTGTCTTTCGTGTGTCTCTATGGCTATGTGTGTCTCTATCTTTCTGTGTGTGTCTGTGTGTGTGTGTGTCTGTGTGTCTTTCATGTGTCTCTATGGCTATGTGTGTCTCTGTCTTTCTGTGTGCGTCTGTGTGTCTGTGTGTGCCTCTATGTATGTCTGTGTCCGTGTCTCTGCGTGTCTCTGTGTCTATGTGTGTCTCTGTCTGCCTGTGTGTCTGTGTGTCTATGTGTGTCTCTATGTGTGTGTGCCCGTCTGTCTGTCTGTGTGTGTGTTTGTGTGAGTCTTCTTCCTGATGTTGAAATAAGCAAGCTCAGGGAATTTTACCTCAACATACTTCACCCCAGGGACCGAGGGCATGAGTGAGTCAAGAGAGCCTGCTCTCCAAGCATGAGTACCCAAGATTGAATCCTAAGCTCTGGTGTAAAAAATCATGATGGCCGGTGCCTGGGACCCCAGCCTGGGGAAGCAGAGACAGGGTCTCTGGTCCGGTGCCTGGGTCCTATCTCTGAGCTTGCTCCCCGGCAAGCCTAACCAAACCACGGAGCTTCTCATCCCGTGAGAATCGCAAAACCCTGTATTAAGGCAACAAGGCTCTCACAATAGAGGAAGATTCTTGTCTCAAGCTTCTTCACTTGCACATCTGTGTGCAAGTAGGGCGCGCGCGCACACACACACGCACACACACACACACACAACACCC
Source organism: Apodemus sylvaticus (assembly GCF_947179515.1). Taxonomy (NCBI): domain Eukaryota; kingdom Metazoa; phylum Chordata; class Mammalia; order Rodentia; family Muridae; genus Apodemus; species Apodemus sylvaticus. Next base: position 35,380,985 of record NC_067477.1, read on the forward strand.
TTGAATGCTGATTAAATTCAATGCTCTTGGCTAACAGCAGACACTAGAAGGGGTTTTATTCCATTATTCCTCTCTCTGTTGGAAGCCCAGACTTGTCAGAGGTCCCTTCCCAAGTCATCTTCTAGAAAGGGAGGCTGGGGAATGTCACCTTTTGATAGAAGCTACATTCTTCTTAAATAACATTACTCTCGAACTTGCCTGAATCTTCCTCCCTCCCACACTCTGTAGGAAAGGGCAGAGACCCCTGCGCCTAGCTGGGTTACCTCCTGAGCCAGTGCCCTTGTGGCATTCCCTAATAATAAACTGAATGGCAGCCTTTCTCCTCACGGCCTGCACTCAGCTCAGTCCAGTGAGCCTTCAGGAGTCTCCAGGGAGGAACTCCTCTGGCCCCTCCAGGGACGATTTATTCATTTTAGGAGAAGTGTATGGAACGGACAGTCACTTTAATAGTTCTCTGTAAAGACACGGCCTGCCATCAGTAGGTCAGAGAGGGGTCTCAGTTTTTCAGGGCTTCTGGTTTTTCACTATTACCCCCATACAAAGGGTGTCCGAGATCCCTTCCATGTGACTCCCTAGTGGGCAATGCTTCTGGACTGTTTGCAGAGACAGAGGCTCCAGCCCTGCTGTTACAAGGGCCTTTATCAGGATGAAGGGCCTCTTCTAGGGCCACTGCAGTTCCTGAGATAAAACCTCTAGGAAAATTAAAAGCATCTATTTTTACTCAAGGCTCTCCAGCCACGCCTGAAAGCCATGCAGAGAACACAGGCATTCGCCCTGACCGAGGCGCTCAGAAGAGCCGGTCTCAGAATCCAACTTTTTTTTTTCAACTCCCCCTCTTCTACCAGCTTCCGCCCACTCGCTGTGTTCACTTGCTATGCCATGGGTTTTTCTCACTTCTTGTTCATCTCCAGCTGCAGGAATGTGCGGCAGGAATCGTGCAGGCTTTTTTTCAAGCAATTCTCTAACGTCTTGCATAACCAGCCCTCAGAGATACAGGGAAGCCACGTGTTCTGAGAAAGAGGAGGGATTCTGAGAGAAACCCAAGTAGTCACGTGTGAGCCCACAGAACGCGTCCTAGGAAGCCAGGCAGAATAACTATCCTGGGTTGCTACTCGCTCTCCTGAAGTTAACTATAACTCTACCTTTTGGCAGCAGAGTCTTAATTACCCCCAAGCAAGTGACAGGCTTCCTGAGGCTGAATTCTACCACAGGATTGCGCACACGAAGGCGGCCTTGCTCTGCCATTTTAAAACCTAAGATGACATTCTTCCATGCTTCTCAACCGAGAACAGAGTCCCACCCTGTTCTCAATTAAAAGTACCAGAGATAAAAAACTGCAAGAGCCAGGCCACTGGGGTGGTTCTTCCTCAACCGTTCTGCCTCAGCCAGGCCACAGAAGCTCTTCTCCTCTCCCATCTCTTTCTGAGCAGACAAAAGGTGACACCTGAAGGCAGGAACCAGAACAAAAGACCTCACAAAGTGCAATAGCATCTGTGGAGCCCTGACTACTGACAGTGAAAATGTTCACCCTGTCCGCAGCGGCTGACAATACATGGAGAGACATCATCCCTGATTGTGGGAAGAGAAGTCTAAAAGGAAATAAAAAGCCAACTGATACACTCTTAAAAAAACAAAACAAAAATTCACTTCTTTCATCTCATAGGAAAGGCCTGTTTGCTGCAGATAACTGACCAGCAAAGAACATGATGTGAGTTAATCCCCAAATGCCCTTACTTTCAGCTAAGAATTTGAGCCAGCACACCTTTGATCCCAGCAACTCAGGAGACAGAGGCAGGTGGAGCTCTGAGTCTGAGGCCAGCCTTTTTTTAATAAGTGAGTTCCGGGGCAGCCCGGTTACACTGAGAAACCCTGTCTTGGGGGGAAAAAATGAGGCTGGCTCAAACGGTAAGAGTGCTTCTGCACAAGCAGGAGGACTTGAGTTCAAATCCCCAGCATCCACCTTAAAAGCTATGTGCGGTCATGTGCACCTGTAAGGCCAGCACCAAGGGGTGGTGGAGACAGAATTACTGAGACTTGCTGGACTATTCAAAAACCATGGAGCTTCCGGTTCACTGAGTGACGCCGTGTTAAGGGAAAATTGCAGAGCATGACAAAGGATGAAGCCTGAGCACACATCTACATACATGTCTACATACAATGTACATACCACACATACACAAATAATTCCGTGTTCAAAGGCCTAGGGATGTAGCTCAGGGCAGCAAAGTGCTTGTCTAATGTACAAGGCTCTAGGTTCAAAGTTTAGCAATAGATAGATAGATAGACAGATACATACATACATACATACATACATACATACATACATACATAGATGTCTCACTTGGGAAGCAGAGGCAAGAGAACCATAAATCCCAGACCAGTCTGGGCTACATTCAGCAAGACATTGCCCCAAACCAAAAAAGAAAGAAAAAAATCTGAATGCGATGTTTTGTTGCTGTTCAGACAGCTGTGTAGCCTTGGCTGTCCTGGAACTCTGTTTTCCAGACTGGTCTCAACTTCACAAAGATCCACTTGTCTCTGCTTTCCTGGGTGCTGGGATTAAAGGCAGGGACAAGCACATCTGGATGAGGGCAGTTTTTCTATGGGAATGAGTGATGCAAGTTGCAATCAGGTACTTACGAGAAAGGCAAAAGCACCAACAAACTTGTCACGTGTCGGAAGTAAGATCCAGCTGGATACTAGTATATGTAGAGTCGCCTCGCTAGAACACTGGCAACCCATTTCCTAAGGTCCTCACATTAGTTCTTTTGTGTCTGTTTTTTTTTTGGGGGGGGGGGATTTTGGTTTTTTTCTTTTTTCAAGACAGGGTTTCTCTGTGTAGCCCTGGCTGTCCTGGAACTCACTCTGTAGACCAGGCTGTCTTGGAACTCACTCTGTAGACCAGGCTGGCCTCGAACTCAGAAATTCCTCTGCCTCTGCCTCCCAGAGTGCTGGGATTACAGGCATGCGCCACCACTGCCCGGCTGTGTCTGTTGATTTTATTAACACCATCTAATACAGCTAGATTTTTTTTTTTTTTTTTGGCTTTTTGGATTTGGTTTTTTTTCCAACAGGGTTTCTCTGTACAGCCCTGGCTGTCCTGGAACTCACTCTGTAGACCAGGCTGGCCTCGAACTCAGAAATCCGCCTGCCTCTGCCTCCCAGAGTGCTGGGATTACAGGCGTGCGCCACCACCGCCCGGCTCAGATCTTTTCTAAAAACAAAACCTTTTAAAATTACATTTCCCTTCCTTGTGTGTTTGGGTTGGGGTTGGGGTGGAGGGGTGCCATGGTGCACATGTTATGGAGGTCAGAAAACTGCTCTCAGGGGAAAGTTCTCTCCTTCTGTCATAGGAGTCTCAGTGGTCACCTCAGGCCTCAGGCTGGGCAGGAAGTACCTGTACTCACTGAGCTGTCTAGCTGACCCACTGCTACAGATGTCACAGAGGCAATGCTGGGAAGGGCCTTAGAGGTCATTTGCTCTTTATTGTTCAGCTCACAGGCTGGGTTAGCCAAAGTCACCAGTAACAGTAGGTACGGAGGGGACTTAACCCAGTACCGTGCCTGAGGCTCTTAAGTTCAATTTTCAGCATCATGGAAAACCAAAGATGAAATAGAAATAACACACAAATACCAGGCTTTCCTCTCTTCTGCACCAGGCTATGAACTGTGAAAGCCTCCACGATCCGGCTTAAACAGGTATGTTCACAAACAGGCAGCCCTAGAAGACTGGCAGCATCCACACCTGGTGGGTGCACAGCCAGGACAGGGCTCTTCCAAGCCCCACAGGGTCACCACCAGCTCTTTTCTGAATGCCACTTCTGGAAGACAGTGTCTCTATTCCAGAAGGGCCTTCTTGAGCCATCTTGATCCATTTTAAATTCATTTCAGCCATACTGTAGTCACTGAGACCACTGTGCGGGCCAGAAATATTTCTACAAGACGTCGCACTGCCAACTCTGCAGACCTTTTAAGGAGAGCCAGCTTGTTCCACTCCGGTGTCAAACATGCCAGGAAGCAGTCCTCAGGGTAGCAGGGAGAACATCATAGCAGGGAGACATCTCCCTAGAGGAAGCAGAGGAAGGCGGAGCCATCTTGCTAAGGACCCCTCTGTTGTAGTAAGAACTTCAGTTAACGTGGCTTTATTTCATCCCAGTATACAACCAGAGCCACGTTGCTATTTCAGAGTTCTCTCTGGGACATGTCAGGTGCAGGAAGGCACTGGAGGGCTTTCTTGCTCCTCCACCTCCTACATTGAAAACCTGCAAGCCGGGCAGGCTCTCCAGGCCGCTATGCGGCACTCAAAGTCTCCAGTGCTCGGCAAGCGATTCCATATCCCAAACAACACAAGACAGTGTTTGAAACTTGCAGGGTTTCTGAGGAAGTGGGATGGAGGGGCAGTGCTTCTAGGGGTAGAGCCCAGGGCCTCACACACCCTAGGCAAGCACTCTACCCATGGCTACATGCCCAGGCCTTAGAATTTCTAAGTAGTTACAAAGCAAACAGACCAAATAGCTTTCAAGTAAGTGACTTTTATTTTTTTTCTTTGACATTTCACAGTCAATTTCTACACAACTTCACACTTTCTTAGAAGAATTCACATTTGGTAAATAGTCTCTACCCTAAGGAGGATGTGGCTGGAAAGCCACTCAGTATATGTGTGAGAGTAACTTGTCTGCTGAAGGAATCATACTAGGGAAAAAAAGTCAGAATAATCAATAAAAACAGTGTAGTAAATTACAAACGACGTTAAATTCTATAGCCAATTTCAGTCAGGAACCTTTCAAAATGTGTTTCAATACGGCCAATACAACCTGACAGAGGCTCTCCTATGGGTTGCTCTGAGTTAAAATTGACTTCTCACCTTGGGAAAACGGCCCTACATAATGCTTCCTAAGAGCTCACAGCATGCACTGAGGCCACTGCTACTTACAGCCTGAGGCAACCAATGAAGGTTCTTCAGGTCCACTCAGGACTTCCTCCAAGTGCTGGGCTGGCCTCTGGCCTCACAGGAGAGCTCCTCTAAGACCTAGCTTCTCCACTGAAGTCTGTCTGCCTCCAGCTGCACCAGGAACAGAGCACTATGCTAACAGCCTAGAGACTTGCAGCTGCACCTCTAAGATCACAGAGGAGCAGTGACTGGAGGGCTAACCCTCCCCCCACCCAGCAGTGAGGATCCATGGTGGCTTTCATCATCTTTTATGGGGACAGGAAGGGAAATGAAAACCAGAGTCTAGGAGGAAGAGTCCAAAAGGCTTACAGCACCACAGAGGGCTTTTCCAGTGGAATACATGTGGCTCCCAGCAAGTGCTCCCAGCCTTCTGACACACGGTAAGACTCACAGCCGGTGCCCAGGCTGCTCTGAATGTACCTGTCTCTAAGGCTTTCCTGCCAAACCTTCTGCCAGAAAGGATGCCTCCTAGTGGAGTGCAGAACGGCCACAATGCCATACAGATTCAGGGGAAGCCGAGTCGGCCCAGAAAAACTGACTCTGATTTTGGAAACTTTCGGAAAGCAAACAGCAGGTAATAATTCTATGCTGACCAAAGAATATTTTACCAAGTTGATTATCTTTAAATCAGTCAAATCTAAATCATATATCTTGATGAGTACAGTAGAGCCAACCTGAGTCTTATACTTTTTAAACTATGTTAGAATTACAACCAACTCTGTAGTACATGTGATCCTTAACTCTGGACCTAGTAAAGCCCCAAGAGCATACTCTCTGCAGAAAAAGATACTGGTCACAAAATCTAAGTTAAGTTTGTAAAGAACACAGATTTCCAGCAGGATGAAAATGTTAACAGAGAGGATACAAGCCTTTGGCTCTTTACCATTTAGACACTTAGTTACCAGCACAGGGAAACTGAAGACATGGAAACTCCTCAGGCTCCCTGCCCTACAGACCAGCCTCAGAGAGGGGCAGGACGCTTCAGCCCTGCTGCCTACATCTGACCCAAGATGCAAGACTGCTCCACGGAGGCCCCGCCATCACAGGGCAAGGGAGAACCAGATGCAAAAACAGGGAAGGATCCTTTCTGATTGTTGTGGCCTTGTTTATAAATTTAACTTGTTTATAAATTTATAAACACAATCATTTTTCCCTCACAGAAACAGCTGGGTGAGGCACAGACAAGAGACAGCAGAGGGCGGGCTTACACTAGACCCTGAGGACCCAACACAAGCCACCTCAAGCTTATGATTGGTTTACTTTGATGTTGATGATAGCTTGTGTTTTTTAATTTTATATTTATTTATCGTGTGTGTGTGTGTGTGTGTATGTGTTTGCAGTAGTAGGTTATCCTCTTATCGTGTGGGTTCAGGGGATCAAACTCAGGTCGCTGGCAGCAAGCTCCTTTCCTCGCTGAGCCTCTGCAGCCCCATCTCAAGCCTTTTGAACAGGTTGTGCTATTTCAAGTATAAATTAACAAAACTTTCCAGCTAGTGACCAAAAATGCTGGCTTCTTTGACCCTTAAATCAAAAAAGCAATTCATCAAATACAATTCCAGACAGTATTAATTCCATTCTATATTTTAAAAAATCTGAAGTTAAGTATTGCCTACTTGTAAAGTTAGATCTGGTGTGATGAGTGTGAGTCAGACGGCTTTGCCCTTTCTCCCTTTCACTTACAAGTATAAGAACAAAGCCTTGTGGAAAATGCTCGCACCCAGGCACCTGCCCAAAGCACTGGAGGTTTCGCTCAGCAGGCACACGCCTGGTAGAACAAAAACATATCCTCTTCTTTTTCTCTGGGACTAACATGCTAGAGGGAGGACAGTGAAAGGATCCTTAGGTCACCTACTCCTTGATTGGACAATTGTCACTGTATACGCTCATCCATGTCACTGTACCCTGGTCCTGGACAATGAGGAGGAGGAGGAGGAGTAACAGCTGAAAGAGACAGACACAGCCATCTATCTCTCCTTTGTCCCAAGATCCAGCTAAGTGCCTGTAGGTTCAGGGACTCACGGCTGCTGCCAGCTGGAGGTCCTCAGAGGAACTTACACACACTTAACCTGTGCATGGACCACAGACTAAGACAGCAGCCGGGACTGGCACGTGGCTTTGTGGGTGAGTTTAGAAAGACAAGCTCTTAAATAGGCTGTGGAAAACAAGTGTAGTTGTGGTAGCAAAGGGGTTAACTCAGTAACTGGACAGTGCTTCTGTGCTATATGTCTGGGTGATCAGACAATGCATCTAGGTCACTGCCTGAATGACTGGACCCAGATGTTAGTGATGCCTGCAACTTGGCCCATGCCTGAGGAGCCCTGCTTTTGGTGGCCTCTATAAACATCTGGGTTTGCTCCTTCAGCTGGTCCAGCTCCACCTGAGTTGCTTGGTTCTGACGAATCAACTCCTTGGTTTTCAGAGTGATCTCCAGCAAGCCAGACTTGTGGAGGACCACCAAGGTATTCTGAAAGCGCCTATGCCTGTTCTGCCTGTGCTCGGAGAAGATGTCTGGGCTGCGGCAGAGGTGCTCTGCAGCCCACAGAGGTGAGCTGTAACTGGCTGACAGTGGGGAGAGAGGGGAGCTGCTCTCTAAGCCATGCAGAGTGCTGTCTGACGCACACACAGGACTGGCAGGCGAGGCGAAGGTCAGACTGGGAGCTTTAGCCACATGGCTGCTGGACACGGGCTGAAGAGTCTGTGGACTTCCGCCAGCCCCGAGGGAGGGGACTCCTCGCAGAGCCGAGTCCTCAGTGAGTTTGGGCGGGGCTGGAGTGGAAGGACTGGGGAGCACTCGGCCAGTCTTGGCTGGCTCACTGGAAGACACGCTTGGCCCCAGGCTCTCCGTGCAGACTTTCTTCAGTACCCCACTTGTCCCCCTGTCTTCTGAGCTGAGGCCCCTTTTGCCTGGATGGGGGGCTATTTTGGTGTAAGAATTTAGAATGGGCAAGTAGTTTCTGCATTCTGACTTCTTCTCCCCAGCATGGCAGGGGCTGACAGGAGAAGGCACAGGTGGATGAAGGACAAAGAGCTGCGGCTGCGCGGAGATCACCTCAAAGGAGGGCTGCACGGTCCAGGACTGGAGCTGGGAGGAGCTGCCGCCCTGGAGACAAAGCAAGAGAACAGCTGCACCCACACAGAAGACAGCAGCCTCCTGCCTCCACCCAAGGCGAGGGAGGGGCTGCTCAGCTGTGGCGGGCGCCCTCAAGCACAGGGAAGTTGTGGTAAAGACGGGGAGGGGGCCTGAAATCCACTTACATCTGCATCACACTTTAAAACTAAAGAAGGCGAAGCAAAAACAAACACAAACCTTTTTCCTAAGGGAGAACTCTGGGGAGTTTGTTTTTTTACATCCCATCTCTGCCTGTGTGACGAGCCTGTGACTAGGTAGGTGCACATGAGTGCAGGTCCCCATGTCAGATCCCTGGAGATGGAGTTACAGCTGGTCGTGAGCCGTCCAACATGGGTGCTGGGACAAACGTGGGTCGTCTGGAAGAACAAGTGCTCTGAACTGCTGAGCTATCCTTCCAGGCTGAAATCCCTGTTTTTAATCAAGAGCTATCACTAAGCAAAAGAAACTGGAGGCAGATGAAATAATGGCGCAGGTGCAGTCCAATGAGGCAGTAAGACCAGAGTGCAATTTCCTGGCGAGGGTAACAGAGGCTAAGCTCAGGTCCGGCGACTCGTCAGGCGGAGTGCTGGGCTAACATACCTGGCGTTCTTTATTGGATCCCAGCCCCACAGAATCCTGGCACAGTGGCAGATACCTATCATCCTGGCATCCAGGATATAGAAGCAGGAACATCAAGAGCTCAAATTCACGCTCAGCCACACAAGGATCTCAAGATCAGCTTGAGCTATGGGAGACCTTGTCTCAAAACAAAAACTAAGAAACTCCCAAAACTAAAGGAAACCCAGGAGTGACTCCATGAAGGAAGCCTGTCACTAAGCTTCCTATCTCCTGCCCAGCCTAGCAGTCTGACCAGCCGTCCTTCCTGTGTCCCTCTGCTGGGGAAGCTACCTCACTCACTCCTGAGTGTTTTGTGTGTGCGTGCATGTGTGTGCAAGAGTATGTATAAATTTCAGTATAAGTGTGTGTGTGCACATGTGAGCTCAGGTGCCCTCAGATGAGAAGAAGGCATGGTAGAGTACTTGCTTAACACACACACACACACACACACACACACACACCCTTAAAACTAAAGCTTGGGCTGGAGAGATGGCTCAGCAGTTAAGAGCACCGAGGTCCTGAGTTCAAATCCCAGCAAGCATATTGGGTTTACAACCATCTGTAATGGGATCTGATGCCCTCTTCTGTCTGAAGAGAGCAATGGTGTACTCATATACATAAAATAAATAAATAAATCTTTTTAAAAAATGTTTCAGAAAAAGAAAGCAAAAATAAAAAACTAAAGCTTAAAAAAATAAATTTTAGTAGGGCAGTGGCGGCACATGCCTTTAATCCCAGCACTTGGGAGGCAGAGGCAGGAGGATTTCTAAGTTTGAGGCCAACCTGGTCTACAGAGTGAGTTCCAGGACAGCCAGGACTACACAGAGAAACCCTGTCTTGGGAAAAAAAAAAAAAAGTACCTGTACGAGCAGTTGAGGCAGCCCTGTCTGTCAGGCCACATGGGCGTCACCTAGTGTGGTCGTGGGCGCACAAGCACATGGGAGGCCCAGAGAAGCCCGAGTGCAGAGACTGTGGGCTCCGCGTCCCCTCACCTGCTTGACCAGCACGTTCTTCATGACGACCATGGGGGACAGCGTGGGGAAGGCGTTGTTTGCAGCTCTGGAGCTCTGCCTCAGCTTGTCTTCTCTGCTCCAGCCCAAGGCGCTCAGCATGTCCTCCGACTCCATCTGCTCTGCCGAGCTCAAGCATTCTGAGCTCCCATCTGGTGGGCAGAGAAATGGTCAGCTCACTTGAGCTACGGCTCATAACCCGGCTCCAGGTAGAAAGGAGGCCCTGGATGGGGGTTTCTGTGAGTGCACGCAGGTCGGAACTGTCACTGGCTGCTCAGTAACTATCTTTCCCGCTCCACAGGTTTAACTACTCTGCTTGAGTAGTAGTAGTTCTAAGAGTTTGTTCAAAACTTTTAGAAAACCCTGGGCCAATCAGGGTTTGTTTGAAAGCAATCATTACCAGATCACAAGAGAAATCGGTTGAAGACCGATTAAATGGTTACTTGTATTTTCTTATTTTAACACCTTTTAACATTTTGTGTGGATAGATGGGGTGGGTGCATGTCATACTGTTCATATAGGGACAGAGGACAGCCTTGGGAGTCAATTCTCTGCTACTAGGTTGTCAGTCTTGGTGACAAGTGACTTTCCCTGCTGAGCCACTTCATCTGGGCCAGGACATTACTTTAAAAACCGTTTTTAAGAAGTGGGGAGAAAATGTGAGAAGTGGGGAGAAAATGTAACATTCTCAAGATCCTCAGAGGCCCTGGAACCAAAGGATACAAAATATAAAAAGCAAAGCCAATTAAAATGTTTATCCATGTTGAAATGAAAATAGCTCCGTCCTGAATGTCCTGATGTGAATGGTTAGTGACAGCTGTTAGCAGACTCTACAATCATCCAGGAGACAAAGCCCCAGGCATACCTGTAAAGGTTATCTAGATCAGGTTCAGCCCCTGAGAACGCCTGTGAGGGAGTCCAGGCTAGGTTAACTGACGTGGGAAGGACTGACTACGGCAGGAGCAGGGATTCTTCCCGGACTGTACACGTTCTGAAGGGAGTGAGTGAGCGAGGGAGGGAGCACGGCACTCACTGCTCTCTGCTCCTGACTGTGGGTGGGCGTGCGGAAGGAGCTGCTTCAGGCCCCTGCTGCCTCCACGAACTATAACTTTGAACTGTGAGCTGAAATAAACCCTTTTCCCATAAGTTGCTTTTATCAGAGTATTTTATCACAGTGGCAGGAAAAGAAACTTAGGTCAGTTGTTAAAGCTGAAACGAACTGTCCCTTCTGCTATCCCGGCCACCCTGTTAAGTACCTACTTTGCTGAAGTCCTGAACAGCTGAGTGCTTACTGGGAACCCTGGACAACAGGGCATGAAAGGGTGCTATTGTGGTTTACGTTTGAAAGGTCTCCCACAGGCCCTGGTTTTAAATGCCTGATACCCGACTTGTGGCTCTGTCTTAAAGGCACAGAGGTTTCAGGAGTGGGACTTGGCTGGTAGATGGCTGGGAGCAGGCCTTTGCAGGTAACAGCAGGCTCTGGCTTGGCCTGCTTTCTCTGCTCCTGGCCCACTTCTGCACACCTCTACCTCCACAGACAGAGCTGCTCCACTGTAGCCACCTCAAAGGTGACACCATCTGAAACTATGACCAACATAATCCTTCCTATCAGGTATCATGGTTGCGGTGATGGGAGACAATACAAATATTCTCCCTATGTAAATTTCATATAAAAGGAATGCAAACCAGATGCCTGCAAAAATGAACCCAAAGACCACGTACCTTCTACAGAAGTAACTGGGACTACCCTAAATGCTCACCAACATGTAGTTCAGCTGACGGAGAGCTTTGCTGGCAAGTACTCAGCCCTGGGCTCCATCCCAAGTACCACGGAAGCCAGGTCTGGTGCATACCTGCAATGCCAGCACTCAAAAGGTAGAAACAAGAGGATCAGGAGCCCAAGATCATCTCTGACTACATAGTGAGTTTGAGAAAGGTATACATGAGGTACTACTAAGATAGAGAGACTGGGGAGCTGCAGGGAGGTCAGAACAGACCAGTATGGTGGCATATACCTATAATCCAGCACTCAGAACGCTGAGCAAGAAGCACCTGAAGTTCAAGGCAGCCTCAGGTATAGAACCCACATAGGGTGGCTCACAACCACTTGTAATTCCAGCTCCAGGGTAGCCAATGCCAAGAAAGAAGGGAAAGGGAAGGGAAGGGAAGGGAAGGGAAGGGAAGGGAAAAGGGAAGGGAAAAGGGAAGGGAAAAGGGAAGGGAAAAGGGAAGGGAAAAGGGAAGGGAAAAGGGAAGGGAAAAGGGAAGGGAAAAGGGAAGGGAAAAGGGAAGGGAAAAGGGAAGGGAAAAGGGAAGGGAAAAGGGAAGGGAAAAGGGAAGGGAAAAGGGAAGGGAAAAGGGAAGGGAAAAGGGAAGGGAAAAGGGAAGGGAAAAGGGAAGGGAAAAGGGAAGGGAAAAGGGAAGGGAAAAGGAAAGGGAAAAGGGAAGGGAAAAGGGAAGAAAGAAAAGAAGGAATAAGAGGGAGAGAGGAAGAGAAGAGAAGAGAAGAGAAGAGAAGAGAAGAGAAGAGAAGAGAAGAGAAAGGGCCCATTAAGTATGTCAGAGTAATCTGAATGAGGCAAGATAAACTGTAAATGTTTTTTGTACAGCTTGGCAAAGACTGTGATCAGGAAGATATTTATCAACAGAGGTTTAATTCAGAAAGTCTGGTGACACTTGTCAAAAATTATGGCTGTTGGAGTTCTTCTCTTGGTCAGACAGTTAATCCAAATGGATACTTCTAGACTAGAAACAATTGTGATTCCTGGACTTTGGAGTTGAAATGCATTCTACACATATGGAACTAGGTGTCAGGCTGGAGAGATGGCTCAGTGATTAAGAGCACTGTGCTCTTTCAGAGGTCCTGAGTTCAATTCCCAGCACCGCATGGTGGCTCACAATCATCCGTAATGGGATACAAAGCCCTCTTCTGGTGTGTCTGAAGACAGGTACAGTGTACTCATATAAATAAAACAAATAAATAAATCGTTAAAAAGAAAAGGAACCAGGTATCCTAGACAAAGAATTACTACAAGTCTTTTGCTAAAAAGACATAAGATGAACCTAGACAGCTTGTTCCTTTTACTTAAACACTGCAGGAGGTGTCACAGGAGACAACGTACATAACAGATAATGGTGATAAAGGACCAATAAATAATTACTAAAGAATTCCATAAATCCAGGATGATACTCAAAATGAAACAGAAGAAGGAAAATATTTTTTCACTAAAAGGTTGAGTTGGCAAAGTGACAGCATTAGAAGATTACAACCTTTAAATCACTGGGATGGTAACCAGTTCAAGGCAAGATCATCAACGGACGATAAAACACTGGCTAGGGGTTTGTTAGAAGGCAGGTTGATGATACTTGCCTATGACCTTGCACTCAGAGGCCGGGCAGGTCATGACCAAGAATTCACCTGCTTCAGCCTCCCCAGAACCTAGGATGCTAGACATGTGCCACCAGGCTTGACTAAAAGGTTATCTTTACAACAAAGAAATGTGGTGCATTACCATTTAACCAAGTGATCAGAGTATCATCAAGAATGAAATGGGGCTGAAAATGGCTCAGCAGTAAGAGCGCTTACAGAAGACCCAGGTTCAGTTCCCAGGCCCCACAGTAGGTGACTCACAGCCTCCTGTAACTCCAGGTCCAGGGGATCTGATGCCCTGTACTGGCCCCCACAGGCACCTGCATGTAAATAGTGTACAAACTCATGGAGAGACACATGCATACAAATAAATAAATCTTTAAACAAACAAAAACGGAATAAGGCTATTGTAAGTTTCCTTGTGTTCTGCAATGGAAAGTATACAACATCTCCAATGTAGCACTCATGATTCCAAATGTGAGGAAGCTATCAAAAAATCCAGGATGTGGGGCATTCTCCTCAAACTATCTTACCGTTGTGTTCAGAGACATCAATATCATAAAGAAAAGGAAAGAAAAGATGGACAGCTACTCTGGATTAAATAAGATTAAAAAGCAGGCTATCTTCATGCAATGCACACTCAATTAGATGCTGGTGCCAAAAGTCAAAAGCCAGTGGCACATGCTACAGGGACTTCACTATGGTAACAGGGAAATCAGATGCCCCGCAGTTAGAGTATTCCTCAAGGGTTGACGTTCTTGGGTGTGATGATGGCATTATAATTATATAGAGAGAAATGTCTTTGCTTCTGAGATTTAAACTAAAGATTTAGCAATGAAATGCTAATTGTTCGAAGTTTACTTTTCAAACAATTAAGCAATGTACACAGGGGAGGAGTGTTAATAGGGCAAAAACAGTAATCCCCGTGGATCTGAAGGAAGTAGCTTTCTGGTAAAGGACTCAATCACTTTTCTTTAGATTTGAAATTTCTTGAAATAAATTTAGGAAAATAATTAAAACAGAAAACACACTCCATCTTGGTTTTGCAATTCTTCAAAAAAATTAGTTTATTTTATGTGTATTAGTATGAGGGCATCAGATCTGTTGGAACTGGAATTACAGATAGTTATGAGCTGCCATGTGGGTGCTGGGGATTGAACCCAGGTCCTTTGGAAGAGCAGACAGTGCCCTTAACCACTGAGCCCTCTTCTAGCCCTAGTTTTGCAAATTTTACCAAAGTGCTTTTCAGCCTTTTGGCTAAGATCAAGTACAAATTTCATCATATCCAAGGTAGCTGGACTAACTCAGATAGGGACATTTCCCTGGAACCTGCCCCAAGAATGGCCAGTAGCTTTCACTGGAGCCACCTTCTGAAACAGGAGTGGGGGCGACTGTTACTTACTGCCACTGTGTCTGAACAGCACAGTACTTATGAAAACAACTGGACTGACACAGTTAGACCTTAGAAGAAGGAGCTGAATGCCAGTGGTCCTGGGAATTACAAACAGAAGGACTGTGGGTAAAGTCTGGTTTCTTCTTTGACTCCCCCAAGCATTTAAACATTTACAGTGAGCCTGCATTACCTTTATGCTCTAGACCCAGAGCCAAAGCAAGTGTGATACTGAAAGAGATAAAAGCCCTCAGTGCTTTCCAGACTTTCCACCTTCCTTCTGCAGCCTCAGTTCCAGAATCTCTGGGAGGGACTAGGGATCTAAATCTTCAACTGTCTGGTGCTTCGGGTGAACTTCATAAGACAAGCCTGGTAAACAATTACACTAAAACAACAACAACAACAACAAAAACCACAGTGCTATAGGCTGGCTCACCCTTCCCTGGACTGGCCTGGCCCGGGGTAGGACACTAATTCCTCTGTTCTAATCCCTGGGTCAGTGCTGTCCCTCTCTGAGTAATCATCTATTTATATCTTAGCCTCTCATTCAGCATGCCTATGAGACGAAGCACACCAATCTAAGAAGGGAAGAGTCCTAGATTTCCTGACAGCAGCACTTCCTACCATAAATTAGTAAATTAGTAACACGGGTGGAACCTGGGTAACACCTGGAGATATGGACATACCTGGGTATCTTTCCCTAGAAAAAGCTCCATTCTCAGGAGAGTGAGCTTGAGTCCCCCATCATCCTGAGAATCTACTGGGACAACACTGTTGGCATTAGTTGCACTGTAAGGGTACTTCAAGCCACTGACTACTATCAGACCTACAAATAGAAGAGTGTTAGCACAAAATTAAGAAGCTTAAGGAGGGATGCAGCCAGCCCATTTGGGTAAGGCTCAGGACAGCTGTGATGGTTTGTATATGCTCGGCCCAGGAAGTGGCACTATTAGAAGGTGTGGCCCTGTTGGAGCAGGTGTGTCACTGTGGGCATGGACTTTAAGACCCTCATCCTAGCTGCCTGGAAGCCAGTATTCTGCTAGCAGCTTCAGATGAAGACGTTGAGCTCTCAGCTCCTCCTGCACCAGCCTGCCTGGATGCTACCATGTTCCCACCTTGAGGATAATAGACTGAACCTCTGAACTTGTAAGTCAGCCCCAATTAACTGTTGTCCTTATCAGAGTTGCCTTGGTCATGGGGTCTGTTCACAGCAATAAACCCTAAGACAACAGCTAACAATGAAAGAGCACTGACTGCTCTTCCAGAGGTTCTGAGTTTCATCCCCAGCAACCACATGGAGGCTCACAACCATCTGTAAGGGGATCTGATGCCCTCTTCTGGCCTGTCTGAAGAGAGCAACAGTAAGAGAACGATAGTATACTCACATACATAAAATAAGTAAATCAGAAAGAAAGAGAGAGAGAGAAGAAGAAAAGAAAAGGAAAGGAAAGGAAAGAAAAGAAAAGAAAAGAAAAGAAAAGAAAAGAAAAGAAAAGAAAAGAAAAGAAAAGAAAAGAAAAGAAAAGAAAAGAAAAGAAAAGAAAAGAAAAGTCCTACTAATGATAATTTTGTTGTGGGAGGTTTGGTTGATCTGGTTGGTTTGTTAGGGTTTCATCGTGTGGTCCTGATGGCCCAGAACTCACTCTGTAGACCATGATAGCTTCAAACTCAGAAATCCACCTGTCTCTGCATCCCAAATCCTGGGATTAAGGACGTGTGCCACCATACCCAGCTCAAAGATTTGTTTGTTTTCTTTTGTATGTGTGTGGGTGTGGGTGTGTGTGCGCGCCCGTGCGCCTGCTAGTTTGTCTGTATATGCATGCACCATGTACATGCAAGAGCCCTCAAAGGCTACAAGAGGGTATCAGGCACAGCAAGCTAACACACCCGGGTTTTATAAAGTGCTGGGATCCAACCCAGGGCATCCTGAATACCAGGCAAGCACTCTCAACTGAACTATAGATCCAGGCCATGTTTAAATATTTTTTTTCTAGTAGATACAGTTTGAAATATAGTATTAAAAGTTGAAAAGTCTAATTGAAAAAGGATATCAAATTATTTTTTCAGAGTTAACTCCATGGTGCTGTGATAGACAGACAGACAGACAGACAGATAGACTGAAAGATACACAGATACATAGAGACATAGACCATAAAATACCACAGAATTACCTCCACTACCACCCTCATTCTCATAATTACTATTCATAAGAGCTCAGAGAGTAATTTATCCTGTGTGAGAAAGCTTCTTGTTTTTCTTACACTACTAAGTTTCAGGGAGGAAGGTTTCCATGCAAATCATTCAGTAGAAGGCAGAAGAGTAAGACATGGTTAACCTGAAAAGCCAGAGTCCTTGTCTGAGTCAGCGGCGACTGCACCAAGTGGTCGGGCTAGTTTTTTCATCTCCGTGGCTCGGCCTGGCTTGGCGGAGAGTCTTCTGGGGCTCTCTCTGGATGGGATCTTCCTCTCCATGTCTACGAGGGCTGGAAGCTGGATCACAGGTACTCTTTGCATATGAACTGCTCTGTGAAGAACAACAATTACATAAGTCATCACCTGGAGCATGGACGAGGGGAGCCAAATGGTGAGGAGAGGAAGGACAAAGAGCACTAGCCTCACCCAGCTACAGCTCTCTGTGCTCTCAGCTGACCAAGCTTCAAGTTTACTAAACAGACGGTTTCCACCCAAAAGGAGGCTCACCATCCCCTTGCTGCCCTCTAATTCCATTGCGAATTCAAGGCACGATTTCAAGGCACGCAACCACATTCAGTGGAAGCTTTGTGAGCTGCTAACAAAGGGACATTTGATTAGGCTTTTTGAAATGGGTAACCAGATAAACTCACCCTCCTCCCGGAGGAGAGGAGAGGTAATATCAACCGGCAAGACGTGCTTTCCCAGTAGACATGTGTGGCTTGTGACCTAGTGCCACCACTCAACAGTGCAGGGTTTCTCAAACCTGTCAGTTCTTAGAATAGAGTACTGAGCAGAGTACAACCAATGTCGCTCTCTCTCTCTCTCTCTCTCTCTCTCTCACACACACACACACACATGCAGATACACACATACACAGATACACACACACACACTGCTTCAAAAGCCTATTTTACATTTATTTTATTGGTTTATTTTTGTGTGCACACATACATGTATGAGCACACATGTGCCATGACTCACATGTCGATGTCAGAAGACACTGACAGGAGTCGGTCGTACCCTCCCACCTTGGGGTCCTGTCGGGTGGCAAGCACCTTTACCTCCTGAACTATCTCACTAGTCCCATCCACCACTTTTTTTTTAGTGATTGATTTTTGTTTTATGTGCACTGGTGTTTCTCCATATGCATGTCTGTGAGAGGGTGTTGGATCCCAGGTCCTCTGGAAGACAGCTCTTAACCTCTGAGCCATCTCTCTAGCCCTCTACATGCTACTTTTGGACTTAAATTAAAATAAAAAAACAGAAACACAACAATAAAAAAAATACAAAAAAAATACAAAAAAAAAAAAACCAGGAAACTTTTGCAGGCCTGAGGAATAGCTCAGTGGTAAAGCACTTACTTACTTGGTATGCTTAGAACCTAAGTCTGATCCCTAGCATCACCACATAAAAGCAAAAATATTTATGTACACACAAAATATTTTAAAAGTGCTTACTCAGGAAGAATTGTGAGAAGAGGTAACTGGGTAGGGGGGACAGTAAACAGGCTGTAAAGTGAAAAAGTAAAATAATAACTTTTTTTAGCCAGGCGGTGGTGGCGCACGCCTGTAACCCTAATACTCTGGGAGGCAGAGGCAGGCGGATTTCTGAGTTCGAGGCCAGCCTGGTCTACAGAGTGAGTTCCAGGACAGCCAGGGCTACACAGAGAAACCCTGTCTCCAAAAAAGCAAAATAAATAAATAAATAAATAAATAAATAAATGTTTAAATGTAAAAAGTGCTTACAAGGAGTGGGCTGGAAAGATGGCTCAACAGTTAGGAGCACTTGGCCACCTTCCAGAGAACTCAGTACACACATGATGGCTCACAACAACTCGAGCCCTAGATGATACAATGCCCTCTCTGGGCTCTGTGGGCACTAGGCACACAAGCGGTACACAGACATGCATGCAAACAAAACACCCCCATATAAAATGAATAAAAAAATTTAAATGTAAGTACTTATATGGCCCCGTTTTGCAATGGAAGAAGTAAGGCTCAGATACATTATCTTCAGACATTCAGAAACATGTAAACATATAAACTGGCCATTGTGCTAGACTGAGGATTCAGAGAATAGAATTATTTGTGTCTGTAGGTTTCCTGGAGCTTGTGATCTAGTGAGAAAACAACAGATATTAACCAAGTAGTCATACAACTCATGATTGCTTAGACAGGCTATGAAGGTGTGAGGCTATTGTCTGGGCGGCAGAAAGTGTGTGGCTGCGATGGTGGGGTGGGGAGCAGCACACATTAGTGAGGCAAAGGGCACAGGTAGACCAGCAGTGTGTTCCAAGCCAATGGGAAGGCTGAAGGGAGAAGAACTTGGTATACTCGTTAGTAAAATGGCCAGGGAGGTCAGAGCACAATGTCGTGCTCGGGCAATGGGGTGGGGTGAGATGGGAGAACAGACACACAGGACAGACAGGCAGTGCCTTGGAGTCATGCACGCTGGAGAAGACTGCAGAATAACTAAGGAGCGGTGGGAGTGGTGGCACTTGGGAGGCAAAGCCAGGCAGATTTCTGAGTTGGAGGCCAACCTGGTCTATATAGTGAGCTTTGGGCCAGCCAGGGCTACCTAGCGAGATCCTGTCTTAAAACAAAAACAAGGGGTAAGAAAAGAGGGTACCACCAAGGAAAACAATAATGATGAAACTGGGTAGGAGTGCGAAAAGCCCAGAAATTACTGAAT
The DNA here is from genome assembly GCF_947179515.1 of Apodemus sylvaticus. Taxonomy (NCBI): domain Eukaryota; kingdom Metazoa; phylum Chordata; class Mammalia; order Rodentia; family Muridae; genus Apodemus; species Apodemus sylvaticus. The sequence continues at coordinate 35,400,315 of NC_067477.1, forward strand.
TCACAATCCACTCATGAGTCTACGCAGCTGTCCTAAGTAAAACCACACACCTCAGCTAAGCGGCACTGTCCCTGGAATTCCCTCAACCCACACCTGAACATTTCTGCTGGTTCAGGACCTCGTGAGAAACACTAGGGCAAAGACTCACGGTACAATGAGCAGGACACAGGAGTCCACGCACTCTTGAGCAACCTCGCGCTCACATGCTTAGAGACACCTGCAGTGGACTAAAGAGACCTGAATGGGAGGAAATTCTAACTGTGACTTCAAGTGAAAAGTCACTGTGCCCCACACCTATCTCATTCAGGGTCTGTCAGCCTCGGCAATTCATATCCCAGGACTGTCCCCCTAGTCAGTCACACGCTTAACCCTCCACATGCCATTGCCACATCTTACAGAGCACTGCGCAAAGCAACGTCTTATGTTTGACAGCTCTGATGTTTGATAGCTTAGACCATCCTGTTTAAAAGGCAGGTGGAAATGTCAAGCTGTATCTCTAATTAAAGCAGGATCCTTTTGTATGAACCTAACAAATGTGCACAGTGTAATTTTCCTAAAATACTATGTGAAAGTGAATAGAGCCTTCTTTAAAAAGAAACTAGAAGTGGCTTCCGGATGGTACTCAGAGTAATGCGGGTCTGACCAGCTGTTGATCCAGATTAGAAGAGCAGGTCACGGCAGTTGCAACTAAAAATCTGAGAAACGTCACAATATCTTACTAAACAGAATATTTTACAGGCATTTTAGAGAAAGCATCCCAATTTAGTCTGTATGATCCTGTCATAAGACTTGGGAGAGTTATTACGATGTTAGCTATTAAAATGCAGTTAGTGGAGCTACAGGAAAACACTTAGGAATTTACTCTGGTTCACAGGGAAATTATAGAATACTGACTGCAGAATCAAAACACTAAAACTTTGACAAATCCATTAAATTCTAAAACTTTATATCCTGGGGAATTGGTGGCATTTTAGAAGAAAAACAAAGCCCACACAACTGACTTTAAAATGGTAAAGTGTCTATTTTAGATGCAAAAAGATTAAAAATATGAGTCTCTGTTTTTGATAAAGTTCTGTTCAGGCAGAGGAAAAGGCTTTAGTGTTCCAGCCGAGGAGGCCCATGTGAGAACAGAGAGCTACACACACCTCTCTTCTTTTGGAGGAAGTGGGCTTACATGCAGCACACCAGAGGAAGCCCTGGGCAGAACAACAGAGAGGTGCCATTTTCCCCTCAGCACGCCTTAAGACAGTGGATAGTAAGATCATAACGGGAAACTAGTCAGCGCTCACATAACCTGGTAGAGGACACTCTCGGAAGTGTGCTTCACAGCACTTGGGGCTCACTTCCGGTTTTCACTTCTTACATTAGAGTCATTATTTGTCTCTAGAACAGTGGTTCTTACTCTGTGGGTCCCAAACCTTCTATGGGTCAAAAGACCTTTCCACAGTAGTCACATAAGAGTCAGAAAACACAGATATTTACATTACAGTTCATAACAGTAGCAAAATTACAGTTACAAAGTAGCAATGAAAAATTATTTTGTGGTTGGGGGTCACCACAACATGAGGAACTGTATTAAAGGGTCCCAGTGTTAGGAAGATTGAAGACCACTGCTCTAGAACCTCAGAGTCCTTGATTCTATCTTTATGTTGTTTTCAACTTTGCAACAAACTTGTGAGGTAGTCAAGAGAATAATAAATTTTAACAAAAATGTATTATTGTTAGTTCAGCAGAGTCTCTGGCAGCCCAAGCAGTTTGGTAGTCACCAAAACACCTGAACAACTTGAAGGTCAAGACTGCATTTTCAAAGGCCGTGATCACCTCCAGGTCTAATTATCAGGTGTAGTCCAATATACCCCTCATTCTAAGATGAAACCATAGGGACAAGTATACCAACCAAGTTAAAAGCCAGTGTGACCCACAATCTCTGGGGAATTTTGAGTTTGGGATGAAAAGGCCAATCAAAGGGTTAAGAGGCAAGGCTCTGACACGGAGCTTTTAGGACTCTCTTTTTACAGCTACTTGGCACCATTCCTGGGAGCTCACATTCCCTTTAAATGTGTCACGTGTATGACATGCGTGCAGAGAGGTGTGAGGTGAAAAGCTTACATATAAAAAAGTGATAAGGCCATAGAAAGTGAATTGATCAGCCATAAACCCATGAGTAATCCCAGTTAGAAGCACAAATGTATTACTAGGTTTTCTCTGAAGTCGTTTTTTTTCTTTTGATCTGCATTTTCAGAAATATCATTCCCGGAGAATGAGTATTTTAGTGGTGGAAATTTCTCCTACCTACATGTCTATTATTCATATTCTCCTTCACCCTCCTTCCCGTTCTCAAAACTGGCTGAAAAAAGTCATGTCGAGGACCCTGCCCTCTCCGGTGGCTCTCTCCATCCTCACCTTCCAAAGGGGGTGGGGTGGGGCATGTGAATCAGAGAACGTTCTCAGATCACTTTCAAAAAGGGGGCTCGCAGTAACAGTGCCCACCTATCCATTCGCACCAGCCCACAGGACATCTGCGCCAGGCAGCATGCTCACCCTCCAGGCATCAACTAGCCTGCCAACTCAGCGGGGCAGAACTGGGCAGACCCCAGGACTATATGCTGTGACTGGCATACCACCAGTCTCCAGGGCAAATGCCCAGGCAATACCTACTGCCAGAACTTGGGCAGTAAACAGAGAGCTTGACTCTGGCCCTGGGTCCAGATCAAAACCGTCCTGCACACCCACTAACCATTGACTTCTTAGTTTCTTCCTCACGTCTCTATCGCTGGCACCACGCCTGGCTAGCCGGCCATCCAGGAGAAATAACCAGTAAGAGTAGGGGACCGCAGGCCTCTGAGCTAGACAGTGCACCTGCGTCTAGCTCCTAAACGAAGGTCCTGGACACTCATGCCCACCGACCTGCCCATGCATAGACCCCCTCAGGCCTTCGGGTTCTCCTCCGGCGGGAGTAATGGTATCCAGGGCCAGGCCAAGGCACACATGCTCGAAGGGACTCACAACCACTTGCCCCTCATACAAACCCTGTCCCTACACACCGTCTGTGCCTCACCCCAGATTCCCTTCCCCATACTGGGCCCGATCCTCGGAGCAAACCAACTAAAAGGAAGCCAGGAATGGCGCGTCCCTCTGCTCCCAGTTTTTGGCGCCCCCGTGCCCCCAAAGTCCTGGTTCTCCCTCGGGCCCGCTTCGCTCTCCTTCCTTTCACCTGCTCCCGCCTGCTTTTTCGGTGATCCCAGTCCCAATCTCTCAGTCTCACCCCCATCCCAGCTCTCCCTGTGCCCTGAGCCTAGCGAGCCCTGCCTTTCTCACCTAGGGCCAGGGTCGCCGCTCCATGACTAGCCCGGCGGGTTAGCTGGCGCATGCGCGAGCCGGGCCCCACGACTCCATGACAACCTGGTATTCGCCGGGTCTCTAGCTATCCGCACCGCCTCCCGCCCATTTCTCCTCCCTCCGCCCCCACAACAGCTCTCGCCAGTCACGTGGCCCGGTTCCGCGGACCCAGCACCATGGAGACTGCGCGCTGTGCTCCTAGAAGGGCACTTGGAGACCCGCCCCACCTTCCCGCTCTAGCCGGAAGGCCGCGGAGCACCGAGGAGAGAGCGACGCTCTCTCCAAGGCGGTGGTCCTCTCTATGATTGGCACGTAAGGCTTCGCCGCCATTTTGTCCGGTTCTTCGAGTTATTGTGTTGAGGGCAAGATCTCACGATTGGGTTTCAAAGGGATGGGTGGTGGCTTGTAGCCACGTGGCAGGAGTTGGAATTCGTTTGGGGATACTGAGGGAAAGTCGTTCTCGGGGTGTGTTCCCCTTGACGCCGTTAGGGGTGGGGACCGGAACTGGACGCGCCGGGCTGCGGCTCCCAGCGTAGGAGGACTCGCGCGGGCTGGCAGCCGGGCGCCGCGTCCCGGCTCAGTCACATTTTTTGCCACGCTTGTCGCCTGGTTTGATTTCCTGTCAATCTCCCAGACCGTGCACCAGGACTAGAAGCAATTGATTATCTTAGTGAGATGATTTCATGCATTGCTGTTTGGCTGCATCAGCCCCGTGCAGCGAGCGAAGTCAGGTTTTATAGACGAAGACCCATGCCCAGCCCTGGAAAATTGCCCCTCGAGCACGCTGAAGGGAAAGCGAATTACAAGATGAGCGTAATCTCTAAGGGAAATGTTTCACAACTAAAAATGAGCGAGTGTAGGTTGCTGACAGTTTGAAGCTGCTTATGGAGCTGCCCCCTGTCTCTCCAACCCAGTACTTCGTGAGGAGTGGTTAAAATTCAGTAAAATGGGGGTATTGCGTTTCCAGACGTATTGGCAGCATTACAAGAACTCAGTGGTCACGTGCAGCTAATGACGACTTTATTGGACCACGAAGATTATCGCACTTTCTTAACACTGCAGAAAGTTAAATTGCACCTTGCCGATGTAGATGGCAAATGGCCCTGCACTGGTAATCCAAGCAGCTTAAAGGTCATAGCTAATCACATTATTCATCCCAACACAGATAATGCTAATGTATTAGAGAATGAATGTGCTTGTTAGCATAAGTCCTCCCAACTAGTAGTAGATGAATGCCTACACATAGTAAGGCTGTTGTTTGGGAGACGGAGGAAATGAAAACAGTGGCTAACCATTATCAAATGGTTAAAAGCCTGTAGTTTTACATGCATTTTCCTCGGGACATCTCAACTATTGTAGGACAGGTGCTATTTCCCTTCGTTTATAAACGAGGGAACTGAAGTTTATGCCCATCACGCATAACTCCTCAACTCCTAAGGGGAAGACCTACTGCTCCTAACTAAAATGAGCTTTACTCTCAGACACCTTAAAATCAAACACATGAAATAAAATGCTCTAATAACCAACATGAGAGAATGCAAGTGCCAGAAAAGTGAACAAATCAATAAAAGCAAAGAAAAAAAATCTTTAGTTGGAATGAGGAGGAGGAAGAGGAAACCAGGTAAAATTTTAAGCACAAAAGTCGGATTCACAGTCATGGAGGTGAGATAATATAGGCAGAAAAGAACAAATGAAATATGCAAAACCATGAAGAATGGCCCGACTTGAACTTCAAAAAGGAAAATAAATCAGATTTCCCTTGCATATGAGGAGATGGCCACTTTGTATCAACTACTTTGAATTTCTAAATAAATGAGTGGTGTTTATGGATAGGCACAATTTTATGATTATTTTACTCTATAATTCTATATGAAGAAGTCTATGAAAGTAGATATTGTTAGGTAGCCAAATCATTTTTTCTTCCTTTTCAAAACTTATATTCCAGGGTTGTAAATTGGCACCCGTATGAATAGATTCCTGTGGCCTGAGGCCTGAAGCCATTGTTCAAGGATTCCTGTTTGGACTAAGGTCCCTGTGGTGAAGAACAGAGTTTGAAACAGGATTCTTCTGGCTTTCAGGTCTTAATAATTTGAATCCTCCCCAGAACTGCTAGAGACTCAAGACCTGGTTTGCCAACATCATTTCCAGCAGGGGGAGACATGCTACCTTAAATGCTGCATTAGGATTTGGGAATAAATTTCCCCTGTAAGCAGAGTTGAGTCAAACAGCAACTCCTTCCAGTCTACTTCAATAAACTATCACCTATCCAGATTAGGATTTGATTTTTTAGTCCCATGTAAGGTATCATGAAGAGTTAGCCATGTATGTATGTAGTATATATGTGCATATATTTTTGAATTAGTAAAATTCAAAGAAGGAAGAAAAAAGAAAGGAAGGAAGAAAAAAAGAGTAGAAGGAATGAAGAATTTTTTTTTTTAATTTATAGGTAGGGTCTCTCTATGTAGTCCTGGCTAGTCTATTACTTACTTTGTAACCAAGGTGACCTCGTCTTAAACTTACAGTGATTGCCCTGCCTCTGCCTCCTGAATGCCAGAATTACAGACATGAGCTACTAGAAGTATTAATATTTATAAATAACAGTAATTTTGTCCATGTTTGGTGGTACATTCCTGTAATCCTAGCTACTTAAAAGACAGAGGCACAGGATAAATTGAGCAGAGGAGTTCAAAGTTACCACAGAGGTGGGGGCTGGGAAAGGACTCCATGGTAGAGAGAGTTTGCCTAGCATGCACCAGGCCCTGGTTAGATCCCACCTGCCAACACAGGAAGGAAGGAAGGAAGGAAGGAAGGAAGGAAGGAAGGAAGGAAGGAAGGAAGGAAGGAATAAAGGAAGGAAGGAAGGAAGGAAGAAAGGAAAGAAGCAGAGGGGGAAAAGGAAGGAAGGAAAAAACAGGAAGAAAAAAGAAAAGGAAGAGAGAGAGGTGGGGGAAGAAAATTGATAAATAAACGTGAATCTTTATTTGTTTTGCTTCTGTTTTACTAAACAGGATTTTTCTGTGTAGCCCTGGCTGTCTTGGAACTAGCTCTGTAGACCAGACTGCCCTGGAACTCAAATCCCCCTACCTCTACCTCCAAGTGCTGGGATTAAAGGTGTGCACCACCACCACCTGGCATAAACTTGAATCTTAAATTGAAGTTATTTTAATGGGCATCAAGGAAAGCATCAAGGTTGAAGTCCCAGCTTCTCTCAGTATCGTTTTATAAAAGAAAGGGCATTCTGACATCCTATTTACATAGGATAAGATATATTTTCACAATTTAAAAATTGGATAATTTCAGGACTGGAGAGATGGCTTAGTGGTTAAGAGCACCGACTGTTCTTCCGAAGGTCCTGAGTTCAAATCCCAGCAACCACATGGTGGCTCAAAACCATCTGTAACAAGATCCTGGAGTGTCTGAAGACAGCTAGAGTGTACTTACACATAAATAAATAAATCTTTTTTAAAAAATGGATAATTTCAAGTTGGTCGTGATCAGACACACCTTTGATCTCAGTACTAGGGAGGCAGAGGCTAGAGGATTTGAGTTTGAGGCCAGCCTGTTCTACCAAGCTAGTTCCAGGACAGCCAGAGCTATACCGAGAAACCCTGTCTCAAAAAACCAGAGTCATACAAAACGTTTCACATTCTCATTTCTCTAGTTTTATCAAGGACCAGTAAAAACATAAGGACTGGGTCAGTTCTTGGACCAGCATTTGGGAGCCAGCAATTTCATTTTTCTGGACTTCCCTTGACCATCTATAACGCTCTCTAGTCTGAATCAATACCTAGCATTATCAGTGCTGGCCACTTCAGAGAGTTTGCAAAGAGGATTTGATGGTGTGCTGGATGTATGTGCGCACTGGAGTACCAGAGTCATACTAAGAGAAGAGGCAGCTCTCCAGCCTGGACAGGCAAGAGAGACTCTGGGTCTCAAATAGACAGAGACATGAACAGGTCAGAAGTAGAAGGATTCATGACCTCTTTCCCCTCACCAGCCAAGTTTTCCTTGACTGATGGTCATAGCTGGGAATCTGGAAGAGCAGGATGGTGGAAAAGAGCGTGTTTAGATACAGTCAGGATGTTAACATTGAGGCACAGCTCTGAGTACACAGACACAGGGAAGTCCTCCAAACAACTAGCTTGTCTCCTTTCTCCTTGATGGTACTTTACAAAACTTTCACACTCAAGTACTCAGCTTCTAGTACCTAGAACATTCAGGGCCAACCTGAGCTATGTGAGGTGTGAGGTGTATGTGTGGGGGGGAGTGAAGGAAAGAAACACCTCAGCCCCACAATTCTCGCCAGTTAGTAAGCTGTTTGTTTGTTGTTTTTGTTTACCATCCTGATCATTTATGCAAGAATGTCCTTAAAGAGATGGAGAGGTGGTTCAGAGTTTTAAAACACTGGCTGCTCTTCCAGAGGACCCCTGTTCAATTCCTAGCACCCACATACCAAACAGCTCTAACTCCAGTCCCAAGGAATCTGAAGCCCTCTGCTGGCCTCCACAGACACTGCCCACCCATGGTGCTCAGACATATAAGCAAGCAAAACACTCAGACAAATAAACATTTTTTTTAATCTTAAAAAATAATCTGCTGGGCTGGAGTGAAGGCTCAGCAGTTAAGAGCACTGGCTGCTCTTCCAGAGGTCCTCAGTTCAAATCCCAGCAACCACATGGTGGCTGACAACCATCTGTAATGGGATCTGATGCCCTCTTCTGGTGTGTCTGAAGACAGCTACAGTGTCCTCATATACATTAAATAAGTAGTAAGTAAGTAAGTAAGTAAATAAATAAATAAATAAATAAATCTTTTTAAACAAAATTTTAAAATTAATTTCCAAAAAAATGCCTCCTTAAATTTGATTTAGCTCAAGGCTGACGGTATTTGGAATCTCTGAAGAATGTCAAAGGTGTAGTGTCTGTGTGACAGACCAAAGCATTCCTAAGAATTATATATACCCACACTCCAAGGGGAGGTGGACTGCCCTCTAAGGTGTCACTCTAAGGTTTGGCCAGCTGGGCCTGTTTAAGGCAGTGTCATTATTGGGACACTTAGACCCATCAAACCTGCGTTATTGTTTCCCCTGCATCTTCAAACATTAGGCGACCGAAGGTCTCAGTGGGTAGCTCAGTCAGGAAAGTGCTTGACTCACATCAAGCACAATGCCTGAGTTCACTCTAGCACCTAAGTAAAAAGCCAGGTGTGGTGAGGTGATGTCCACCCTGTAATCTCAGCACCGCAGAGGTCTCTTCACTGTTACAGTGCTGTGAAGACACCTTGACCAAGGGAGGAAACAAAGGAACAAAGTGTTTAGCATTTCAATGGGAGTCGGCTGACAGCTTCAGAGGGCTGTGATCATCACGGGGGAGATGCTTGGTAGCAGGCAGGCAGGCATGGTGCTGAAGCAGTAGCTGAGAGTTTACATCCTGATCTGCAGGCAGACAGAGATGGTGAGGAGCGTAAGCGGGGGGCCTGGTGAGAGCTTCTGACACCTAAGCTAACACCCAGTGACACAGCCCTACCAATGAGGCCCCACCTCCTAATCCTCCTTACACAGGACCACCAAGTGGGAATCAAATAGATGAGCTTACAGGAGTCATTCTCAGTCAACCATCACAGGAGAGGTAGAAATGAGAGGCTCCCGTGAGCTTCTGGCCAGCTAGCCTAGCATTAATCTGCTAGACCCACCTCCCAGTGAGACACTTTGGTAAGAAGTTGAGGTGGATGGTTCCTGAGGATTGACACTCAAAAGTTGTCCTCTGACTTTCAAAAGTCCTTTTTGTTTATGTATGTATATTCATATGTGTGTGTGTGTTTGTGTGTGTGTGTGTGTAAATTAATAAAGGAAATATACAGTTTGCCTGAACCAGGAAGAGGAAGGCCTCTAGTTCTTCCCCACTTCCTCTGAAAAAACAAAACAAAACAAAACAAAAACTAAATAAGCAACTGGGCCTGGTGGCACACGCCTGTAATCCCAACACTTGGGAGGCAGAGGCAGGCGGATTTCTGAGTTCGAGGCCACCTGATCTACAGAGTGAATTCCAGGACAGCCAGGACTACACAGAGAAACCCTGTCTTGAAAAACCAAAAAAAAAAAAAAAAAAAAAAAAACTAAATAAGCCAGGAAATAAACACATAGGAAGCTCTCAGTGTTGGTATTCTAAGTTCCACCCCACACTTACTTACCTGGCAATAGCCAGGTATGCCCCGCCCTATAGACCTGGCCCACTATAAAAGGGGCTGCTTGCCCCTCCTCTCTCTCTCCATTCTCCCTCATCCTACTCTCACCTCTCTGCCCCTTGGGCTCCCCTCCCCCCTCCTCCACGTGGTCATGGCCGGCTTCCACTTCTCTACTCTCTACTCTCTCTCTCTCTATCTCTCTCTCTCTCTGCCTTTCTCTACCACTAACTCCCAACCTCTACCCTGAATAAACTCTATTCTGTACCATGTCTGTGTGCCTGTGGTCCCTCAGGGGGAAGAGGTGCTGGGGCAAGGGCCCGCCTGGGCACCTCCGTGCCACACTCCCTTAACCCCCATCCTCTTTTTAAGCCCCTTTACTCAGAGTCAGAGCCATGTGAAAGGTCTTCCTGGGAAGCACAGTCTTCCAGTGGTGGGTGTCAGGGTTTCACTCTTTCCATGCCCTCATCAGGGGATTCCTGGGGGAATTTTAGTTACCTGGAGTTCATTGTTTTAACAGCCTGATAGCCAAAGGGCGGGCACAGGGGTCTCTCTTTTGATTCTCTCCTGCCTCTACCACCCACAGTGAAGCAGGGTGGGTTAGTGGGTGGCCAGTGTTAGATGGAGTCTCGTCCAGTTGTTCATCAAGAGTGGATGTTTTAGCTCAGTCTAAAACTTGCTTTTCTGTGGCTGATTGCCTAATCTCAGAGCCCAAGATCTCCAATGGAAGGGTAAAAAGCCGGCAGCCGGTCTCCAAAGACTCAGATGTGATAGGCTGGAGGACTTTCTCCTTCTCAGGAGGGGCAACCTTTTGAAAATTTGAATGAACAAGCCACTCCTCTTAATTTAAATTCAAATTCACTATTCCTTCCTTAATATCAAAGAAGCTTTGAGACATGATAAAGCATTCGTCCTCCAACGCTTTATATCTCGCTTTCAGCCTATTTGGAAGGCAGTTGATGGTGTCAAGACTCACGGTGGAGTGGGTTCTTTATGAGACACTTGTCTTTGGAATCATACTTCTTGGAAATCGTACTCACACAAAGAAATTATTCAGAGGTCTTATCTACGGGTGTGTGGAAAGTGTAGTCTGCTCATCCAGAATTTGGGTCTCTTTGTGGTTTCCAGCGTTCCTTTTAAGACTTAAAAAGATGCTTTTATCTAGCGACGCCTCATCCCAGCCGGAGCCAGGGGACGGGATCTGGAGCCCTCATTGAAGTGACAGCCACGCACGTGCAGAATTTCGATGCTTTTGGTCTTGGGCTTTGTGGTCAGGGATAACAGGATCGCCCGCAGGATCTGCCCACGGGGTGAATCTAGGAAAACTCACTGCAATGTCATGCACTAGGAGTTTAATGAAATTCTCCCTGCAGCAACTTGTGACAGGGCATGAGGCTCTTCAGCAGGAGTGACTGACTGTGTCATCGGGTGCAGGTGTTCTTAGCTGTCCTTTACCTGTTGTCTCCCTCATGTCAGACACAGCCAGGAAAGCACGTGACAGGCTCATCTCTATCACACAGGGAATTACCAAGTGGTTGCCTAGCAACCCCCACAGTGCAATCAACACGGTCTCTGTGGAATGTAGAGTGGTTGGCTTCCCTCTCAAGAACATTTGCATATTTCTCTTGGGTCTCTGGAAAAAAAAATAGGTATGTCTCCCTAGCCCTGAAGCTATTCAAATGGTCTTTTGTCTTTCCCTTCTCTGGCATTCGATCTACACTTTATTGTCACAATAAATGACAATTATTTGCTCTGGTATGCATCAGTCCAATTCAGTAAATACTCTCTTACACTGTAAGGAATTATAAGGATGAACAACGGTGGCCCCTCTTCTCAGCCAACCTGAAATTTGGTGTGGAACAGTGGGGAGCACAGCTCAGTGATGGAGCACTGGTCTAGCATGTGCCAGGCAAAATCCAGGGTGTGGTTCCAAGCCGGGGTGGGGGGTGGGGGAATAATGAATATAATTGCTTACATCTTTGATATGTATAGAAATTGCTTGTTTACATGTGTGGAACAACCGTGTATATGTGAAATGATGGTATTTTTATTTAGGATAATTCCTTTGTGTTTGATCAAAGGATTTTTTTTCTTTTATAGATTCCTGCCTTTCTAGCTTACAGATGCAATCAGTTCAAAAAGCCATAATCAGTTCAAAATCACTTTTAAGACCCAGCTCTTATTGGCATCTAAATAATTAGCAGCTCTTAAAAGGCTCTTGTAGGAACGTGTCACTGCCAGTGTCTGAGAGGATGGCGCAGCCCAGCCAGCCTGTGCCACAATCTCTCTACTTAATTGCTGCTCGGTGTTCACAGCCCACACCTCTATTTACACAATCCAGTTCAAAGAATCCTCTTCCTTACCTTTCTTTGTCCGCTTTGGAGCAATGTGACTGCCTCTCTGCAGCTGAGGAAGGCCTTTCGGACTCAGACCAGCAGGAAAGGCTAGAGGGACCAGAGGAGGAGGGCTGTTGTGTCACCAACAAGGTGACAACCCAAGAGTGTACATCAACATTCATAAGGGATCCAAAGGGCTGCCTGGGCCAAAGGAGGCAGTGGTGGCCCTTACTGTATCCATGTGCTTTCCTAGAAAACCTGATGGGGGGGCTTGTGCGGCGAGTCTACACACTGCCAGTGTGAGGAGAACTCAGTGCTTAGCATCAAAGTCATAAAACAAACAACAAACAACCTGGGAGTGGAGAGATGGCTGAGAGGCTGAGAACACTTACTGAGCTTGCAGAGGACCTGGGTCACACTGACTTCCCAGCATGCACCTCTCTCTCCCTCCTCCCCTCTCTGTCTCTGTCTCTCCCACTCCCTCCCCTTTTTTCTCTCCTTCCCTCCCTCCCTCCCTCCTCCTTTTTCTGTCCCTCCCTCCCTTTCTCTCCCCCCACTCTCAAAACCACACAAAGCCAGCAGTAATGACTCTTGCTGCCTAGAGTCTAGACTGACCACCTAACTTCCTTCCCCAAAGCCGATCCCTGGAACACACAGCAGAAAGCAGAAAATCAAATCCTCCAACTCATCCTGACCCTCGCACTTAGGCTATGGCATATTCTTACCCACCCTGCCCCCAACACAAATAAATGAAAATTTTTTAAAAAATTATTTTTTAAGTGGACCTGAATCAGATACCCTGTTGCCCTTTGATGTGGGCACACCCTTAACTGTTTGTTCTAACCAGTGTATGCCATGACTTGTCCAGCGTGTCTTCTCTTTCAGACTTGAGGTGAAATAACAACACAAAATTATCTCAGAAGCCTGTATCGAGTCATATCTGGTTCATTGTCCCTAACACAGAACAAAATTCTATTTTCTCTCCATTCAGAAACCCTGCGGCTAGACTTCACTAGCTGCTGCTGTGGGGACCATTCCTGAGAGATTTCTCCCTTTTAACTAAGGGACCCTTCAAGTAGCTGGGGGCTGGGTGACAACAGTTAGTGGGTGGATGGGCTACCCTGGATAATTCCACTTGGAAGGAGACTGCTTGTAAATGTATTTACTTACTTTAAATTTTATTTCTATTTTACCTGTATGGCTATCTTACCTACATGTGTATCTATGTACTGTGTGTGTGTGTGTGTGTGTGTGTGTGTGTGTGTGTGTCTTGCCCTGGGAGGTCAGAAGAGAGCACAGGACCCCCTGGATCTGGAGTTACAGGTGGTTGTGAGCAGCCGTGTGGGTGCTGAGAACCAGACCCAGGTCTTCTGGTAGAGAAGCATGTGCTTTTAACTATTTATTTATTATCTATTTATTTTTTTGAAATATATTTTTGTTTGTTTTGCTTTTTTGAGACATGATTTCTCTGTGTAGCCCTGGCTGTCTTAGAGCTTCCTATGTAGACTAGGCTAGCCTCAAACTCACAGATTCTCCTGCCTCTGCCTCCTGAGTGCTGGGACAAAAGGAATGAAACACTACTCCTAGTAAGTATTCACTTTCCTAACTGGCTAGACTCAATGACACAGGCCTTTAATCCCAGCACTCAAACTCCGTGAGTTCCAGGACAGCCAGGGATACACAGTGAGACCCTGTCCCAAAAAACAAACAAACAAGCAAACAAAAAATCCAAAGAAAAAATGCCTGTGATTTTAATTGCTCCAAATCTTACACAATTACCTCTCCTTCCCCCCTTCCCTCTCCTCCCCTCTTCTTCTTTCCTCCCCCTCCCCTTTCATTCTTCCCTCTCTCTTCCCCCTCCCCCTCTCCCTACCTCTCTGTTTCTGATTACTCTTCCAGAGAACTTGAATCCGGTTCCTAGTACCCATATGGTGGCTCACAACTTTCTATAACTTCAGTCCTAGGGGATCCAGTGCCCTCTTCTGGTCTTCAAGGGCACACTGCACATGCAAGGTGCACAGAAATATATACAAGCAGAACACCCATACACAGAAAATAAAAATAAAGGTTAAAAAAATTTTTTAACTTAAAAAATGATGGCAAGTGTCAAGCAAAAGATGACATTCCAGAACTTGGGAGGATCAGAAGTTCAAGGCCAACCTGGGCTACACAGGACATTGTCTAACTCCAGCAAACTACATGAAGTACCCCACCCCACTCTCCAGAGGCTCCTCTTAGGAGCTGGGCTCCATGAAACTCGCTTTGACCTTTAGAGCACTGGCGTTGCGCGCATTAAGCTCCTGGTTTGATCTCCAGCACCCGCAGAACGCTGGATGTGATGTCTCACTCCTATAGTCTCAACACTTGTAGGGTGGAGACCAGAGGATCAGAAGTTAAAAATTATCCTCAGCCACAGAGTGACTGACTTCAAGACCAGCCTAGAATACATGACACCCTGAAATAGTGGTGGAAATTTAAAACAACGATGCTTTCTAATAGATCGTAAGAAAGTTCCTGTAAGAAACCGCCACTTCATGGGAAGCCTGTGAGACACTCTCCAGTGAGAGCTAGCAATGGCTGTGCTCCAAACTTAAGGACGCCTTGTATTCTCGTGCTATGAGAATTTTCTCCATAGAAATACCCACTCCCACCCCCAGAAAAGAAGCCAACACAGAACAGACTATTTATATCGAGAAAACACAAAAGACAAAGATAGAAATGTGGTTGCTCTGAGAGTAGATGTCAGTGTGTGGCAGACCAAGAAAGCCTGTGATGGAGAGAACTCAGGGTGTGGCCCTCCTTGTGTCCGATGTCAGTAGGAGGCCGGCCCCGCTACCTCCGGGCTGGATTCCTTCTAGGATAGTTTTCTACCACTGGTAAGACACCTAACATGAAAGAGGAAAGGTTCGGTGGGATACAGCTTTAGTTCTTATACACAAGGAGGAAACAAAGTCAGAAGTCAGGACGCACACATTTAATCCCAGCACAGAAAGCCCGGAGTGCGCTGCATAGGTTCAGAAGCAAGAAACGAAAGAGGTCCTGCTTCAGTGAGGTTGTGGCAAGATCATCCACCTCAACGTTTTCCTCTGATGCCCATATATGCACAGTGGTGAGAGCGTGCATGTGGGCAAACACACACACACACACATTAAATTAAATTAATTAGATAAAACAACAGGGCCTGGAGAGATGGCTCAGCAGTTAAGAGTGCCTGCTGCTTTTGCAAAGAACCCAGTTCTGGCTCAGCACCACACAGCCCAACTCTCCCACGCCAGTTTTCATCTTGGAATCATTGTTGTGGGTCCTCTAACAATTATCATACCTCCTACCAGGAACTTAGGTGACATAACATTTTTTATAAAATATTCCACTCATAGACGAAGGGTCCTCCCCTTAACCGTCAGACATTCTTCAAGCGTTGTTCTGCTACCTTTTGGCTTTTCCAGAAGGATCCAATGTGTTCAGGGATTGACAGGCACCAAACCCGCTCAAGCCCACACAGAGAGAGAGCTAGCTCCCCTCTGTGCCTGAAGCCTATTTGCTATCGGCAAGAATGCTAACGGTCACAACCAAAGAGCTCACTCAGCCTATGGAATTAAATTGTCATGACACCGGCATTAAAAATATTTTGTGGCATAATTGGCTTCCAAACCTACCAGCCAACGTAGCCCTAGGCTAGATCATTTTCTACCTTGGGTAACAATTACCAGTGGTAGATAGATTGGTGCCTTTCTTTCCTCTGAGTACTGGTTTTTTTGTGGTTTTTTTTTTTTTTGGTGGGGGGGGGGTGTTTCAAGACAGGGTTTCTCTGTGTAGCCCTGGCTGTCCTGGAACTCACTCTGTAGACCAGGCTGGCCTCGAACTCAGAAATCCGCCTGCCTCTGCCTCCCAAGTGCTGGGATTACAGGCGTGCGCCACCACCATGCCCGGCTTGAGTACTGGTTTTGAGAAAAAGATTTTGATGATTTTGATAATAAATAGTGTCTGTTTTGTTTTTTTATGTGGGATGAACCCAGGGTCTCACGAACGTCCCATGCGCAACTCTTCCAGCTGAGCTGTACAACCCAGGCTCCTTTTGCTGTTTCTCTAAATACTTTGTCCTGACTGCCTGGAAGCCCTTTGCTCCCCCATTCCCGTGTTCTCTGCTGACTCTGTGGTTTTCCTGGTTGGGTGTAGAAGAGCAATATAATCTCCCATGTATGCCCAGGCTGGCCACGTGGGCTCACACACTCTCGTGCCACACCCCTCCACTCAGGGCCCCTCTCATCTTCCTTACACCCCACACTTGGTCCATGAGTAAGCCTCCACTTGCAAACCACAAATTCCAGCACCAGGAATGCTCAGGACATAGCCAATAAAGTGTGTGATTGTCAAGGGCTTCTATCTGTGGTCCCAGACAAAGGACATGTCTCTGAACTGACTAGAACACAGGGTTCTTCAGCAATGAACAGGGACCAGACCTTGACTGAGCTGTCTGGAAAACAAGTGAACTCCCTCTACAACCAGGGAAAGAAAGTAGAAAATGGCTTAGTTCAAAGCCAAACAGCTTTGGTACCATGGCTACTTGTTTAAATGTCTCTCTTTCATCATTACCTTTGGCCAAAGAAAGTCTCTGGGATGAGGAACACATAGGCTCTGTATGAAAAGAAGGCAAAACACCACTTTCATGGGAAATGCAGTTACCAGGATGTACACGTAGCCTCGGTAACCAACAAATAATATTAGGAAACACAGTTGCGGAAGGGCAGAAATAGGACATGGGAATGGTGCTCCAAAAAGAACAATATCACACGCAACACTAGTTAGCTGATGAGGGGATGTGTTGCTACTGTATTAACCCATGGGAGTTATGAAGTGATCAAGGGATGGTTTCTGGGTTGAAACAGGGGGAAAAAAGAGTGCCTGGTCACTGGAATAAATATATATATGTACAGTTCTTCTCTACCTAGGATTCTAAATCTTCACTCATTTCTACTGCTGTTCCTCACAAGGATTTGTGTATTTTATATGTTGATTCTAAATTAATTTATTTATACAAGCAGGAGATTTTTTTCCCACCAAGGCTCTCATTTAAAAGATAAAAAGATCTCCTGGGACTTGGCATCCCCTAAGAGTGGACTCTGATGACCACTGTCTGGTCAGTGGCGCTGCACCTTCAAAGACAGCAGAGTAAGGGGGAAAGTTGGATTTCTAGAATGGATGAAGCGCAGTGATTTAGTGGTTTCGAAAAGCCTTTCTCACTTGAGGAAATCATTCCAAGTTGGCAGAAGCCTCTGTTCCATGTGGTCATTCAGAAAACCAGGCTTTGTTTTGTTTTGTTTTTACATCTTCTAGGATATATTTCACTTGCATGCTCAAAGCTGGATCTTGGGCAAATCCTTGCTCTGACTCAAGGAGAGGAAAAGCAGTCTGGATTACACAAACCGCTGACTTAAGATGCAGACATTCCCATCTCTTCTGCTCATATAGCATAATGCAGTTCCATAGTCGTATCTCTAGCAGAGAGGCCAGAGATTGTTAGCCCCAGATGGACAACTACTGATCCCATTATAAATATCCATCTGCTGGGGCTGGAGAGATGACTCATCTGTTCAGAGCACTGACTGCTCTTCCAACCTGGGTTCAGTTCCCTGCATCCACAAGGCAGGTTGCAGCCATCTGTAACTCTAGTCCCCGGAGATCTGTTCTTCTTTTGGCCTCTGCAGGTACCAGACACGCATGCGATGCACAGACCTACAAAGAGACAAAACAAGACACCCATACACATTTTCTAAAAAAAAAATTTAAAATGCACCTATGTAAAAAGAAAGGGAAGTTGCTGGTACAGTCTGCTGTGGAGACAGATCTGGATGAAGGCCCTTGGTTGCTGATTTATCCCAGAGACAACTAAGAGAGAATTTGTGCAACATCTGGGGGGCAGCTTTAGTCTGCTTCTGGCATGCGCCTTACACAGCTACACAGTGAGGTCTTCCATATACGGTCAGCTATCACCTTGACCCATTTCGGAGGAAACTGTTTGTTATGAAGACAGTAGTTGCTGCCTCTTGTCTCTGTCATCTCAAATCCTTCACCTGTCTCCTAGACGTTGTACCTGATTTTCCTCTTGGAACACCCTTGATGCCCTCCCTAATACTGCTAGAGCTAATACTGCTCTTAGGTCCTGAGGAAGTTGTGTAACTTGTTAGGCCAATTAGAACATCACTTTCTCTGGTCAAGGTGTTTTGCTTGGGTTAGATCTATGCTCAAATTAGCCAATCAGGTGCCATGAAAACTTCACTGGGCAACAGAAGGAAAAAAAGAACTTCTTGTGTGTTCTCAAGTTCATTAGTTCTTTCTCTGTCTCTGTCTCTCTCTGTGTCTCTGTCTCTCCTGTCTGTCTCTCTCTCTCTCTCTGTCTCTGTCTCTCTCTCTTCTCTCTCTATCTTTCATTCTTTCTTTCTTTTTTTTATTTTCCAAGACAATGCTTCTCTATGTAGCCCCGGCTGACCTAGAACTCACTCTGTAGACCAGGTTAGCCTCTGCCTCCAAGCACTGGGACTAAAGGTATGCACCACCACTACCACACTCAAGTTTCAAATGGGGGCAGTTAGGCCTGGATCGCTCACAATCGTCCATCCCTTCAAGGAGACAGATGGAGAGGACCAGAGAACACAGATAAAAACAAGTTCCAGAGATGACATTTGGGTCACTGGATTAAGTTCAGCCTCAACCAGAGCTATGCCCAACCCCCTGCCATCTGACCCCCCACACACACTTTTAAGCCATTTTGAAGTAAATTTTCTTTCCTTCCTTTTTTTTTTGTTTGTTTGTTTAAGATAGGGCCTTATAAAGGTAGTGTAAGCTGCTCTTGTTCCCATCATGGCTGAGGCTGGCCTTGAATTCCCAAATGCTGAGATCACAGGTTTGCACCAGCATTCCTGGGTACCATTTGTTACAACTAAAAGAACAGAAGCTGACACAGGGCTTGGAAGACTTAGCCTTTCTTCTGCATGGAATTCAACTTCTCTCGGGAATGCGGGACCCAGATTCTCTCTGGAGCTCCTCAGCTATTTGATCACTGAATGGGCAGTACTAATTGCCATGATCCCCAAACAGATTACTAGACCCTAAATGGGGAATATGGCAGCATCTAGAGATAGTTTTGAGTTCAGGGGAAGGAGCACCTACTGGGTTTTTACGAATGGAAACCAGGGAGACACATGGCATCTCCAACCTATGGCACAGCCCCTCCAATAAAGAATTTTCTAACCCAAAATGCTTAGCACCAGGTATCTTGATCTCTTTAGGCTACCATAGCAAAATACCTTAGACTAGGCAGCTACTCATAAACAACAAAATGTGCTGGAGCAACGGTGGTGCACGCCTTTAGTCCCAGCACTCGGGAGGTGGAGGCAGGCAGATCTCTAAGTTTAAGGTCAGCCCGGTCTACAGAGTGAGCTCCAGGACAACCAGGGCCACACAGAGAAGCCTGGGGGTGATGGTGGGGACTCTTTTGAGTGCCAGGACCCAAGAGAACTAAAAATGGGGGGGGTGCTCTGATGGCAAAGATTTTAAGTACCGGAAGCCTTAAGGAGACAGGTTCAAGGGATGGTAGGAGCCCTCTCTGACAGGCCATGCAGAATGGGCTTGCTTAGTTCTGCATGTATGTCTTTCTGTCCTTGTCCATATGATTAGCTGATACTCTGCTGAAACCAGGGGGAGATTCAGAGCCCCTGCTCTGTCTGCACTGGAAGCAGGAGTTCTAGGAGCTGCTCAGAGATACACACAGGCAAAACAATCATGCACATAAAATAAAAGTATATATATATATATATATATATATATATATAGAGAGAGAGAGAGAGAGAGAGAGAGAGAGAGAGAGTCTGTCTGTCTGTCTGTCTGTGTCTGTGTCTGTGCCTGTGCCTGTGTCTGTGTCTGTGCCTGTTTCTGTGTCTGTGTGTCTGTGCCTGTGCCTGTGCCTGTGCCTGTGTCTGTGCCTGTTTCTGTGTCTGTGTGTCTGTGTCTGTCTGTGTGTCTGTGTCTGTGTGTCTGTGTCTGTGCCTGTGCCTGTGTCTGTGTCTGTGCCTGTGCCTGTGTCTGTGTCTGTGCCTGTTTCTGTGTCTGTGTGTCTGTGTCTGTCTGTGTGTCTGTGTCTGTGTGTCTGTGTCTGTGCCTGTGCCTGTGCCTGTGTCTGTGCCTGTTTCTGTGTCTGTGTGTCTGTGTCTGTCTGTGTGTCTGTGTCTGTGTCTGTGTGTCTGTGTCTATGTCTGTGTCTGTTTCTGTGCCTGTGCCTGTGCCTGTCTGTGTCTGTGTCTGTACGTGAATGTATGGAAGCCAGAGGACAATCTACCATATCACCCCTCAGGAGGCATCAACCTTGTTTTTTGAGACAAAGTCTTCCACTGGGACCCGGAGCTAAGTGATTAGACAAGGCCGCCTGGCTAGTGAACCCCAGGGATCCCCTGTCTCTCCCTCTGCATCCCTGAGCACACACCCAGCTTTGGTTTTTTCCACTGGGTTCAGGTGCTTTGCAAGACAAACAAGTCAATATTGAGCCCTCTCCCCAGCCCGGTCTCTTTTTTATTTGCTTACTTGGTTGGTTGGTTGGTTGGTTGGTTGGTTGGTTTGAGTGTCTTTGAGACATTGCTCATGTAACTCAGGTTAGCCAGGAATTCACTAGGTAGCCAAGGATGATCTTGAATGCTTGGTCACCTCCACCACCTCCTGGGTGTTGGGATTACCATGTACCAGTACATCCAGTTTATGTAATCCTGGGGGTGGGTGGGTCAAACAAAGGGCTTTTAGCGCAGTGGGCAGGCACTCAACCAGCTGACTACCTCCCCAGCCTCTGAGCCTGCCTCTTTAAGGACAGAGTCAGTCCCCAGCTTGATGCAAGGACACTAGGCAGAAGACCAGGAGCCAGCCAATTGTTTTTCAATAGCTAACCAGACTTTTAAAGGACTCTCAGATCACAGCTCTATCACCCTGGGGACATTTTCATTAGAACTGTCCCCATGTTCCCTCCTGCATTCCCTCCCCCATCTCCCTGACTCTCACACCAAGCTTTCCAGAAAAAAGCTTTTGTTCCCAGGCAGAGGAGTTTCTTGTCCTCAGGCCAGAGCCCAGTCTCCCTGTCCCCTCCCTCTCCCACTCCCGGGTGAAGTCAGGCCAAGGCTGGGTGAAGAGTTCGAAGGGTGTGGGCGTTCTGCACTGGAACAAGGAGTCCTCTTTCTGTTGCTGCTGATCTTTGTCATTTCCAGACAGATAGGAAGTAAAAAAAAAAAAAAAACCAACAGTAAACATTCTCCAGTTCTAGAGGACAGCCGAGAGAGGAGAGGATCAGGAACCTCACACGGAGGCCGTCGTTAGGGGCCAAAGATAGGAAATGTGAAGATCCATCTGGCTCATTTGACAAAGTCTGAGGCTCCACAAAACCAGCCCCACCCCCAACCCCCACTCCCAAGGCCTGGGATGTGACCCAGTGCAAGCCCTTTTTTGCAGCTGGTCCATGCTCACTCCCGATTCACGTACTAGGTAGGGGAAGTTGGACCTTTCAGGTCATAAAATCCACCGTTCCTCAGGGAGTTCAAGCATCAGTGACAGCAAGTGACAACTTTCATCTTCCCTCAGAGATGAATCCTCTCCTGTCCCTACTGAGGTATGGAGCTGAGGGCCACTGGTCCCTAGGGATGTGGAGATAAAAAGCTTTGTCAGTCTCTCATACAAACACCTCCACCCACCCCACTTGCTAGTAGCTTTCAGTGTCTCAGTGAGGGAGGAGGAGGAAGAGGAAGGGGGAGGAGGAGGATGGGGGGAAGAGGAGGATGGGAAGGAGGAGGGAGAGGAAGGGGGAGGAGGAGGATGGGGAAGAGGAAGAGGAGGAGGAGGAGAAGCTGGGAGGGAATGGAGGAAACAGGACTGCTCTCCCTGACTCTCCTAGGAGTCAATCTCTTCCTCAGGAGATCCCTGGGCACTGCAGAAGGCCTTCTCTGTGGTTCTCCCTTGAGCATCCTTCATTTGCACCTCAATACAGGTCAATAATCTGGGCTGCATCCTCACTAGCCCTTCCCTAAACTCAGCATCACTTCCAACTCCTACTGAGAGCCCCTTGTTCTTCCAGGAAGCACTCCAAGAGCCAAGAAACCACAGTGGCCGGCTCTACCATGCTCTGCAGGAAGTCTGTGGGAAGCATTCACAGGGCCAATCCCAATGAGACCCTTCTACAAGAACAGAGCCATGGGACTCTCAACTCTGAATGGCTCTGTGGATGAGGGCTATGGGACCAAAAAGCCCTTGGGAGTACAGCTTTCAGCAACCAACTTTGACCTTTCTTTTCTTGCTTTGTCTATGACTGTGATAAAATACGCCATGACCAGGACAGCTTATAAATTAACATGTTAATTTGGATTTTATAGGCTTAACGCCCATGGCCACCATGATGAGGAGCATGGCCTCAGGCAGACAGGGACAGTGCAGCAGCAATAGCAGAAAGCTCACATCTGAGCCGCCACTGACCACAAGGCAGACAAAGAGCTACCTGGGCATGGCACTAGTCTTTTAAAACCTTAAAGCCGGGTTGGAGAGATGGCTCAGTGGTTATGAATGCTAACTGTTCTTCCGAAGGTTGTGAGTTCAAATCTCAGCAACCACATGATGGCTCACTGCAAACAGCTACAGAGAGCAAGCAGGACTGGAGCCAGAAGAAAAAGTGTCTAAAGTGTACTTACATATAATAAATAAATAAATTCTTAAAAATATTTTTATTTAGAAAAACAACAAAAAATGAAAACAAAACAAAACCTTAAAACCTGCCTCCACTGACACACCTTCTCCAACAAGGCCACGCCTCCTAATCCTTGTCAAACAGTTCCACCACTGGAGACCAATGAACCAATGGGGGACCATTCTCAACCAAACCAGCACAGCTCCCGTTCCCCACACTCCCTCAAGTACTGTTTTCTGTTTCTTTTGTTTGTTTGTTTGTTTGTTTGTTTTATTTGTTTTTTGTCAAGACAGGGTTTCTCTGTGTAGCCCTGGCTGTCCTGGAACTCACTCTGTAGACCAGGCTGGCCTTGAACTCAGAAATCCGCCTGCCTCTGCCTCCCAGAGTGCTAGGATTACAGGTGTGCGCCACCACTGCCCGGCCTGTTTTCTGTTTCTTGTTTCTTGTATTTTGTGTTTTGTTTCGAGACAGGGTCTCTCTAGGCACCGGGGGTTAGCCTGAAGCTATGTAGACCAGGCTGACCTTGAACTGACAGATCCGCCAGCCTCTGCCTTTTAAATTCCCACATTGCTTATTCTTTCTTTTTCTTCTAATTACTTTTCTCCATGTGTCTGGGCAGGGGTACGCACCTCGGAGAGCATGCGGAGCTCAGAACTGCTTGGAGGACTCTGTTCTCTGCTTCTTTGTTGTAGGCCAAGGGGACAACTCAGGTCATCAGGCTTGGAAGCAGGAATCTTTACCTGTTAAACCATCTCAGTCCACATCCCTCTTTTTATGTGTGCATATGTGCTTGTGTGTGTTTGTGTGTATACAGATGTGCATGAAGTGGATACCAGAGGTCAACCTTGGGTCTCATCCACGAGAATCATTCTACCTTTTATTTTTTTTAATTTATTTATTTTATGTATCTGAGTACACTGTAGCTGTCTTCAGACACACCAGAAAAGGGCATCGGATCCCATTACAGATGGTTGTGAGCCACCATGTGGTTGCTGGGAATTGAACTCAGGAAAGTAGTCAGTGCTCTCAACTGCTGAGCCATCTCTCCAGCCCTCTACCTTGGTTTTAGAGACAGCATTTTCCAATGGGACCCAGGACTCACCATTTAGGTTAAGGTGGATGGCGAACCCTCTGAGAGTCTCCACCTCCCCAGCTGTCCTTGGTTTTGTTTGCTTAGTTTCGTTGATACTCAGGTCCTCCTGTTTGTAGATTGAGCTCTCTACCCAGCCTCTCACTTTTTGATTTTGAGATTGAGTCAGTCTTTTCTGGGTCAGTGAGCCCCAGGGATCTACCTGCTCAGAACTGGGATTACGAATATGTGCCCCATGCCCAGCTTTTTAAATATGGGCTCAGGGGATTGATTTAAATTGGTCTTCATGCTTGTATGGAAAGTACTTTATGAACTAAGCTATCTCCCCTGCTCTCCTACACTGGGGCTTCGGTTCAACCTGTATAATCTCTTACACAGAACCTGGAATGCTCAGGGTCCAGTCCCACTCCCCACAGCTGCAGTAGTGGGTGACATGCCTGCTTCTTCAGCATTGTGAACTTTCTGTTATGTGGACCGCACAGGTGTATGTGTTTGACAACTTGGAATATGGGGGCAGTTGTGGAATCTTTAGGACATCAGACCTACCTGTAGCCCAGCCCTACCTTCAGTCCTGCAATCTATATGTATATGTGCATTGGTGTTTTGCCTGCATGCAGGTATGTGTGTGTGTGTGTGTGTGTGTGTGTGTGTGTGAGAGAGAGAGAGAGAGAGAGAGAGAGAGAGAGAGAGAGAGACAGACAGACAAACAGACAGAGAGACACAGAGAGAGAATGTGTGTGTGTGTCAGATCCCTTAGAATGGAGTTACAGACAGTTGCAAACTGACATGTGGGTGATGGGAATTGAATCTGGGTACTCTGGAAGATCAGCCAGTGCTTAACCACTGAGCCATCTCTCCAGTGCCCCCCAGGCCCAGTCTTTCTGCTTATTGATAACTGCAAGATGTGCGCAGCCTGGCCTGTACTGCCACACAGAAGCCACTCCTCACCATGTCTGTACAGGACACCATCCTGTCACCATGCCTGTACAGGACACCATCCTGTCACCATGCCTGTACAGGACACCATCCTGTCACCATGCCTGTACAGGACACCATCCTGTCACCATGCCTGTACAGGACACCATCCTGTCACCATGCCTGTACAGGACACCATCCTGTCACCATGTCTGTACAGGACACCATCCTGTCACCATGCCTATACAGGACACCATCCTGTCACCATGCCTGTACAGGACACCATCCTTTCAAATGAAGAGCCAAGAGAGTCCTTCCTCCTGACATTCTTTGGTTTTTGAGACAGGGTTTTTCTATGTAGCGCTGGCTGTCCTAGAATTTGTTCTATAGACCAGGCTGGCCTCGAACTCAGAGATTTGCTTGTCTCTGCCTCCCAAGTGCTGTACCACTTTGCTTATTGTTTCTCCTTCATTTTGCCTGCATGTACTTCTGTGCCACACATGTGTGCAGTGCTCCTGGGAGCCAGAAGAGGATGACAGATCCCCTAGGATTGGAAGGATTGGAGTTATGAGGTTTTTGTAGACATGTTGGTGTTGAGAATTGATCCCAGGTCATCTAGAAGAGTAGCCAGAGCTCTTAAAGGTTGAGCCTTCTCTCCACACCCGCTTAAGTTGTTTCTTCTTAAGTATTTGGTCAAAACAACTATAAAAGTAACTAATGAAAAAGCTAGTAACTAATGATATAGATTTCATAGGCAGTTGCTATCTTAGAGAATAGGCAATGTGTTCGTGACCAGTGGCCATCGTGGCTAGTAGACAGATATGGGCAAGAAGATTGCACTGGCTTTTGTGGAGACCAGAAGAAGAGCACTAAGGCACCAGAAGAGGATGCTTATAACTTCATGACCTCAAAGAGGCAGGAAGAAAACCAAGCTGGAACTAGCATCCAAACACCCCACTTCTGGTCTTAAATTTGTGCTTCCTGAAATACATAGAGAATGATTCATAGTACCAGAGTCTCCAGATAGCTTAAGGGTTCTGGGGTACTGCTTTTGGGGTAATGTCTTCTTTATGGAAATATAGGGCTCAAAATACTGAAATCTTGTTTCTCCTTTGCTGACTTGGCTAAATAAGTCCTTTGGATATTTCTAGAACCAGAACTCAGCAACTCCTTCTGCAGTTCACGAGCCTCATCTGCAGCAGGCTGATGTGTGGTTCTGCCTTTCACTTTACCACTGGGGTGTTGGAATACCAAGGAGACACAGATTGGGTAGGCAAAATGCAGGGGCACTAGGCTACATTCCTTTCTCGAGTGCCAGGCTCCTGAGACACCAACACAGCTCTCAGGGGAGGCAAAATGTGACCTAAAATAGGGGTCCCAGCCCATGTTTCTCCGGGTGAGATGGAGACTGTGATTCTCAAACTCCTGTGCACCCAGATGCTGCTGGGAACCCCCAAGGTCCTGAGATGAACCCAGGGCTGGTCCAGCTTAGCTCAGGGAGGAATGCAGTGCAGAAGAGTCTTCTACTTAGGTGAGGCTCTATATGATGAAAGCCCCACCCCAACCCCCAGCAGTCCTTGATGAAGGAGACAGCATGTTCAAATTGTTTATTCATGGTGGATGGCGATGCATACCACTTACTCAGGGTGAACCAGAGATTAAATATCTTTTGCTGGAAGGGTTGCCTAGGAAGGGACTCTTATTGGCTAAACCCTATCTAAACCCCTAGGGGCCTATCTAGATACCTCATTATCATGGAGAACTCTGGGTTTCTAAGCTACATGACCAACTATCATGGTCCACTTAGTGGGGTGTCATGGTCACGTGCTCCAGGACAGGAATCTGGTCTGAGAAGATTTAAATCCCCACCGTTCTCAATTATGAGACTTGCCAGGGTTCCTTAATCCGCTCCACCTTGCCAGTTTTTCTGTCTGGTGGCATGGTCCACTGCCCAACACTGGCATTCGCCACTAACTATCCAAATCCTACCTTTCTTCCTATCACAGCCGTGCTTCCCAAGAAGACTGAATGAGAGTTCCTGACCTTCTGAAATCTGTCCGGTGGTTCCTCCGCAGGCGGAATTGTACAAATTACAGGTAAACTAGGCTAGCACTTCATGAACACCACTCAGCAGGAAGTGACTTCTCCAATCTGAGGGTGTTTGACAGACATTTGTCAGGCCCAGAACGGGAGGCTGAGGAATGAACCCAGGGCACACGGTTAGGAACAGTGAGGAAAGGAGCTGGGACTGCAGCCTGGGCTGTCCCACCTAAAGCCTGTCTCATGTACCCATCGTCACTGCCAAAGGAAACCCCTCATCAGAATTGCCCGCTGGAGAATTCAAACCAGTGTACCGGGAAGTGGGAGTTTCTCCAACCTGGAGGGATTATCATGAACATGGGGTGGATGGGGTTGACAGTGAAGACAGAACTATAACATGAGGTGATTTTTTTTAAAAAAAAAAAATAATAAGAGTCCAAGTTTGACTATTCTAGCCTATGTAGAAATGGTGGTCAGCCAGGGCTACATAGTGAGACCCTGACTCACATGGTGGGGTGAGGTGAGTCTGTATCTCTGTAGTCTGTATCTCTGTACTCTGTATCTCTGTAATCAATCTCTCCATAGTCTGTATCTCTGTAGTCTGTATCTCTGTAGTCTGTATCTCTGTAGTCTGTATCTCATCTCTGTAGTCTGTATCCCTGTAGTCTGTATCTCTGTAGTCTATATCTCTGTAGTCTGTATGTCTGTAGTCTGTATCTCTGTAGTCTGTATCTCTGTAGTCTGTATCTCTGTAGTCTGTATCCCTGTAGTCTGTATCTCTGTAGTCTATATCTCTGTAGTCTGTATGTCTGTAGTGTGTATCTCTGTAGTCTGTATCTCTGTAGTCTATATCTCTGTAGTCTGTATCTCTGTAGTCTGTATCTCTATAGTCTGTATCTCATCTCTGTAGTCTGTACCTCTGTAGTCTGTATCTCTGTAGTCTGTATCTCTATAGTCTGTATCTCATCTCTGTAGTCTGTACCTCTGTAGTCTATATCTCTGTAGTCTGTATCTCTGTAGTCTGTGTCTCTGTATTCTATATCTCCGTCGTCTGTATCTCTGTAGTCTGTATCTCTGTAGTCTGTACCTCTGTAGTCTATATCTCTGTAGTCTGTATCTCTGTAGTCTGTGTCTCTGTATTCTATATCTCCGTCGTCTGTATCTCTGTAGTCTGTATCTCTGTAGTCTGTATCTCTGTAGTCTATATCTCTGTAGTCTATATCCCTGTAGTCTGTATCTCTGTAGTCTGTATCCCTGTAGTCTGTATCCCTGTAGTCTGTATCTCTGTAGTCTGTATCTCTGTAGTCTGTATCTCATCTCTGTAGTCTGTATCCCTGTAGTCTGTATCTCTGTAGTCTATATCTCTGTAGTCTGTATCTCTGTAGTCTGTATCTCTGTAGTCTGTATCCCTGTAGTCTGTATCTTTGTAGTCTGTATCTCTGTAGTCTGTATCTCTGTAGTCTGTATCTCTGTAGTCTATATCTCTGTAGTCTGTATCTCTGTAGTCTATATCTCTGTAGCCTATATCTCTGTAGTCTGTATCTCATCTCTGTAGTCTGTATCCCTGTAGTCTGTATCTCTGTAGTCTATATCTCTGTAGTCTGTATCTCTGTAGTCTATATCTCTGTAGTCTGTATCTCTGTAGTCTATATCTCTGTAGTCTGTATCTCTGTAGTCTGTATCCCTGTAGTCTGTATCTCTGTAGTCTGTATCTCTGTAGTCTGTATCTCTGTAGTCTGTATCTCATCTCTGTAGTCTGAATCCCTGTAGTCTGTATCTCTGTAGTCTATATCTCTGTAGTCTATATCCCTGTAGTCTGTATCCCTGTAGTCTGTATCTCTGTAGTCTGTATCTCTGTAGTCTATATCTCTGTAGTCTGTATCTCTGTAGTCTGTATCTCTATAGTCTGTATCTCATCTCTGTAGTCTGTATCCCTGTAGTCTGTATCTCTGTAGTCTATATCTCTGTAGTCTGTATCTCTGTAGTCTGTATCTCTGTAGTCTATATATCTGTAGTCTGTATCTCTGTAGTCTGTGTCTCTGTATTCTATATCTCTGTAGTCTGTATCTCTGTAGTCTATATCTCTGTAGTCTGTATCTCTGTAGTCTGTATCTCTGTAGTCTGTATCCCTGTAGTTTGTATCCCTGTAGTCTGTATCTCTGTAGTCTGTATCTCTGTAGTCTGTATCTCATCTCTGTAGTCTGTATCCCTGTAGTCTGTATCTCTGTAGTCTATATCTCTGTAGTCTGTATCTCTGTAGTCTGTATCTCTGTAGTCTGCATCCCTGTAGTCTGTATCTTTGTAGTCTATATCTCTGTAGTCTGTATCTCTGTAGTCTGTATCTCTGTAGTCTATATCTCTGTAGTCTGTATCTCTGTAGTCTATATCTCTGTAGCCTATATCTCTGTAGTCTGTATCTCATCTCTGTAGTCTGTATCCCTGTAGTCTGTATCTCTGTAGTCTATATCTCTGTAGTCTGTATCTCTGTAGTCTATATCTCTGTAGTCTGTATCTCTGTAGTCTATATCTCTGTAGTCTATATCCCTGTAATCTGTATCTCTGTAGTCTGTATCTCTGTAGTCTATATCTCTGTAGTCTATATCTTTGTAGTCCCAAGGGTCTGGGCTTAATCTCCAGAAAAGGAAAAAAGAATGCCAGGTAGTGGTGGCACACGCCTGTAGTCCCAGCACTCTGGGAGGCAGAGGCAGGCGGATTTCTGAGTTTGAGGCCAGCCTGGTCTACAGAGTGAGTTCCAGAACAGCCAGGGCTATACAGAGAAACCCTGTCTCGAAACCACCCCCTAAAAAAAGAAAAAGGAAAAAAGAAAAGGTATTGGAGGGCAGGGGCGGGGAGAGATATATCTCAGAGGTAGAGCACATGACTCCCATGTGTGAGGCTCTATTTAATCCCTGTAGATGAAAAAAAAATAGGAAAACGCAGCTGAGCGCAGTGAAGCTAGGAACACAGGTCAGCAGCTGG
Organism: Apodemus sylvaticus; assembly: GCF_947179515.1. Classification (NCBI taxonomy): domain Eukaryota; kingdom Metazoa; phylum Chordata; class Mammalia; order Rodentia; family Muridae; genus Apodemus; species Apodemus sylvaticus. The sequence goes on from NC_067477.1 coordinate 35,429,899, forward strand.
TGGCCAGGAGCTAACACCTCAGAAACATAGCAAATAGATAAATAAAATGTTTGAAAGAAGGAAGGAGGGAATGGGAGATTCATTTGGGTGTGGGGTGTAGCTCAGTTGACAAAGTATTTTCCCTAGGGCTCTGAGTTTGAGCCTCCACACTGAATACAAAATCATGTGAAGCCAGGTATTGGTGGTGCACACCTTTTGTCTCGGGACTCCAGAGGCAGAGGCAAGTGGATCTCTGAGTTCAAGACCAGCCTGGTCTACAGGGTGAGTTTCAGGACAGCCAGGGCTACACAGAGAATCCCTGTCTCAAGAAAAACCATCACCACCACCAACAACAAACTCAAAACAAACAAAAACCCTATGTGGTAGTTCAAGTCTTCAATCCCAGAGGTATTGGAGAGGTAGAGCCACAGAATCATAATTTTAAGGCTATCCATTTTGGTTATTTAGTGAGTTCCAGGGCAACCCAGGCTACATGAAACCTAGTCTCAAGAATAAAAAAATGAAAAGGAGGAAGAGGAGGAGGGAAAAGAAGAAAGAAAAGACAAGGAAGGCTGCAACAGGCCAGGGTTTAGGAGCACGAACCGCTCTTCCAGGGGACTCAGGTTTAACTCCCAACGCCCACCCGATGGCTCTCAACCATCTCTCACTCCTGTCCCAAAGGATCCAACTCCTTCTGGCCCCTGTGGTCACTAAGCAGGTATGTGGTACACAGACACACACACAGACAAAGCACCTATACGCATAAAGGAAGCCATATTTGTAAAGAAAAGAGGGATGGAGAGGGGGAGAGGAGGAAGGAAGGAGGAGAGGAAAAGGAAGGAAGGAAGGAGAAGGAGGAAAGGAGGGAGAAACAGAGGGAGGGAGGGAAGGAAGAAGGAAGGGAGAAGGGAGGGAGGGAGGGAGGGAAAGAGGGAGGGAGGGAGGGAATGAATTAGGGCCATCTGGGCATTGTCCCAAGAGCCTGTTGTCCTAGCATACAGGAGACTGAGGCATGAAGATCTTGAGTCCGAGACCAGTCTGAGTTGCCTGGTAAGACTCTGACTCAGAACAAAACAAAGGAGAAAATGGAGTCTAATGCCAGGTTGCTTAGGTTTGAAGTCTAGTTTCCCCTCCCAGACACAGCTTACAACCTGCATCTGAAAATTGGGGACATGAGTAAGTACCTCCCAGGGCTGTTGGGAACACGAAATGAGGTGATGTCTGTGAGAGTCGTGGCAAGAGTAAACAGCCTGTTAAATTTTTATTAACGTTGTGATTACCATTACTCTCCCTTCCTTACACCAGGCGCTTCTATCAAGCCGGTATTTGAAATTTTAAACAAAACAGGTGTCTAGCTGAAGGCTTACAGCAGGGAGATCTGGCTGGGAGATTGTCTTCTGATTTGGGATTTTCTTTGCCAGCTCCAAGACAGCTCCCCACGTAAGATGATGAATGTGATTAATTGCAATCAGCTCCTCTCTCCTTAATGAAGGAAGCTGGAAGTCACCCTGAGGCTTCTGTGCACGCCAGTGCAGTTACCCTATGTGTCCACATGGTGTCGCTACCGATCACACTTTGATTCCTGCAGCCACACCAGGTTATACTGGGTCATGGAACTTTACCACCAGACTCCCATGTAGAGCAGAAACATTGCTGGCAGGCAGCTGGGCAGTCTTTAGCCACGCCCTTTCAAACCCATCTTTGCACTGCACTGTGTGGGTACAAGGGCTGGGGGGTTGGGAGGAGTGCCTTGGCCAAGGAGACCTGGTAACTGGGAACAGAGCTAAGAACAGAGCCCTGTACTATCTCCATCCATCCCAGGTGTAAAGACTTAGGATGACAGGAGCTCTTTGCAGGTGGCCAGGCCTAACACTTCAAGGGATTTGATTTAAAGGTGGGGCCTGGGGACTCGAAGGGCCCGCTGTTCCTTCCTTTGAATCCTAGTCTTTCAGGGCCAAGGCAGGTCTCCTAGATCCTAGCTGCCTCTTTTGACCAGCTCTGTATTGACAGTGGGAATGATAAACTCGCTGGCTCATCATTAAACTTGAAAGACTTCAGGAAACCTTTCCTTCCCCTAAAATGATCCAGCCTGGATCTGATCCTCAGAAGTCTGTGTTATGGGGAGCCCGGGCAGTGTATCCTAGGTAGGAGAAGCCAACACTCACTTCTCTAAGAGGATCACAGTCAGATTTTCCAGAGCCAACCTTCTCAAACCTGTGCTTTCTCTGCCTGAGTTGCCCCTACATACCTCAGGAAAGTACACTGAGAGGCAAGATGGGACCAAGGCAGGCCCCAGCCGCATGCCCAATAGATGCTCTGAAGAGCCGGTTCCCATGGTTTCCTTCCCTTCCCTGAAGCCTTCCAGAAGGGACCAGCATGGCTGTGCCCTGAGCCATTGTTTTGCTTGCACAGCAGAGGAGCAGGCACCTGCGACTGCAAATCTGCCACACTTGATTTTACCACGATGGGACCAGTTTTTACTTTAGCAGTGGAGAAGGGGGTACCACACCACGCCATGTGTCCCTGGTCTCCAGGTGGGCACCGGCAGGACAGCCAGAAAGTGAGTCATAGCTCCTCGCCCTCTGAGGCCAGCATCACCTGCAGAAACAAATAATAACTAGAAAGCCCACCCAGGTATGCATGGCTTGACAGAGAGGGAGGGAAGGGAGGGGGAGGGAATGGGGAAGGAGGGAGGGAGGGAAGGAGGGAGTGGAAAGGGAAGGAGGGAGGGAGACCTTCAGGTGTTCTGGGAGCCCACTGCCTTCTCTAGATCCACTAGTCAGCAGGGGGCTTCTGGGAGCAGCAGGGCCCCTCCCCTCAACCCAGTTGTCAAAGTGACAGAGGGAGATGGGAGGGAACATTGGAGAGTGTTATAATGACTGACATATAGATGCATTTTTTTTTTTTTGAGAGCTGTTGGGTTGGGGATGAGCACAGGAAAAAGTACACAGTCTGGAGTTTATTTATTTATTTATTTATTTGCTCTTTAAAATCATGCAAATCGTTGATATTCATTGAAAAAAAACAAGAAACACAGATAAACCAAGAGAAAACAATGAAAATCATCTGTTAACACCTCGGCAGATAGCCGTTTTCACAGAGCATCTTTTTGTTTCATTAATAAAATGGTGTCTTACTGTTATGCAGCCTTATAAGCTTGTATGTTTATTCTGTGTGTGTGTGTGTGTTTGTGTGTGTGTGGGGGTTCAGGATGGGGGCTCTGGTGTGGCTCAGTGGTAGAGGACTTGCCCTGAGTTCAATACCAGCACCACATACAGACACTAAGTAAATCCGTCTACACATCTGAGTACAGGGTGTGGACAGAGGTCAACCTTAGATATCATCTCCAGGAATGACATCCATCTTGATTTTTTTTTTTTGTTATTATTGTTTTTGTTTGTCTGTTTTTTTTTTTTTTGTTGTTGTTGTTGTTGTTTTTTCTAGACAGGGTTTCTCGGTATAGACTTGCCTGTCCAGGAACTCCTCTGTAGACCAGGCTGGCCTCTAACTCACAGAGCTCAGCCTGCCTCTGTCTCTCCAATGCTGGGATTAAAGGTGTGTGCCACCACCACCCGCCCACCTTAATTTTTTTGAGGCAACATCTCTCTGAGGGACTTGGAGCTCACCAGTTAAATTAGGCTGGCAAGCCCCACCGGGGTCATCTGACCAGCCAGTCCCTGCCCTACTGTATTTACTGTATCTGTGAAGGCTTTTGCCTGCATAGATGTGTAGGCCTGATGTCCGCAGAAGCCAGAAGAGGGTGTCCAGATACCCTAGCACTGGAGTTACCGGTGACTCAGAGCTTCCATGCAGGTGCTGGGAACTGAACGCAGGTCCTTGGCAGGAGCAGCACGTGTTCCTAACCACTGAGCCAGCTGAGCGTCTCTCCAGCCCTAACCTGCTTTATTTTTAATAGAATAAGATATAGGACATCTTCCAGGCAAGGTGGCACATGACTAGGAGATAGAGGCAGGCACGTATGTGTGAGTTCAAGGCCAGCCTGGTCTACAAAGCAAGTCAAGGACAGCCAGGGCTCTGTTACACAGAGAAATCTGTTGACAGACAGACAGAAAGAAAGAAAAAGAGAGTGGGGGAGGAAAGGAAAGGAGAGGCGAGGAGGGGAGGGCAGGGGAGGGGAAAGGAGGGCAGGGGAGGGGAGGGTGGGGGAGGGGAGGGGAGAGGAGAGGAGAGGAGAGGAGAGGAGAGGAGAGGAGAGGAGAGGAGAGGAGAGGAGAGGAGGACACAGGACATCTTTGTATCTATTGCTACCATGGCATTCTTGTCTAACAGTGACTTATTCACACCATGAGCCAGACATGGTGGCTTATGCTTGCAGTCCCAGCTACCAGGAGAAAAACTGCTTGAACCCAGGAGACCAGGTCACCACATAAACACGCCCTGCTCGTCACCATGGGTTTTGTTTTTACTTTCTGAAATTGGGTCTTCTGGGGGCTGGAGAGATGGCTTGGGCACGAGGGGGACTCGCGGCTCTTCAGAGGACTCGGATTTGTTTGCTGACACAGGGTTTCTCTGTGTAGCCCTGGCTGTCCTGGAACTCACTCTGTAGACCAGACTGGCCTCAAACTCAGAAATCCTCCCGCCTCTGCCTAGGATTAAAGGCATTAAAGGCATGAATAGCCACACCCAGCGACTGGCTATGAACTCAAGTTTGATTCCCAGCATCCACGTGACAGCTCATAACTGTCCTCTAAGTGCAAGGGATCATACCTTCTTCAGACCTCAGAGGGCACCAGGCATACACGCATGGCACAGACATATGCACACAGCGGCAAAATGGCCATATACATTAAAAAATAAAAATTCATTAAAATACTTTTTTTTGTTTTTGTTGTTGTTTTTTGTTTGTTTGTTTGTTTTTGTTTGGGGGGGTTGATTTTTTTTTTCTTTTTTGGATTTGGTTTTTTTGAGACAGGGTTTCTCTGTATAGCCCTGGCTGTCCTGGAACTCATTCTGTAGACCAGACTGGCTTCGAACTCAGAAATCCTCCTGCCTCTGCCTCCCAGAGTGCTGGGATTACAGGCATGCGCCACCACTGCCTGGATCATTAAAATACTTTTTAATGATAGGGTCTCATGTAGCTCAGGCTGTCAGTGAACTCCTGTGTAGCTGAGAATGAACCTGAACTCTGATCTCCTCGAGGCGAAGGTCACAGGTGTGTATTACTGTGCCCGGTTCATGATCTGCCGAGGATCAAGCCCAGAGCTTTCAGGAATACGCTCTACTAGATAAGCTCCACCCCCAGTGCGCAAAGGCCTCGTCTTAATAAAAACAGTAATTCACCCCTAAGATTTTCTGCTCAGCAGTGGAGATTACCCGAGCACCTGTACCAGAGTTTGGGAGAGACATCAGACTGTGTGAAGACATGATTTTACTCTGCCTTCATCCATTGGACTCTTGCATCAGGCACAGAGCTGTTCTACGACAAAGATGCAAGATCCCAGTAAACCAAATCTGACCTCAGAAGCAGGGTACAGACTGGTGCATGTGTGCGTGCGTGCGTGCATGCGTGCATGCGTGCGTGCATGTGTGCGTGTGTGCGTGCGCGCGTGCGTGTGCGTGCGTGCATGCGTGTGTGTGTGTGTGTGCGTGTGTTTAAGAAAACAGGGCAAAGGCATCCAGAAAGACTAATGCAGGCTTACCTGGAAATCCTACTGGCCTGAGGGCTGGTGCGAAGACTAGCTTCAGCCAGTGATGGAACTCAGATAGCAGGCTGGTTTTGTCACCTACCAGCTGGGACAACTGAACAAATGACCCAGCCTCATAGTATATGTGTAAAACTAATGAGAGCTACTAATCACGCTGGCGTGAGGGTAAAGATTCGATGAGGGAATTTGCAGATGATGAAGTGCGCAGACGAGGCAGCCTTTGCAGTCCCGTGATGGGCTGCGTTTCCACTACGGATGCGGATCAGGCCGCGCCCTCGACTCAGCCACTCCCCACCCACACCCCTCTTCTCTCCTACCACTCACTTCCGGCTTTATCCTTTCTCTCTTCTTTCTTGCTTCTCCTTTCTCCCCTGCTGGGCCAGGAAGGGAGAGGCAAGCCGCCCCTCTGCAATGTAGCCTTCCATTTCTCAGAAGAAAAAAAAAACCTGCTTCACCTGCCCCAAAGAAACCGGCTCCGCCCAAGGGCTCTCTGTCCTTAGACTGAGCAGGCAGGCTGAGTACCGGATTGTTCTGGAGTGTCAGGAAGGGCCAGAGTCAACCCTGGCACCTGTGTTTGTGTAGGAAGAAAATGGGCCGTACCCAGCCAGGAGCAGCCACTGGTCTTGGACTTGGTGAAAAGGGCTTCCTAGCCTCTGACTACAATGACAGTCTGGACCCCAGACCAGGCCTTACCCTAGCAGCCAGCCTGCTCAGGAGAGAGGCTTCTTCACGGGCAGAGGGACTACACTTCTGCCAGGCAGATCGGAGGCAGTGAGCAAGGGAACGGTTAAAAATGCTTGTGTTCTTTTAACTTCTCCAGGAAGGTCACCACAGGGCTCCCATTACCAGCCATCTTGAGCTCAGGATAAGATTTTTCTCCTACAATTTAATCTACTCCCTGGATGGCCTCCAGTGTGTGAGCCACTGACACTCAGCGGGCTTTACAATCGATTTCCTGGAAACGGCGGCCCCGGCCAGCAGTCACGTGGGGGATGTGTGCTACTGGGATGCGTTTGGCTGAGCCTGGGCAGACAGGGCGGGGGTGGGGGGGTGGAGGGAGGTGGACGGGACACGGGGACGAAGCCACCCTCCCACCTTGCGGCCTGTCCACCAAGAGGGGTGAGCATGCATTTCTGCCCACCCACTGGCTTCACCCTAGGAAACAATGCCCCCCAAAAACTATTCACAGGCATGCAGAAAGGCCTGGGCAACATGGTCCCTGCGGGATTGACTGTGTGGTAACAATCGGAGACTGTCCATCAGGCAGGGCAAACGCAGTCTGAGAGTGGGCGGTGGTCCCTGGAATTGGGCAGACGTGCCACTTACTATAAAAGCTGGCCGGTGCTCCCGAGTGAGGGCTGAGGAAAGGAAGCTCCGGAACCAGCTGTCAGTGCTCTGTCCACACGTGGTCTATTATCCAGAAAGCTAGAAAAGCAAGCGAGGATGCTTTCCCCGGAGAGGGAGTCCAGCTTGGACTGTTCCAAATAACTGCAGAGCGATATGGTCAGCCCTTTGTGTAAAAATCACCCAGGGACAAAGATCATGACCTCACACATGTGTGTGCACATGTGTGTTATATATGTAAGCACCTGGAAAGTCCGACGTGATACATATCACTCCCAGCACACGTCATTGCCTGGGACAGTGTTGACACTGGTCGGAAACAGGATTGAAAGGAACTGCTTTGCTGTCGCTGCTGCTGCTGCTGCTGCTGCTGCTGCTGCTGCTGCTGCTGCTTCTCACTGTTTATTTGCTTGTGTATTGTGAAACAGATGCACAGGCTGGCCTCATACTCACCGTGATCCCCCTGCCTCAGACTCCTGGGTACCGAGATTTACAGATTTGATTCAGGAGCTCACTATTTTCTCTCTACATTTATGTTCTCAAAACAAAGAGCCCAGAGAGCTGGGGCAGGGCGTCTCCTGTTTGTTCTGTCTGGTGCCTGATTGCTCCCCAAGACCTGCGCTTCTTGTATAAGATAGCTCTCGCCCAAGCTTACCAGTTTCCCGCTAGGCAAGAAGGAATCATGGATGAAATGGCTGGCCACCGAGCCCCACAGGGTGGAAAGGGGTAGGAATAGCTTTCTTCCTGCCTCCATGTTGGCTGCTGGCCCATTGTCAGGCCTAAGCAAGAGTGAGCGCTCTGGCCTCTGGCTGGTGCCAGGCCTACCTTCTTTTTTTTGTTTTGTTTTGTTTTGTTTTGTTTTTTCGAAACAGGGTTTCTCTGTATAGTCCTGGCTGTCCTGGAACTCACTCTGTAGACCAGGCTGGCCTCAAATTCAGAAATCTGCTACCTCTGCCTCCCAAGTGCTGGGATTACAGGCGTGTGCCACCACCGCCCGGCTCAAAGATTTATTTATTTTATGTGTGTGAGTGCACGGTAGCTGCCTTCAGACACACCAGAAGAGGGTATCAGATCCCATTACAGATGGTTGTGAGCCACCATGTGGTTGCTGGGAATTGAACTCAGGATCTCTGGAAGACCAGTTGGTGCTCTTAACTGCTGAGCCATCTCTCCAGCCCCCTGCCAGGCCTACCTTTAATGGAATCAGGACGCACCAATCCCCAGTGCTAGGCCAAGACTCCCAAACTCCTTATCTTGCTTAGCACTGCATTCCATGAGCTGCCTAGCCCTGCTGGGCACAGGGGCTATTGCCCTCCATGTCTCTTTGCTCTAAGAGAACAGTCCTTCTGTCCTGGAGACCTGAGTGGCCACCAGGGCTATGATGAACCCAATTTTAATTTCCAAGGAGACTTTGCTTCCTCTTTCCTTGTTCTAGAAGAATGAGGATGCGGGACAGGACATATGGGCCACAGGCCTATTCTGCACCTAGCTTGGTGTGTCCATCTGGGCTCTGGTCACACTCTCTGATTCACAACCACTGTCCAGGCCACTGTACAGAGGAGGTCACAAACAGGGGTGGGGGGAGATAAGCACACAGCCAACAAATACACCAGTCTGTACTTGGGTCTGTCCACTGCAAGGGCAACACATGTCACCATACTGGGTGACAGTCTCCTTGTTGTCAAGCTTCGGGGCAGCCTGTGGTAGAGGAGTTGTGACTCAGGGCAAGGAAAGCCTTGGGAAAACCTCGTCTCCAGTACCTCCTGAGGGCCCTTGTCACCCTGGCTGCCTCAGGATCTTCCTGCTCTTTGTCTCCATGTTTCTCAGCCAGTGCTGGCTCTGCCAGAGTTGGGCTCAAACAGGCTACAGCCTGCCTCTTGGAGTCATTAGTCTCACTTGCGGTGTCACCCCTTTCAGCCAGTTGGCAAGACCCCTTCAAACTTTACTCATCCCCATGGTAGCGAAGGCTAGTGGTTAGGGAGACTGGAGCCCTGTCTCTGCCCTCCCTGGCCAGGTGACCTGGAACACATCTCTGAGTGTCTGTGTCACTTTCCTTGACACCTCCACCATCAGACCCTCTCTGGCTGTCTTTAGCACTCAGGGTGTCTTTGCCGCTGTTGGCCCTTCCCTTCTCTGAGAAGAATGGATCATTCTGCCGGCACACAGCTAGGAGGAAGTCAGAGGGGGCTAAAAAGGAGGCAGGCTGTGGCCCGATGAGACGATGCCAGATGGTACTCTTCCCGGAGCTGAGTGAGACAAGACCAAGTTCATACGCCAGCAGGGATGATGATGGTCGATACCGGAAGTAACCGGGCAGGGCTTTTCAAATGCTCCGTTTTCTCTTCTTCACCTATCCTCAGCCTCTGATACCCATTGTCCCATATTCTTTCAGGTCCTGTGCTGTCAGCATCCTGTAGAAAGTCCAGCACAGCGCCAGGGCAACTGGAGCAGAGGAAGGAAGGACAGGCACACCAGGCAGCGGATGACACACTGAGCCCCTGGCAGGGGCAGGGCATTCCATCGAAGCTGTCGGCGAAGCCAGGTGGATTCCTAAGCTAGTTCGTTTTCTCCTGGTTTCTTTCTTCCTTTAGAAAGGCACTGAAGTAGAGTGTTTGCCTAGCACAACGCCCTTCCCGGATTCAACCCCCAGCACTGAAACAAACAAACAAAAACCAGGTATGGTGGAACATACCTGTAATCCCAGGGTTAGAGGTCAGAGGTAAAGCATTTTGACTGCATAAATTCAAGGTCATCTATGAATTCCAGGTCAGTCTATGATCCACTAGACCTTGTAATAACAACAACAACAACAACAACAATAATAAATACACTCATAACCATCACACTCTCTGGAACATCTGTGCCTCTGTCACCTCCACATCCTGATGTGCTGCTAGCCGAGACAGATCAACTCATACCACAGACAGACAGGAGGAGGGATCTAAAAGCCAGCTGCAGAGCTGACAGGCACAAGGGGGCTTCACACAATTTCTAGCTACAGTCCGTGCCCTATAAATGCCATCAGACTTGGGTCCGGGGTTGTCCCCAGCAGTGGGTTTATTTCTTGGCCAACACTTCTATGCAGCAGAGGCAGCCACGCCCAGTCTGAGTGGCTGAGCCTGAAGCCAACGAGCAGCCTCCCTCTTTGAACTCCCGGCTTCGGTCGCTCAGAGCAGCACCAGGGGCTCTCTCTTCTTTGCAGGACGCTGCCTGCCTTCTGCTGGCCATGGTCTGTTACAACCACATCCCCCTCAGGACTGTCTCCAGAGGAGGGGAGAGGCCACCTCCAGAGACTCTGTGTCCAGCAACTATGTTCTGAGAGCCAACTGGCTCCTCTCCTCGGATCCTCTGCAAACTGTAGAGGACAAGGAAGAGCTGTCTTGGGGGTCCTTTCTGGACACTAGGAAAGAAACTTCCCCAGCAACAGAATTCATGGTCTAACTGCTGCTTCTGCTTCCTGAAAACCAAAGCACCATCTCATCAGGGGACTGGGGGGCCTCTAAGTCTTTAGCCTCTCCCATCCTCTCACCCACCAGGACCCTCTCTGGCCAAGCTTCCGGGTTGAAAAAGATGACACAGGGCAGAACTGTCCCTCATACCTACAGGCCAGCCCCTGTTTAGCCATCCCAGGCCCCTCCACCCTCAGCATCTGCAGGCTGTGACAGAGGTGGCATTCCCTAAGCAGGGACAAGGGAGACTGGAAAAATTCCAGCTGCAAGGGTCTCCCATAGGACGCTGTGTACAGAGCCATATTGGGGCAGTCTTGCACTTGGTCAGAGTTTGACTTTGGTCAAGGTTAACTTTTCCCAGTTAGCCAGGATCCTGCTCCACCTAGGGTGGAGTGCACGTAGTAAAGGTTAAGTTCATTGTTCTTCCTGGTATAGGGATTCCTGAATTAAACAGGTGACCCACCCAGCTGCCGGAGCAGTCAAGACGAAGACCTCCAAGAGAAGCTAGACAACTTCCACCGGAACTCAGCCTGGAGTCTGGGGGGAGGGTTTGCCCAAACTGTTAAAAGGTCCGGCGCCATTAAAGTTTACGGCTTTGATCAGTGAACATTGACTTAGCCGTACTTTCTTTTCGCCGCTCTTCCCTATGACCCCAAAATTCTCTCAACAGGTAACCCAGTTTACATGTAGCTGCTGGCGGCTACATAGTGGCGCCTGAACGTGGGACGACCTGGCACGAGAGAATTTCTTGAGGTAGCCCTATCCAGCGAAGCTTCGCAGAAAAAGGTGAAAATTAATGGTGTCCGCACGGTAAGCAACATAGAGGGCAAAACTAGCGCTAGTGAATTCGTGTCTATGGTTGTGAGTGCAGGAATGGATACAGTTTTTCAAGCATACTGCGTGGACCCAGCGCAGGACTGCTTGGGTTGATAAGATAGGGAAATATGGGGAAGGAATTTGGTAGGCATTTGCCCAAAGCTCGTAAGAGCTGATTTCGGCGAAAAGAAAGGGGTTTTTAAAAATAGGCATATGTCCACAGCTTCTAAGAGCTGTTTAAAGAGGAAAATGGATGCAATTGCTTAACAAGCACGCTTAACTTTCTGTGTATCTTTCCGTGTTTGTCCCGGTGCACCGACTGTCTATGTGTATGTTTATGTCCTCTCTGTGTCGTTGTGTGAATGACTGTTTCATGTTAAAAAGAAAAAATTGGTAAAGATTACATCTGCTGGTAACCTCTTGAGCTAGCCACAGTTTGTGTGGGGATTGATTCAAAGCCACGCCGCGGCAGCGTAGCTCACTCACCCAAGACAGAAACATGGCTGGGGAAAAAGCCGCTCTTAAAAGCCCAGAAACCTCGAGATTTGGGAAGACTTTGGTTTGGCTTGTGAAATTCATGTAGTCGCTTTATACATGTTTCTAATTGGTTTTAATGATATAAGGCTTTACATTTCTTGACTAAAGAGTTATAAATTAATTGGTTATTATGTAAAAGGTATAGTGTTATTAAGAAAAGGTTAGTTTAAAACTGGTGATTCAGTGTTAGAGCTATCTTAACTAACTACACGTGGCCTAACGCCACTCATGCTTTGTTCTTGTTTATAATTGGATTTAAAGGTATATTTTGCATGTCTTGACTATAGAGTATTGGCTTAAGTCACTGCACATGATTTAAAAGGTATAATGTTATTAACAAAAGTCAGGTTAAGGCTGGTAGTTTAGGGTAGTCGCCATTTTGAACACGTGGCATGATGGTTAAGGCTGGTAGTTTAGGGTAGTCGCCATTTTGAACACGTGGCATGATGGTTAAGGCTGGTAGTTTAGGGTAGTCGCCATTTTGAACACGTGGCATGATGGTTAAGGCTTTTAGTTTAGGGTAGTCGCCATTTTGAAGAACACCACGTGGCATGACGCAATCCAGGAAATACAGGCCTTTGGGACGCTCCTAAATTGGCATGGTGTTTCATGTGAATCTTGGCCTGGAGATTAGACTTAATGAAGATTAAGATCTAAAATATTGTCTCTTTAATAAGTTACACTGTTATACACTTGAACATAAGAACTGGCATACAAACCTTGTGCTGTAAATATGTGTTTGCCATTAATTTTAAAGAAAATAGATTGTTTAAAATTGAGATTTGCTTCCAAAATTACAATTGTGCTCTAATATTGCAAGAAAACATTGAGTTACAATAAAAATCAGTGTGTCATTGGCTACAGTTTTCAGTTTGCAGGCTCGTAATTGTTAACATTTTGTAATTAAGATAATTTTGAGAGTGATACAGCTATGGGTTTTAGAGGCCCATTGCCTCTTTTCCACAAGTTTATAGGCTACAATGGTAGGAGCAAAATTTAACCCTCCAAGATTAAAAAGGATATCTCTGTAGAAATGTATTTGATATCAAGTAGGTTCCTTTGACCATGAAATTACAGGTTTCTTTTGTTTAATCCTTAAATTGTCCTTGTAGGTTTGGGTCTGGTCTTAGATAAAAGGCTCAGATTAGAAGATATTTACATTTGAGGAATCTCATACAATGTCCTTGCCAAGGACTCAAGGTGGATCCTAGGGCAGATAAAAAAATTTACATTTGAGTTAATGCAAAGCTTAGAGCTGCCTCAGGGGAAGCTAGTGAGGAAGTTTTGAGAAATTGTTTCTGCCTTACAGGCCCCACCTAGGGAGTGTTTGGCTTTAAAAAAAAAAAAAAAAAAAAAAAAAGGTTTTTGACTTATCCAGGTGTGGGTTAAAATACAGTTCAAATCTATGAAAGGTCAAGGAGGCTATAAAAGCATTAACATTTGGCCTGTCTACTCCCTATAAAATTATTGTAAATTTAAAGGGTTGGTTTTTTGCTTTACATTCTGATAATTATAAAAGCATTTGCTTCTAATTTTAAAGAGACAACAAAACAATTTCATTAGAAAGTTTTGCCTCAAGGAATGGCTAACAGCCTTATGTCTTGTGAGAAAAAGTGTTTTGTCTCTGTTTCAATACTAGAAGTTAAGATCTTAAAATTTTCAGTGTATAATGTTCATAGAATGTTTGTTACAGGCCCTTGCTCCTATAGACTTTTAGAATTTTTAGGTAAATGGCTTTCAAAAGTTGTTAGGATATATTAATTGGCTTTATCTTATATTTACCTCATTTTAAGCTTGCCACAGAAGGTCTTAAACCTCTGTTTTCAAGGTAGGAAACGTTTGTTCCTTGCTTTAAGCAACAATCAAATTTATTATTAATGGTTGATCTATTACATGGCAAGCATTTTTAGGCAAAATTAATAATTGTTATCCAAAAGATAATTTGTACTATCAGATCACATGTTTATTCCTTTAAGTTTCTCCCTGCTTCAACACAGATACCTGAATTGGGTGCTATAGCAGCTATTTTTAAGATGTTAAAGGTCAAGCTTTTAATAATAGTAGATATACATAGCTCATGGTTTATAATTGCTTAAAATTGGTCCATTTTTAATACTGCTAATTCTTAATATTTACAGTTTATACAAATGTGATTCAAATTTCTAAGAACAAAGGATATATTCTCTAAATGACTGTCCTTTAGGTATTTGAAATAATTTTATATTTTGTGCACATCAAATTATAAAGATTTGTTCTTGATGTCCTCAATTTCTACCTCTACCACGTAATGGTGTTAATCCTAGAGGACTTAGTTATTACAGATAAATGATATTCATATTTCTAATTTAAAAGATTAAAAAAATATGTACATGTGACTAATGATTCATTTTTAGGCTGTCTAGTTGCAACTGCTCTAACAGAAAAAGCAACTATATTTTATATAATTACATAGTTATTGCCTATGTTATGGGTTATACTTTGTGTTCCAACTTAAATTAATAAAACAATATCTTCTTGGAAGAAAGAAGAGAGGGGAAATTGTGTCCCTGTGCATATAATTTAAATTATGCTTACATGTTTTTAAGAAAATTTTAAAATTTTAAAATTTAGATGCCAAGAAACTCCTTGCTAAATGTATATGACATCTTGTAATTAGACATATTGATGTCTAGGTGAAATGAAGGAATTCACTTACTAACATATGCCATGATCCTGATTTAATATTGGGGGAGAAGGCATGTCCTCTGTTTTTTCCACAGAATGCTGCAGAAGATATGCTGACTGTGTGCTTGCTGAATGCCCAGACCATGGTAACATAAGAGCTATATTGGATATATGTTCTTGACTTACCTCAATTGTTAAATGTCCCAGGTTAGATAAATTGCCTAGCTTCAAGCTTTTAGACTTTGTGGGACAGAACATGGAGACTGTTATGCTAGCTTAGGAAAAATTAATTAGAAGAGTTAAAATGACTCTTCTCCTTATTGTGTTCAGCTGACTCAACCATAGACTGGTCTAGAAATAATTCCAATATTGAAGATTCCAATTTTGAAGATGGCTAACAATCTTCAGCCAGCTGTGTTAATTTAACATATAGTCTCCACTTTTCCTGAGAAGTAACAGCTTAATTCTTGATTCACAAGGCTACCTCTCCCACCTCAGAGGCCAAGCTTTGGATCCTTAAAGTTGTTAATTTACAACTGAATTGGATACTTCTGGGACAAGTTAATCCTATTCCACCTTTAACTCTTGACCTTGTCTGTTAAGCAGACTGGCTGTCTCCACCCAGGCTCACCTGGATGGAGAGATTACATGTCTGTTAAAGACACTTGCAGACCCCCCTGGCTTCAAAACTTACACAAGTGGATCTCCAAAGAGGGAGCCACATAGAACTCAGATCTATGTGTGTTTGTTTTTGAACAAACATGGGTACCAGCGAGACGTGCGAGGCAAAGCACTGCATGGGGAGGTGAATTTCTGCTTCTGAGTCCCCAGGAAGTACACCTAATTGCATAGGGGTTAACGTCGAGAGGCTGTCCTTAAAATAATAAGGGAGCCTATTACCCCTCCTCTGAAAAAGACGTTATACAATATTTAAGAGGAATTACGGTCAATGCTTCCCCTCCTGGTTAAGGCCCGCCTTCTTATGAAGGATATTTATCCACTTGTTTTCTACCTCCTCGTGTTCAAATTAATAAAAAAAGGGAGGACATGTACAGAGCCATATTGGGGCAGTCTTGCACTTGGTCAGAGTTTGACTTTGGTCAAGGTTAACTTTTCCCAGTTAGCCAGGATCCTGCTCCACCTAGGGTGGAGTGCACGTAGTAAAGGTTAAGTTCATTGTTCTTCCTGGTATAGGGATTCCTGAATTAAACAGGTGACCCACCCAGCTGCCGGAGCAGTCAAGACGAAGACCTCCAAGAGAAGCTAGACAACTTCCACCGGAACTCAGCCTGGAGTCTGGGGGGAGGGTTTGCCCAAACTGTTAAAAGGTCCGGCGCCATTAAAGTTTACGGCTTTGATCAGTGAACATTGACTTAGCCGTACTTTCTTTTCGCCGCTCTTCCCTATGACCCCAAAATTCTCTCAACAGGTAACCCAGTTTACATGTAGCTGCTGGCGGCTACAACGCTGTCCCTCTGGCTGCCCACAGGCTCTTCCTGTTCCTCTCTCCCCACAAGTCCTGTCCCTGCTTCAGACGTGGGATGACGTTGGAGTCAATCTGGCCAGGGCACAAGGCCTTTCTTTGCACAAGCCTGTGGTCCTTGACAGGTCTGGGGTGGAGCCTGAGAGGTTGGAATTTCTTCGTTGATAGAGGATCTCACGGAGCTCAGGCCGGCCTGGGACTCCAATCCTCCTGCCTCCACTCTTGAATGCTGGGGTAACAAGTGTTTGATACCATATCACACCGGCTAGGGAATCTGCTTTTCTAGGTGCGGCTGCTATCATCTCTGCTGTGTGTCACTTCTTCAAGGAAGCCTCCTGGACCCCTGAAGAGAAGTGAGGAACCTACCAGTGCACACATTCACGGGGTCTGCTACGGCACGGCATGCAGCACAGTTTTTGTTTCCTACAAATTTGTGCGGATGTGGAATTAGTGCCAACCTCTCCTTGAGGGTGTGGTCTATTTCATTTAGTCTTTAGTCATATTTAGTCTCCCTGGTACTAGCTCTGCATCTGGTACACAGTTTGTACTCAACAGTTATTATATAAATGAATGAATGTCTTGTACATGTAAAAATATTCAGAGACTTTCTTGTGCTCAGGTGCCGGGCACAGGGAGAGCTATAAAGGCCATGGATAGCAATGGCTCGGTCTACTGGCGTTGCTGCTAGGTGTGTGACCTTGGATTGGTTTCTTAACCTCTCCGTGTTCCTCCTGCTCACCTGTATAGAGGGGTCACATCTGTGAGTAATCTGTAAGATTACATAAGGATCAAATGAGCTAATCTGTCTAGACTGCTTATGTTTGTGCCTGCCAGCACGCCAAACACCATCTAAGGTGACATCATTGTTATCAAAGTGCCCGACGCTGCCTTCTCTCTCACTTTTATCAGACTCTAGTCAGAAACTAATTTCTAGAGAATTCCCTCTGTCAGTCTTAAGACCTAGGAGGTAAGTCTTAACTGGCAAGGGGAGTGGCCCAGATTTTATGCTAAGGGATGGATGATGGTGGACAACAGGCATTAGGGTGAGGGGCATCCGGGTAAGGCACCTGAGTGGAGCTGGTGCTTCTTGCCAGTCCTCATGGGCAGCCGTGAAGGCTGAGAGCTGACTCACTGCCCAGAAGGGAGGTGATTAGCACACAGAGCAGGTACTGTGAGGAAAGCTGTCTCCATGCAACCGGCTCTCGATGTGTTTCTCTGATTAATGTGACAGAGAGAACATTGCAGCTTTTTTTTTTTCTTCCCTGAATAGTCGCCACGTGGAGCCAGCGTCATTAGCATTGTGCCTGCCGCTTGCCGTGACCCTGCTGACCACCCGAAGTAGATAAAAAAGAACGCGGCTGAGGCAGCTGTGAGGCCGGAAGTCCTACTTGGTGGCTTAGCAGCCAGAGGAACCCCTCCTGCGAACGGTTTCTGGGCGGGCTCACCCTGGCATCCTCTCCCACTCCCGGAAAGCATCTCTTAAAGTTCTGCTTTGGAATCGGTGCCTTCTGGGGATGAGAAGGGGGTGTGGTTCTCAGGAGGGGTGGGGCCCAGGTGGGGCTCCGGAACACCGGCGACTCTTTCAAGAAGGAACAATAGAAAGGAAAAATGGGGCAAAAAATGGGGTTCTGATAGAGTAGGAGTCAGAGTCACGACGAGGCTGGTGGATCAGATAAGACTCACAGGGCAAGGGGAGCACCTCAAGACCCGGACCTTATCCTGGGGGCAACAAGTGGCTTCCATCTGGGGTGGAGGGACCCATAGGGATCCAGCCTGGAAGCGGAGAGGACAGTTAGGTATCCGGTGCCATGACCCAGGGGCAGAGACAGTGGCAGTGAAATGTCTCTGCACATTCCTGGATGCGGTCGTCTCCCATACCCCGCCCCGCCCTGAGGGAGGGTTTATTTGTAGTCAATAGAATACAAAAAAGCTCAGGAAACACGAGACAGCCATCAAGGACCTGCTAGTTGGTGTTGGCGGGAGCCCCTCCTCTGCGGCTCCGTTTTTGTCACAACACTAGTATAGACTATTGTTTCAGGACGTGTCCCCAAAGCGCTACTTCCCTTCCTCGGGTCTCTATTATTTCACATTCCTGCTCTGGGGTGGGGAATGAGGGTCCTACTTGCTTGAACAAGACAATGGGGGCAGCTTTGGATCTCAGACAGCTCTTGCCAGCCCCACGTCCCCACCACAGCGCATGCGCCAGCTCCCCCACCCGGCTGTCAACACCCAGCCTGGGAGCAGGGTCTTCCACGCCCGCCCTACAGCCTCTCCCAGCCAGGAAGCGGCTCTCTGAATTCTGCCTGGGCTGGGAAGAGATGAGCAATAGTGCTAATTGTGGAGCCGGCAGGAGAAGCTGGGAGGAGGCAGCTGAGAGAAAAATCATCTCGTGATGCACCAATTACCGATCAGCTGGGACGTAATTGTGGGGCTGCCATGCCGGCTGCTGGAGATACCAGGCCTCCCTCTCGTTAATCAACGGTAATCCAGAATTACGACCTTTAATGATCTGCAAAGGCACTTATGCACACATGCTCTCCCATGGACACAAGTAATTGATAATCAACCATGTAATTGGAGGCAATAATTCTGTCCAGGACAGATGACAGGCTCCACCCTGCCAGAACAGAGCCCAAATCACAGCAACCCCAGCTACCAGTGGCAGTTTTGAGGGAGGAAAGAGACCCTTTTCCTTCTTCTGCAGGTTTCCATCCATCTTCTCAAGGCAGTAAAAGGATGGCAATTTTTTCTTGTCTCCTGTTATTACACCTTTGTATTTAAAAAGAATTTTTTTATATAACTATGTATAGCACATAAAATTTAAATTAGCATTGCAAGCTAGGTGTGGTAGCACGTGCTTTTACTCCCAGCGCTCAGGAGGCAGAGGCAGGCAAATAGGTGAGTTCAAGGCCAGCCTGGAGTACAGAGCAGGTTCCAGAACAGCCAAGGCTAGACAAAGAAACCCAACCCTGTTTTGAAAAGAGCCGGGCAGCGGTGGTGCACACTTTTAATCCCAGCACTTGGGAGGCAAAAGCAGGTGGATTTCTGAGTTCGAGGCCAGCCTGGTCTACAGAGTGAGTTCCAGGACAGCCAGGGGTACACAGGGAAACCCTGTCTCGAAAACAAACAAAAAAAAAACAACAAAAAAACAAACAAAAAACAAAAAAGAAGAAGGAGGAGGAAAAGAAAAGAAAAAAAGAAAGAAAAATAAAAAAGGAAAGGGAAGGAAGGAAGGAAGGAAGTTCCTGACTGATGTTCATTTCCTCAGAACCCACATAAAGCCAGACCTGTAGCACGTGTTTGTGGTTCCAGCACTCCTGGAAGTGGAGACAGGAGACTCTCTAGAAGCACTGAAGCTGACCATGGGGTGTGCATCCCCTGTGTGTGGTGTTTGTGGCTGTTTTAGAATCGCATCCAGGCATGGTGGCACAAAGGAGGGAGAGGTGGAAAGATCTTATGGTGCTTTGGAAGAAAGCGGTCCCCACAGGCTCATGAGAAGTGGCGATATTAGGAGCCGTGGCCTTGTTAAAGGCTTCGAGCCAGTCCCAGTGTGGCACTCTTCCTCTGCCTGCAGATGGTGACATAGAACCCTCAGCTCCTCCTCCTGCACCAAGCCTGCCTGCTGTCATGCTTCCATTGTGACAACAGTAGACTGGAACCCCTCAAACTGTAAGCCAGCCCCAGTTAAATGCATGGTGCCTCTTCACAGCCACAGAAACGCTAACAAGACAGACCTCAAGATGGAGGTCAGTCTCAGCTTCAGCTCCAGGAAAGCAGAAAGCGTCTCTGGGAGAGGTGGTGGACACCTTTAATCCAACACTCAGGAGGCAGAGACAGGCAGATCCCTAGATATCTGAACACAGTTGAACTGGGTATATACTATTCCTCCCTGAGGGTCCACAACTTATCTCCTCAGGTTTACTCCAGCAGCATCTGTGGCTGCCACCCTATCCTGATTTTCTTACTAGGCAGCTATTTAGAATGGTCCATCTTGGTTCAGCAGTTTAAGAGCACTGAACGCTCTTCTGAAGGTCCTGAGTTCGAATCCCAGCAACCACATGGTGGCTCGCAACCATCTGTAATGAGATCTGATGCCCTCTTCTTCTGGTGTGTCTGAAGACAGCTACAGTGTACTTACGTATAATCAATAAATACATCTTTAAAAAAAAATAAAGAAAATGTAGAATAAATTTTTTTTGGATTTTTTTTTTCGAGGCAGGGTTTCTCTGTATAGCCCTGGCTGTCCTGGAACTCATTCTGTAGACCAGGCTGGCCTCGAACTCAGAAATCCGCCTGCCTCTGCCTCCAGAGTGCTGGGATTACAGGCGTGCACCACCACCGCCCAGCTAGAATAAATTTTTTAAAAAATAAATTAAATAAATAAATAAAATAAAATGTTCTATCTTGCAAGGAGGTTCATCCAGGTGTGCCTGACTCACTATAAAGAGGCTGCTTGCCTCCTCCTCAATATCTTGCTCTCTTTCTTTTCCTCTTGCCCTTTATCCTCTTTCTCCTTTCTCTACATTCCTCTCACCCCTCTCCACAAACTCACGGCCAGCCTCTACTCCCTGTCTCTTTGTCTCTCTCTGTCTCTCTCTGTCTCTCTGTCTCCCTCTCTCTCTCTGGCTTTCTCTGTCTCTACTCCCTTAACTCCCCTCCCATGCCCTAAACTCTATTCTATACTATACTGTCATGTGGCTGGTCCCTCGGGAGAAGGGACGCCTCAGCCCTGGCCCGAAGAAGCACTCCCTTCCCCCACTCCATACCGTCCCTCCACCAAACATATTCCTTCCTTCTTATCTCTTTTTAAAATACAACAGGGGGTGCTCGCAAAACTCATAACAAAGTACAAGAACTCACAAGAGAGTCACAGGGCTCTTGAGGCCCCTCCCTGAGGCCCCAGTGAACAACAGCTTGGGAGGAGGACTCTTGAGTGGGGCTGCCTACCACATGTACAGCGAGCTTCTGGGGACATGGATGACATGGGTTCTTACCTCTGCTCCAGTGGGCTTTTTGGTAACGCAACTGCCTGAGTCACCTCTCTTGTAATCATAACCAGTTTCCTCAGGTCATCAAGTCAGAGTGGGCTTGAATAATTTCTTTGGTCTGTCTTCAGTGCCCCATCTGAGATGAAGCAATGCTTGCCCCCTTCCCCCAGGAAAAAGCACGCAACATCTTTATCCCGAGACTCTCTTGCTTCTGTTGTCTCTCATTCTGACCTGCATAGGAGTTACCAGGCCTTTGCTAAAATATAAACTCTGGCTCAGGAAGTAGAGGTGGAAATCCGCATGCCTCCAGGCATCGCCAGGTGACAGTGACAGAGATGGGGATGAAGGTATTTGGTCCTTCCTGCATTAGTGAGGGGCCCAAGGCCTAAACATATGTAGGTTGTAGCAAGAGGATAGCCTGGTTATAGGACTCTTGTTCCAGCACAGGCTGGGTACCGTGTGGGTTCTGCCAGCTACATGGGACAAGACATGTGGCATGGCTGTTATCCCCAGACGATTTTCAGTAGGGTTGCTTTTGCTGGTGTGACTGAGACTGAACCAGCCCCAGGAAGTCTTCCACAGTCCCTCTGGGAAGTCAGAGTCACAGAAGAGATGCATCTGTCCTAAGAGTTCTGTACTGGCCACACACAAGGAGCTATGCAACAGGCCTTGGGGTGCCATGTCTACAAGGGCACCTTACCACCTCTTCCTGCCTGCGCCAGCCACCAGCTCAAGCCATGCGAAGCAGACCCCCCAGATGAACCTTGCCCAAAATTCCCTTACCCACGAAATGATGAGAAATACCAAGTCCTCTGTCTTTGTGTGTGTGCATGCGCATGCATGTGCACAGTATTTGATAGTTTTATGTCAAGTTGACACAAGCTAAAGTCATCTGAGAGGACATCAACTAAGAAAAGGCCTCCATTATATAGCTGTAGGCCATTTTCTTAATTAGTAATAGATGAAAGAGGGCCCGGCCATTGTGGGTGGTGCCATCCCTGGTTCTATAGGACCCCTAGTGGTCCGGGGTTCTATAAGAAACCAGGCTGAGCAAGCCCAGGGAAACTAGCCAGTAAGCAGCGCTCCTCCGTGGCCTCTGCATCAGCTCCTGCCTCCAGGTTCCTGCCCTGCTTGAGTTCCTGCCCTGACTTCCTCCGATGATGGACTGTCATCTGGAAGCAAAGTCAGATAAACCCTTTCCTCTCCACTTTGATTTTTGGCGATGGTGTTTCATCATAGAGACCTTAATTAAAGCAGCAGGAGGTGGGTGAGACAGAGTCTCGCTGTGTAGCTCCAGCTCTCTCAAAACTCAGCTTCTGTCTCAAGCTCCGTACACTTGAAGTTGACCTTTACACCGTGAGAGCTGAGTGAAATGCCCTCGCTGTCCTCTCCAGTGCTTTTGTTTATTTCCTTTTTAGATAGTTTTGAGATGAGATCTCACATAGCCCAGCCTGGCCTCAGACTCTTTGTGTAGCCAAGGATCATCTTGAACTCCTGATCCTCTTACCCCCATCTCCTAAGTACTGGGATTACAAGAAGCAGCACCATACCTGGTTTATCAAACCCAGTGCTTTACACTAACACAACCATATCCCCATAATACATGCTTGATGGTCAGAGGACAATTTGCAGGAATCAGCTTGCTTCTTCCACTATGTGGGTCCCACAGAGCAAACTCAGGCTCTCAAGCTTGACAATAATCACCTTTATCCACGGAGACATCTCACCAGCCCCACACCTTGCTCTTACTTGGGCCAAGAATCTCTGGTCATTAGCCAGGAAGTACCCAGGTTGTTTGGGCGGGAAGGTTTAAAAAAAAAAAGTTCCTATTTTGTGTGTATGCACATGCCACAGGTGCACAGGTGCACACAGAGGCCAGAAGAGGCCCCTGGAGCTCAAGTCCCAAGTATTCAGAAGGGACAGAAGTACAGGATCATCTCTGGCTACACTGGGAGTTTGAGGCTAGCCTGGGCTACAAAAGAGCTGAAGAGATGAGAGGGTGGTTAAGACTGCTTGCTGCTCTTCCAGAGGACAGAATTTGGTTCTCAGCAGACACTTCAGGTGGTTCACCACCCATCTCCAAAGTCCAGACCCAGGGCATCCCACACCCTGCTGGCCTCTGCAAGTGCCCGTCCACACGCATAAGTTTAAAATAATAATAAATGAAAAAATAATAATAAAACTCTAAATATCTGATGCCAGGTCTGTTCCCAGCTGTATTCTGAGCAATGAATGCTTGACTCCAGAACTGCCTAGCTTAAAAAAATCGGGTTCTGGGAGGGGGAGGTGGCTCAGTGGGGAAAGTGCTTGCCTTGCAAGCATGGTTGATAGGTGCTTTGAGTTCAAATCCCGGGACCCTCTTAAAAAAAATCGGGTTCTGCCTGCTTCTTCTCAAAGTTGCATTCCTCTCAGGACCAACGCAGGGGTGGGGAGGGAGGGAGGGGTGAACTGGTGAGTATTCTGTGGATACTCTGCAGTCCTTAACCCCACCGCAAATGAATAGTTTCGCTCCTAGGCAGTAGGGGGCACGAGTGCATTGTGATCTAGAAAACCTCCCCCACCCCAGCCTCCCCAGGAAAGTACAAATTGCTTTCTCCTCTTAAGGTGGGGGAACCTATTGCTTTCTGAGCAGATAGAACCAAAGAGCAGATCCTGCTCAAGGGCCTTGAACCCTGCTATCTCATCAAACACCTGAGATATTGATATTACGGATACTGGATACTGATGCTATGTGATAATTCTACAGACCATTTTCTAATACCTAGCCAGGGCCCTACCCTTTGACGCACTCCACAACCTTCTCTATGTAGGAAACCACGCTTTCAGAGGAACAGCTCCTGCCCAGTTACGGCCAGGCAGTGCCCGGGTCTGTCACCAGCCCTTAGCTTCTCAGACCCACCCGGAGCTCCGAGGGCACTTCCTGCCAGAGCTAATTCCAGCCGCCTGGTACACACCAGCGGTGTGCACTGGATGCTGGGGAGGAGAGGGTCTGCCAGAGGGGGAAGAGAAAGGCTTCACATTCTCACAATGGGGCCAGCTAGTTGTTCATGGCCTGGACATTTGACTTGGAGGGAAAGAAACCTGTCATGAGGAGGCGGCTTGCCAGAGGCTACTGTGCTGCAGAGGCAAAAGCTATAGCTGATTTGGAAGTCTTTCTTTGGGCCTCAGCTGATCATGTTTTGGAAGGATGGGGAATTACTTCCTCCTATTGCCTTCTCCCACCATGCCTTGCCCTGCCCTGCCTGCTTCAAGCCAAACTCCCAAACGCCACCTCAGAGCCTTTCCCCCTAAGTTAGAGTCATTGGATCTCTATAATTACTTCCTAGCTCTCCAGCTGAGTTTGGACTTCAGAGCTCAATCTAGGGACTGGCATGCCAGACAGCAGGATTTGAACCTAGCCGTGCCTCAGTTTCCCTTCTTGTCTAGACCAGAGATGAGTGGTCCATTGCCCCACATTCAAAGGCAACAGAGTCCTCTTCCCACTTCTTCCCTTTATATTTGGACTTTTTTGAAGTTTAGAAAGAAACTTAAAGACCATCCTGAGTGAGACTCTGATCTTGCTCTTTGTAGCTATCTCGCCCCCCAGTGGCTAAGAGGGGTATGGCATCTAGAATGGACTATTGTCAGCCTTTGGGAAGAATTGAGTGTTGCTATAGGAAACCCACAGGACAGAAACCTAGGACAGACTTCTAAGGCGCCATGCTCTTTGAAAAGGCATCCTCAGAGCCCCCTCCTGGAGGTTCCCTCCTGGCTCATGCACTGGGTAAGCCCCGCTCTCATAGGGTGAGGAATCAAAATTCCACAGCATCTTCTAAAAGGTGCCCATTCCCTTTAGCCATGGTTGTACCACAAGGCTATGCAGGTCACAGTTGAAGATGCTGAGTTCCAGGAACTGAGACGTGGAGACCGTGGAGTTGAATATGGTCATCCATCCAAGGCCAAGCTGCAGCCAGACACACGCCGCCCCGAAGGCAGGCCTCCTAAGCCAGCCTTGGATTCCAGGGGTCTCTGGGCTCAGTGGGCTCCAGACAAATCTCTGCACCTCCTTAGACTATTAGGTCAGCTTCCAAATCCCACCGTCTGCTGGAACAACACATTTTCCCTTCATCCTGTGGTGGGCCTTCCATGCCCCAGGGTAATGAGGGACCACCCGGCTTCGAAAGTGGGGCGCCAGCAATTAGAAAGGCCTGTGCCTGGGATGTTTAACTCTGGCCTTGTTTTTTTTTTTTTAAAGGAAAGGAGGTTCATTTTCTCAGCCCCACCGAACTCCATTAGGAAGCCACCCCTTGGGTTTAAGCCTGATGTTTTCCTGAGTTCATGTTCATGATCAGCAGCTTTGAACCGATCAAACTCTCCTTTCTTGCCGTCTGTCATGACCTTTCGTCACTTGGCATGGTCAACCATGCATTCGTCTCTATGGCTTACCATAGACCAGGACTCTTAGGTCTGTATTTCACTTGGTTCTTAGATCTGTCTGTTGGGAGGGCCAGGTAGTCATAGCAACAACATTGGTGCTACTGGACTGAGATAGGAAGGGGCGGGGTGGGGGGTGTCACTGAACAATGAAGGAACTGATGGATCTTGGGGAACAGTGGGGTGAGTTAGTTTGCTCCAGGATCCAGGGTAATCCAGCTGCTGGATTGGGCAACAGGGACTACGGTACTTTCCAGATCCTCTTCCTTTTTATCCTGTTCACTGTGTGGACTTAATGCTCTTGAGCAGCCGCCATCTTCACAGCAAGATGTCTGGTGTAGTACCAGCTGTTAGGTCTCAAAGAAACCCAGGGCAAGTCTCACTCAGTACTTCTTACTCTGTTCCCTACCCTAACCGCTCTGGATCAGAGCCTTCCCCCCAGCTTCTCTTTCCTACATAATAAACTCAGTCATCTGGGTTATGCATTCTTTTGGGCCTTTTGGTTCTCAGCTTCCCCCACTTCCTTCTGTCTCACCCCCACCCCTAGCCCCAGCCCCCAGAACCCCCAGCCAGGTTCAGTCTGGACCCTTGAAGATGCTTCTGGGTGTGTTCTCCCTCGTATCTACAATAACACCTTCTCTTTAACCACACCCAGGAGTGTTCATATCCCTTTTTCATTCATCAGCCCCTAACTGGAGGGCGGTTGTTTGTGCCTCTCCTGGTTTTGTTTGGCTTTGTTTTAAGACAGGGTCTTATGCAGCTCAGGTTGGCTTTGATCTCCATGATGATTCTGATCTTCCTGGTGTTCCTGGTTCTACCTCCTGAGTACTGGACTATAGTGTACTGGCACACCTGGTTTTCACAGTGCTGGGGAACAGAGGTAGAGTCTATCATGAAGGGTAGATTAAGGCAGCAGCAGTCTGAGGCAGCTGGTCACAACTGTATCAGCAGTCAGGAAGCAGGAAGTGCAATAAATGCTTCCTAGAAATTAAACCTTCCTGGAAATACTCCCATAGATACACCCAGGAATATGTTTCCATGGTGATTCTAAATCTATCAAGCTGACATGAATATTAACTATGTCAACCAGAGTGACTATTAGACAGTGATCAACGGTGTCTGCCACATGGGTAATCACTATTAAAGTCACGTACAGGCAGGAAGCTGAAAACTAAAAGCGATGTACTATTGATTTTTAAGGCATAACAAGAGTCCATGATAGGATTTGAACTCGGAACCAGCTCTTTCTATTGTGCTGTTTTATTTATGATTGTTGAGTAAAAAGTTACAATTTTTTGCTGGGACAAAGGAGAGTATAGATAATACCTGTATCATTTTACTGATAATAGGAGTATATTATAAAAGCTCACATTTATAAACTGGGTGTGTTGGTGGTGCACACCTGCAAGCCCAGCAATTTTGGAGGCAGAAATAGGAAGATCAGACAGATGTTCAAAGCTATCCTTGGCCTTATAGCAAATTCGAGGCCAGTCTGGAACATGCAAGACTCTGAAAACAACAGCTCAAAATTACCGTGGCCCTGTGTGGTAGTGCAAGCCTTTAATCTCAACACCCAGGAAGCAAAGGCGGGAGAATTTCTGTGAGCGTGAAGCCAGCCTTGTCTACACAGCAAGCTCTAGGAGAGCCACGACTATACAGATTCCCCTCTCAAATTAAAAAAGAAAAAAGAAAGAAATGAAATGAAATGATTACCCCCTGATTCATTTATTTGATTATTTTAAAAAAAATATTTTTAATTTTTATTTATTTATTTATTTATTTATTTATTTATTTATTTACTTGAAACAGGGTTTCTCTGTATAGCCCTGGCTGTCCTGGAACTCACTCTGTAGACCAGGCTGGCCTCGAACTCAACTCAGACATTCACCTGCTCTGCCTCTCAAGTACTGGGATTAAAGGTGTGCGCCACTGCTGCCCAGCCTGAGTATTATTTTTGAGGGTCTTTTTTAGGTGAACTTGGTGATAGACTGGCTTGCCCTAGCCTTGAACTTCAAGGAGTCCCCGGTCAAGGAGGGAGACTCTTTGTGAAGTACGTGGATTGCCGCTGAAGAACAAAGCCAGGAAATGCCGAGAAACAGTTTCACCAAAAAGGCTAAACAGCTGAGTTTTGACAGATGTTTAGAAATCTGCTCTAGGAACTTAAAGGGGAGAACATTCTCCCAGGCAGAGCGAAGTCATGGAAAGGCAAGGGACAGGAAAGTTCACATTGTGCCCAAGGAACAAAGGGGAATTTAAGGTAGTCAGAAAGCAGTGAGGTCAGGAGGAAGGGAGAAAACAGAAAGAACTACAGGAGGTTTCCCAGGAGTCCGGTGCTCCAGGCTGAGGCCTCTGGAAGATTGTTAGACAGGTAAAATGGTCTGCAGTGCCTGGCTGGGGGAAACACTGTAACAGACCCAAGAGAACAGGAGCGGTTAAAGAGGAAAGGAAGCGCTGTCCAGGCCAGATAGGAATGTAAGAACAGGAAGGCACCTGCTTGGCATTGATACCAGATCCCACTGAGCTCAGAGCCAGTCCACCTACCTGTGCAGGGTCATAGGAAGACTCACAGAGATAAGTACTTTCATCGGTCCACTGGTGCTCAAGCATCTACTGAGGGCTTGCTATATTGTAGCTTCTCTACCAGAGGGAGGCATATTTCTATTTAATTCCTACAGCAACATTGTAACAAAGCTTGCAGCTAGTTATAGGAAATGGCCAGCATTCCATTCCATGGATTTAACATATGAAATCAAGCCCTGGTCTATCTGCAAAATTAATTCTGAATTCCAATGTGGCCTACCACCTACCAGTTGTGTGTTCTGAATCCAGTTCCTCAATCATTGAGTCTCAGTTTCCTCACCTATAAGATAAAGGTAAGAACTGAGCATGTGCACAGGTGGTGGTGGTGGTGGTGGTGGTGGTGGTGGTGGTGGTGGTGGTGGTAGTGATGAGGATGGTGGTGGTGGTGGTGGTGGTGGTGGTGGTGGTGGCACACACCTTTATTCCCAGAACTAGGGGGCTAGAAGTTAGGCAGATCTCTGTGAGTTCAAGGCCAGCCTGGTCTACAGAATGAGTTTTGGGACAGTCAGGGTTACACAGAGAAACCCTGAGCAGGCAAGGAGGAGCTGCCTGATTCTTCCTTCCCCTCCTGACCCAGTTCTGGCTTTACATGGGAATCTCTGACTTTTTCTGTCTCTTTGCCCTTGAAGTAGGCTGCATGGGGCCATGCAGCCTACCTCTTGGAACCAAGGCACACACCTTCCTTCTGTCTTTAAAGGGCCTCGCCACCTTGGGGCCTGATTTATGTGCTCACTGTGTAGCCTTCTGGTGCTGGCTACAAAGTTCTAAAATGTATCTCTGGTCCACCGGCTTCTCAGATGGCTTGGGCTTGAAGTTCTCACTTTCCTGAAGTGACAACACACAGTTCTGTCTGTGGCTCAAGAAGAGTCAGGCCAGCTAAACTCCACGTTTGTCTCTGGGCTTTAGGATGCTCTCAGTCCCTCTCTCAAAGGACCTGGCTGCCCTGATTGTGTTCTAAAATAAAAAATAAAAAAATAAAAACAACACGTCTAGCCCACGACCCAGACTGGTTCGAAACACTAATGTTGCTTTTCCATTTTCCTGGAAACTTCTATAGCCGCAGCCTGGAAAGCATCCAAAAGTTTCCCCGAACTAAAGATAACAACAACAATAATTTTTTTTTAAACATTTAAAGAGGCGAAGGAAGAGAGACCCTAAGGCAAATGTCCCTGTTGATTATTGCTCTCAGCAAAACAGATTCGGGCAGTAGGGACAGAAAAGGGAGGACGTTTCCAGGTCGATTTAAACATCACATTAAAAGACCGTTTCAAAACAGTCACCTCCCTGGGGCGATTTTTTAAAGCTACCCAGAGGCAGACACTTTCCCCTTCCCTCCCCCATCTGGAAGGTTTCTCAGCAGAGGCCCCACACATTCCTCAGTTCTGGCTCCGGCAAGGACTTCCCCAACCTTCCAACAGTCCCTGCCCTGGCTCACCCGGCTGACCTACCAAGAGTTCGGCTTTCTCCACCCCAAGCAGCTGGATTCCAGCTGTGGAGTTCTTAGGAAACTGCCAGGAATCCTAAGGCCTTAAGGTAAGGGAGGAATGCACCTCCTGACAGCTGAGGCCCTGCCGGAAGTCCGGAAACCCGGAAGCCCAGGAGCTGACTCTGGCAGGCCTCTACAGATCTATACCTCCACCGTGGGAGTGGGCTGTTGACCTAGGGAAAACAGGTAGGATCCTAGAAGGTCTTACTGAGATTAAAGGCCGTGGCCAGCTTGATTCTCCCCACCCCCACCCCTATATGCCACAGGGAATGCAAAAAGTGAACGTCAAATATTTCTTTGGGAAGATTAAGAAATATTTCTGCTTATACATAAGGTCTGGGATTTTTGTTTGTTTGTTTTGTTTTTGTTTTTGGATTTGGTTTTTTTTCGAGACAGGATTTCTCTGTATAGCCCCAGCTGTCCTGGAACTCACTCTTGTAGACCAGGCTGGCCTCGAGCTCAGAAATTCGCCTGCCTCTGCCTCCCAGAGTGCTGGTATTACAGGCGTGCACCACCACTGCCCGGCTAAGGCATTTTTTTTAAAGATGTATTAATCGTGTGTGTGTGTGTGATAGGTATGTGTGTCTGGTATCTGTGTACTCATGCCAGGTGCTTTATAATTCAAAGCACAACATCTTGCATGGAGCAAGTCCTTGGGTCCCTGGGGAATGTAGCTTCGGGGTACTCTCCCAGCATGCCTGAAGCCCTGGGTTCAATCATCAACAGAACAGAACACAAACAAATAAACAAAAAACAAGCCTATGTAACATTACAGTAAACAGAACCTTAATTTGAGGATTTTTTCCCCTCTCGGGTACAAAATTGGAATTCAGGGACTGAAAGGCTGAGTTAGGAACCTGGGCTCCAGAGTGAGACCCTGTCTCAAAAACAAGACGATAAAAGTGATCTTGCAAGATGTTAGAGTACGTGGGAAGTGGAAGATTAATTGAAAGCAAGAGTCTGAGCTACAGCTTCTGTGATAGGCTGGGGCACTGCAGTAATGCAGCTGTTTGGGGGTCACCCATGCTCCTGTAAATAGTCTCTTACCCATGCCCCTCTAAGTATACCCAATAGATCCATTGCTCTACACACACACACACACACACACACACCACCCTTAATTTGCCAATGACTCTGGATTCCTCCTAGAAGGTGACAGTGCCTCTCTCTGCTAGAGGCAGAAAGGGAAGTATCAGTCCCCCTTGTGGATCCCCTGCCTCCCCCAAAGTCTCTTCTTGCCTGTGGATTCAGACAAGGAAGGGACCTGGGAGACAGACCAGAGTCCTTTAAATATATAGACTGAAGCCGGGCGGTGGTGGCGCACGCCTGTAATCCCAGCACTCTGGGAGGCAGAGGCAGGCGGATTTCTGAGTTCGAGGCCAGCCTGGTCTACAGAGTGAGTTCCAGGACAGCCAGGGCTATACAGAGAAACACTGTCTCAAAAAAAAAAAAAAAAAAAAAAAAACAAATCCAAAAACCCAAAAATAAATAAATAGATAGATAGATAGATAGATAGATAGATAGATAGACTGGCCAGACCAAGCAGAACTAAACAAATGGCATTTCAGGCAGCTGAAGCCTCAGCTGCTATCAGCATGACTGACTGTCACGAGCTCCCCTGGTTGGGGTGGCAGGGTATGGGGTGCTGGGCCCAGATATCATCATCCGGGGCTGCGTGGTGGATAATAGGGTTAATGGACGTTACTTCACTACATGGCTTTAGAACGGTGGCAGTGGCTGGCTGCCTGGCCCCATGCTGGCTGACATTTGGAGAGTCTGTGCCTTTTCATTAAAGGTGCTGGTCACCCAGACAGATTGCAACAATGCATCACTAGAGCTTTGGGAGTCCAGCCTCACCCAGAGCCACACTCTCCCAAATGTGTTCCATCTCAGCAGGCAGGGGACTAATCAGGACAAGGACCAGAGGGGCTCCATTTTCCAAACAGAGGGGTCTTCTACATTCCTCCATCAGCTCCAGGGTCTGAAAGGGAGTATGGAGAAAAGGTGTCCTCTGTGCCTGGAGGCGTCAGGCCACCACAGAGCTCTATAGTGAACCATGTTCTTCTTACTCCTTCCTGCTGTCTCCCCCACTTCAAATGCTCGAAATATGCCCTCCTTTGCAAAAAAAAAAAAAAAAAAAAAAAGAGAGAGAGACTTTTTCCCACTTCACTGGTCTAACCATGAATCATGCACTTCCCATACTGGTCCTTTCAAAATATAGTCTACAGGGTTACCCATGGAAGCTGCGCTTGCCTCCGCCCCTGACAGTGTCCCCTGAGCCCTTGAGACCCTAGAAGGAAAGCACCAGGAAACCCTTAAACATTCTCCCTCCTCCTGAAAACAATGGCTTCCGGGGTCTGTGCCAGATACACTCACAAACCCCAAAATAGCCTCATTGTCCTCTTGTGCAATATCCAGGAATTTGGTGAAACTCATCATTTTTCAGGTTACCGATAATGCAAGTTTGGAAAGCGAAACAGGAAGGAACACAGGCTGAGAAAGCTTTTATCCAGCCACAGAGTCTCTCTCCAGATGCAAGATAGTGGGTTTTTTTTTTTTTTTTTTTTTGGTTCCCAGCAGTCCTTTGGTGGGGTTAAAATTAGCTGGCAGCATTCTGGTCACATGGCAGACAACAAAACAAAAGGGAATTGTTCCCCCAGCCATTCCTGAAGTAGCCCCACAGACCTTCCTAATCCGTGGATTGCTGGGAATCTGGCCCTCCCCTGGTACAACAGAGGCCACACCGCAGGCTGCCCTCTGGGATGGCTCTGGCTGTAGCAGAGCAGAACACAGACGGTGTGGACGGTTTTTGGAATCTTGGAGTTTGCTCTGTCTGGGAAGTCACTCAAGGGCTCCAAATGGGCTTTCTGCAATTCTTCTCCCAGATGCCAGCAAACAAACAAACATCAGGAGGATTTCAGAAGGGTCAGACAGAAGGGTGAACATGGTACCCTTTGCTTTTTGGGACACTTGGCTGGGCGATAACAGGCCCAAACTGAGTGACAAGGACTTCAGACAGATCCTCTATCCCTGGACCCTGTTGACAGAACATATCAGGAACTGCTTCCAGTTTAAAACTACCACCAGCAGCCCCCGAGTTAAAAATACAGCCTCTGATTCACGCACAGTCAGGAAACATGGCTGTGCTCAGTACAGAAACGTGTGTCCGTCAACCTGGGAAAGGAATCACCGCCACGAATATGCTCTTAGCTTGCCAAAGCTTAGCAGCTGCAGGAGCCAAAATCCCAGCTGCCTGGCCCGTCTGGGGGGTGGGGGTGGGGATTCTGAATCACCTGATTTCTGCCTCAGCTTCAGTGTAATTCTATGCCAGACCCATCTTGAGATGTCTCAAGAGCCAATTGCGCCCTAAAATTGTGTTTGAACACTAACCCTTCAAGTCTGGATCTGCGAAGGAAGGCGAAGCAAATGGATTTTATTGATTATTTACTTGGAAGGGGGTATTTAGGAATCGGAAAAATTCCATTGAGACCAAACACATGGCCTCCCAGCGACCATGAACAGGCATCCAGACAGTGAGGTTCAAAGACTTTGCAGGTAAGCCCCTCCCGACTGGGACAGGTCTAGTCTTTTGCCTTTTGGGCTTCCGTGGCAGTGTACACACACCTAGGAATAAACAGCTAGACTGGTCCCATGTTCTGTGGCAATCTTCCCATGCTTGAAACCAAAAAGGTCTCTGACTATTCCTTCAACTTGAAAGCACCTTATGCAGACAGATCTAAATACAGCCACCCCCTCTCCCCACCCCCTACCCCCCTGCCTCAGGCCGGCTAGCATGTGACGTCTTCTCTAAGGAACATACACCCTCCCCCCTCAGCCCCCCAGAGAGATGGCCTCAGGGCGGTACAAGTACATAAAGGCCTGAAGCTGAAACTCTGGGTAAACAGTTCACTGGAATATATTTAGCAGAGAATATTGAAAACCACAGAGAAAAATATGGCCTCTTTCTGGGATGTTAAGGAAGGTTTATGTCTAGGAAGCCTTCAGGAAATAGTGAGCAAAAAAGAAATACTGCTCACCTCTTCCCACCCCAGTATAAATAAATCACTAACCCCCTTTGGTTTCCATAGGCCTTGGCTGGGGTATTTAATTTTTTCCCCATTAAACCGGCCACCCGGAGAGTTGGCATTATGGACCTGAAAATTTACCAGATCTTGAACACACTGTTTTGTTTCTGTACATTGAATCAGGCTGTGTTTCAAATGGCAGCTTGTGGAAGATGGGGTGTGGGAGGTGGGGGTGGGGATGGGGGGTGGGCGGTGAGGGGGCGATTATCCGGGCTAGCGCACCCTTCACCACGAAGTCACTTGAAACTGCAACTTAAAAGGCAGATCAGATTCACCTTGACTCACCCAATGTCTTGTCTCTGACAGGAACCTGTCCTCTGTCTTTGTTGCTCAAGCTGATGTCATGTTCTAAGGGACTGGGTTTGCTAAGTGGCAACAAGATGCCTGCCTCCAGAAGGACCCAGATTGCCTGCAGTGTGGGGCAGGGACCTGAGAAACAGGGCGCGGACGGCAACCACTCTCCCTAAGATGGAGGCCCATGATGTAAGGGGCTGGCTGGCTAAAATAGCTGGCATACTTGCAGTTTTAAGTTGCCAGCTAAATATTATTAAAAAGATAAAATACACGCAAAGTGTGCAGAATGTAGGGCTGCTGTGTTTACATCCGGGTTCTGATGACTCAAAGCCTTACACTTGGGCTTGCTGAAAAGCTCTATTAAAAACACAGCTTTCCGAAAAGCCTCCGGGGAGCAGAAGGACTAACTGGGGTGGGGGCTGGGGGGGGAGAAGGATGGTAACCCACCCAAAGATGCTTTTCAGCTCTGTGTTCCTGGCAAACATTTAGGGCCGGGGAAGTCTTAAGGGGTTAACCTCCTCGCTGTTTGCAAGCCAGAGCCGGGAGGGTTAACCTTTTTCCAGAACATTTATTTCACCATCTCACTGACTAGAGAGGGAGGAGGGGCGGGCTGGCGGGCGGGCGGGCGGGCGAGCCTGCCGCGTTGAGAGGCTGCGGATCACAAGGCCATTCTGATAGCCTCCTGTCCCCATGGCAACTGCAACGGCATTTATCAGTTCCTTCTGCGCACAGGCACCGCAAATCTGCATTGCACATGGCAGGCTTCCAGCATTTCAAATGAAAGAGCACTTTGAACGGCTGCCAAGTTTGGAAGGAGCAGAACTGTCAGGGCTGCTTAAAGCTGGCAGTTTATACTGGGGAGGTTTTCACTTCCCAGAATCCTCCGGGCTTGGCAAGCTGCCAAGTACTTAGCGGAAGCTAAAAAGTAACTCGCTCCCTCCCCCTCCTTTTTCTCCCCCCTTGCTCGCGCTCCCCCCTCCACACCATTTCACCGCAGTGCTCTCAAAAATTTTCCACATGTCCTGTGTCACCAGTGCAGACTGTACAATAAGAACCAGAACACCGGCTGCCCACGACCAGGCTTTTCTCAATAAAGGAGGGTTTAGGGTAGGTTCAGACACTGACAGCGGGTTCCCGCTGTACCTGCCGTAACCCCATAACCACTGGATGGAAACACGTGGCATGTGTGCCTTTCAACCTTTTTAAGAAAGTGCATTAATAAAAAAATAAAAATAAAAAGCAGCTTCAGAACTAGGAACACACTAAGTACTGGGTGGGGTTGAGAATGGGGGCGGGGGTGCCGGGTGGATGGACAGGAGCTGCATGGAAAGGAAGACAAAATGTCCACATTCAGCTTTTCTAAGCTGTGGGGAAGAGGGTCGTTACTGAGGGCTGAACTGTTTCTGGCGTTTTCTTGGTTCTCTCAGATGTCACGATGAAAGCTCACAAGCTAGAGGTGGGGAGGGAATTGGGAGAGGTTTTTTCAGTGGAAAGTTGACCAGATAACTTTTGACCCTGTACCACCCAAGAGCGCCCAGAGAACCCGGGCTCCTACTGGCAACGAGTGGAAACTGGCACAATTTTCACTGTACTAATTTTTTCTTCTTTACATGAAAATCTACACTAAGATGAAGGGCTTGAGCTTTATTTCCTGCACAAATAGAACAAAAATTGTCTGCCGCTTAGGCGGTTGGATCGAGTTCAGGAAAACTATGTCTGGCATTAATTCCAAAGTGGAGGTTTTGGTTCAAGTGAGGCCCATTAATTTCAGTAAACTGTTTTCACTAGTCCAGACCCTGCTGTGTGAGCACTATTTATTACCTTTTGCTAACCTGATGTCTGCTGAGTTGCAAAGCAGAGGGGAGGGGGAATCTGGGCTGGAGATATCTCTATCTTGGATCAAATGGGTTTGCACCGTCCCGTTGGGGGTCATGTTTAATAGAGAGGTCTCTACCCCTCGCTTTTCTTTATCAGAGCCTTTACCAAAAAAAAAAAAAAAAAAAAAAAAAAAGTCCATCTTGCAATGAATTACAGAAAAACAAATCTGATGGAGAGAAATCTGGTGAGTGTACACAGCCATTCCTTCCCCATTTCAGAAAGGCACATCCCAGTCACAGGGACGTTTTCTGTGCCCGCCCCCCCTCTTCCAGGGTGCAGGTCCAGGGCAAAGCCCTGACATGATTCACTCTGACGATTTGGTCTAAATCCACCAAGACAGTCAATTTTGGCATTCGTTCTCCCTTAGGAATTTTACTAGCTGCTGTAGAAAAGCACATAAATTACTCCCCCTCCCTCCTCTTTTTCCATGCCTCTCCTCCATCCCCCAGCACCCCCCCCCCCCGCCCGCCAAGTCCATCTTGATGTCATTTCAAAGAGAAGGATGAAAAGAGGGAAAAGAAGGGATTTGTCAGGCAGTTCGATTTGTCAGGCAGTCCAGTCTGTGAGTATGTCTTGCCAGGCCCCACACACACACACACACACACCACCACCACCACCACCACCACCACACCACACACACACACACACACACACCAGCTGAGAATGTTAATAAGAATTAAAAGCGAGTCAGTACTGTTAAAGCATCAAATTTGAAGAGTTGAAGGGGGGGGCTTGGAGAAAGAGAGGGGGGTAGGAATGGAGGAGAGGGAGAGGGACGGGGAGTGGGAACGAAATACAAGTCGGTCCTTGAAGCTGAGAAGGAAAGTGGTGTCGGTAGCCCCATTTGGTCTGGTTGTCAGATGTCAAATGTCAAATTCATTGGTCTCTCCTTTTAAACTACTCCCCCTCTCGCTGCCCCGCCCCAACAGTCAAGTTCTGTGAGGTTCCCAAGTGTGATTAATCTCTGGCAGAGGCCAGAGACAGGAGTAGGTTTCTTGGCTGCCTGTCCTGCTAAACAATCTGTTCTTGGGAAGAGTAGGTGAAGGGGGCTGCGGGAGGTAATCTGCGGGCATGAGAGAGGGGGTAGGGATAAAGAGGGGGGAACCGCCGCAAGACCTGCCCTCGGGGAGAAATACAAGTGCCCCTCCTCCCGCGCCCGTGGTTTAGGGGTAGGTCAGGTTTCCTGCCCTTAATAGAGTGAGCAGACAGTGGGTCCTTTCTTACTGCCAGTTCCTAATGTCCAGGGCCCACCACTGGGCCACCGGAAGGCTCAAAGGAGGGGAAGAGAGCAGAGCCGGTGCGCCCCCCAGTTTCGGACCATCTACAAAGCTGTGTGCTCTAGGAGCTACATCCCATCCCCCAGCGCGTGTGCTCAACCCGCTCGCGATAAAGGGAAACCGAGGCAGCGGCAGAGAAAGCCGAGATGGAGCGGCCGCTGTAGAGCTTATTATTATACAACGTAACGGGGAAAGCCAAACTGTGAGCAAAACAAAAGGAGAGACTATTTGGCCGAGTCGGAGGTCGCTGGGATCGAAACTCCCGGGGCAAGAAAGCTGGCTGTGGGTTTTGCAGCGGGGATATTGTGTGAGCAACCTGGCAGAAATTGACAATATGTAAAAGTGGGAAGGGGGAGAGCGTGTGGGCGGAGAGGCTGCACAAGGCCGGGAAATGTCACCAAGGAGAGCGCGGTGGCATCGAATAAAAGATGAATGATAGGCTACCTTTTGGAAAACGAATATAAAATTAGTAATGAAGGTGAGAAGTCCGCCTCTTCGCTGAAAAACGGATCCATTTCTCACTTCTTGCCTTAAAGCCCCAACACCCAGGCAGCTCTAATCTCCCCGTATCCAAGAAGTCAGGGCCAGGCTCGCTTTCTTTCGGATTTAATTACACGAAAATGCTGAACAAAACCCTGTAATTACACCCTTAGTCCCTGCCACTCAGGCCCTGCGCACTTCCTGCCTTTTTTTTTTTTTTAAAGAGGGGTCATTGGCTCTTTCTTCCCAAATTGGCCAAAACAAAAAACCTAAAAGCACCAAATAAATCTTTAACAGCTTTGTCTTCTTCATCGTCATCCTCACAACACACACACACACACACACACACACACAGAGAGAGAGAGAGAGAGAGAGAGAGAGAGAGAGAGAGAGAGAAAGCAGGCACTAGGGAGGGGAAGAAGCCCTTGTCTCTAGAGCCCAGAGGAAGGGCCCAACTGTGTTATATTGTCTGTCACACCAACACAAGCTGCTAGGCTGGTCACCTCGGGGGAACCCTGCCAAGGAATAGACAAAGAGTGTGGACAGGGCGCAGCATCAGGCCTGGCTTTCCTCTTCTACCTGGAAGGGTAGAGTGCTGGAAGAGAGCTGGGTCAGGATCCGGCACAGGCCCTCCGGGCCTCAGTGTTACAGACAGGAACTCACAGGGAGGCTCTGAAGGCAGAGCATAATTTAAGTCGGACAGGTGAGAAACCGAAGCTCAAGAGAATAAACGATTGCTCTGGGAGTCTGTCATGCTGCAGCAGGAAGTCCTGAACAAGTGCTGCTGCCTCTTCTGGCTTTTGGGGCTACTGCATCAGGAAACTAGGACACGTAGGAGCACTGGAAGCTGGCTCCATTTTGGGCTTTAGATTCCCAGCACCGAGACAGAAAGCACTACGAACCAGGCCTGATGACACAGATCTGAGTCCTCTGTGGAAGGGGAGCCCGAAAGGCCACAAGTTCAAAACCTGTCTGGGCTACAGAATGAGTTCAGGATGAGCCTAGACAACTTAGAAAGACCAATGGGAACATGAAAAAGGACTGGAGCTAGGGCACGCCTCAGCATGCTCCAGGCCTGGGTTCTCTCCTTGGCTAGGGGGCAGTGCTCTCTAGGTAAATCATTGACTAATTGGCTAGAGGGCAGGGGGGGGCCTAATCCGCTACAACCCTCCAGGCAGCCACGTTTCAGCACACTTAGGTAAGAGTAAAGAGGTGTTACGCATGTCATGTAACTTTTAGGTCTGGAAAGAGACCTCTCCCGCAATGTGTTTGTTTTCCAACCCGTCTTCCTTATTTTCCTCCTTCGCCTGCGTGGTCCGTTGAGTTCTTTCTTAACTCTTTTTCCTCTCAGTGCCAAGGATCCAAATGAAGGCCTTGCACGGGCTAGGCAAGACTTTCCCACTCAGCTGCGTTTGTCTAGTCCCAGACACGTACACTTTAAAACTGTCTTGAGGGCAACTGGAGCGCTTCCTCAGCCTTTCAGTGAAGTTGGGTCAAGAATGTTTGGATTTTTTTCCTCTGTCTGCGGCCGGGGCATAGAAACCCAAAGCTAAAGGTGTCTAGGAGTTGTCAGGAACGGGCGGCTTCTCAGTGTTGCTGGGAGCTAGCTCTGTAGTGATTATTTTTAACTCCAAAACCAACTGGTGCTCATTTATACCTTACCTCGCAGCCTGCAGAGACAGTGAGAGCATCGAGCTGTAAAGTCCTGTGGGCAGAGTTTACTTCTTAAGCTTCCTAGATGAATCTGGGGCCCCCGAAGGGCCTGTTTTTGCTAACTCTGCACTACCTCTGGCTCCGCTCCCCTCACCTGTACAAAGGCTGAGGAAAATAACACTCGCCTCAGAGGCATGTGGGGAGGGAGATTAGTGAGATAATGTCTGGAAATGCACTTTTGGAGCCCTTGACAAATGTTGGTCATTGGTAATAATCTCTCACCTTTTATTAAACATATTATAATACACTGTCATCCACATCGAGCAATGAAACAGGCAAAGGAAGTGGAGTAACCATTCTACTTTTGCTCAGAACATGAAGTGCAAATGACTTGCTCAAGGTCAGCCAAGTCCAAGGTGAATAGCATAATGTAAATATGTACCAAGTACCGCCCCTTCTCTCTCTCTCTCCCCCTCCCTCCCTTCCTCCTCCCTCCCCCTCTTCCCCTCCCCCCCCAGTTCCAGGTGGAACTACTAGGCACAGGCAAGCCCACAGACCCATGGACCCAATTCAAGGAAAGCAATGATGGCTGCTGCCCTGTACCAGCCTTGACCCAGGAACCGCGAGGGCCTGGGAGGAGGGTGACCCCACTTTCTGGCTGTCCGAGCAGAAAAGTGCCCGCGGCAGCAATGGGTCTCAGAGTCTGGCTTGTGGGAATCCCAAGATTATTGGAGACTGGTGGGAACCTCCCTGTAAGGAGGCCCCAGGCTCACAGATGAAGTAGAGGGCCTAGGGCCGGCACACCTGTGGCCTTCATGGTCACTGTCCACCGCGACAGGTCCCGCCTACTTGAAGGTTTCCTTCCTCTCAAATTTCCTTGTTGGGGGTTTGAGAATTTATCCCAACTGACTCAGTGAATAGCGCTCTTGTCTGCCTCTTCCAGCCTCTTCTTCTAGGCCCGTTTCCCTGGACAGCTCATTCCAGGCTTTTTTTTTTTTTTTTTTTTTTTAAGTAAGAAACACACCAGCTTTTGCTGAGAGCAGCGCTGGGCTCCCCCAAGCCCTGGCACGGTGGCAAGAAGAGGATGCTGGGAGGCAGGAACTAGACTCGACTACCTCCTCTCCTGCGTCTTATTTCCCCTCCCAGGTCTCCGCCCCTCCAGGAAGAAAACAGCCTGAGACCGGATCGGTTTTTCGGCCACTGTGCCAACCCCAACCACTCATGCCCACCCTCCCTTGCCTTCTCCCCAATTTCGCTCTGAATGCCCTACTTGCCCATGCGCCCGAGGCTGGGCAGGTCTTGGCGGGCGGTGCAAGCTCAACTCCCCAGGGCTTCTCGGCGAATCACGATGTTCCCGGGATTTCACGCTCTAGTGGCTCTTGTGTAACCCTATGCCCTGGCCTAACTCAATACTTTTTTTTTTTAATACAAAGATTAATCCTTTAGGGAAAGGCAAATACTTCCGCCACGGATCCGACTGAGGAGTAAAAGTGTAAATCACACAGCCGCTTCCAGCCCCCACAGCCCCTTTGCGCGGGGTTTGCAAGGCTCAGTAACCGGCCGCACCCCTGGGGTTGCTGGCGCAAGGCGATTCCTGGCCAAGGCGCCAAGGCCAAAGGAGGGCCCAGCCCACTCGTTTGTTTTCATCTACTCTTCTGCGGCTTGCAGGCCAAAGAACAGGGCACTGCGTACTGCCCGGCTGTGTGTTACCAAAAAAGGCTTTTCTCTCTGCGGAGCGCTTGGCGGCGCGCTTTGCAGCGGGGTGATGCGAGGTTCAGCCTCGGCCTCGAGAGCCAGCTCGCCGAGAGCACCCCCTCACCCCGCCCCATTTGGGTCCCAAACTGTGGGGGCCTTTGAGGGCGGGCCTGAGTCGCCGGGATGCTTTGAAGTGCCTAAGATCCTGACAACCCTTCACACGCCTAACACCGGGCTATGTTGCTTCGCAAAGGCCAAGTGGAAAGCTGACCTTTTGCTCCAGTTTAGAACAGTGTTGTCTAAGCTATCTCAGATGGCAAGCTGAGGAGAAAGATAGCTATTAAGATGGAACTTTGCTTTGTGGGGGTTCAGGCTAACACTTTGTACCTTGCTCTACGAGTCTCTGCAGCGGGTTGGGCCCTAGAACACGGCACCAGAGTTCTGTGTCTCTGCTCCCCCCACCTCTCACCTCGCTTGATCAGAGCTTCCCAAGAGATCCCAGTACTGCTGCAGGAGCAGAGGAATGGATCTCCAAACACTGGAGTCCTCACCTCCCCAATTGCTTACGTATTATCCCCAAACAGGGTCGTCTGAGACAAGCAGTTCAGAAGCAACGTATCACCAAGAACAATGGTGATACTTCTTGAGGGGGTATGGAGAGTTGTGATTTTTAAATAAAAGAATTATGAGACCGTGGCCTGTTATGGGATTGTCTAAATGCATGTTGATAGATAGCTCACTATGTTCACAAATACCTTGTTTTGGGGGGTGTGTGTGTGTGTGTCTGTCTGTCTGTCTTTGGTAAAATGAGACAAGGAGATGTGTGTGTATGCAGGCGCCAAATGAAACATTGTGACATGGAACTCAAGCTGCTTTCTTTAGCTGTCTGGCTAGAGGGCTGTAGCTTAACTTTATTTCTAAAGTATTTTTGGTTCAATAAAGAGAAAGATAAACCAGGCAGTGGTGGCGCAAAAAAAATCCCAGCACTTGGGAGGCAGAGGCAGGTGGATTTCTGAGTTCAAGGTCAACCTGGTCTACAGAGTGAGTTCCAGGTCAGCCAGAGAACCCCTGTCTCAAGACAAACAAAAGCAAAAAAAAAAAAAACAAAAAAAAAACAAAAAAAAAAACAAAAAAACAAAAAAACAAAAAAACAAAATAAAAAGAAAGATAAATAATGCAAAGAAATGGGTCACCCAGCCAAGCCAAAGTTCAGGAGTCCCGGGCTGACAGGGATTGATTGTTTTGACTCACTCAAGGGTAGCTGTGGCATGAGGAAGGGTGAAGTCTAAGGGTGCAAGACACTCACTGAGAAGCACTATACACAGGACTCTGCTCCAAGCCAGCCAGGCAAGGTTTATTATTGCCCTGGAGCACACAGTGAGCTCACCGTTTTTTGCAAAAACCGAAACTGGGTTGCTCTGAGAGAAAGAGCGTGTCCCTAAGGGCTCTTCTCCTTCTTTCCTTTCCTTTGCACTTAGAACCCAGAATGAAGATCTTGATGCTGGGAAAACGCCTGAATAGCTTCTGGAGATCAAGTGTCAAAATAAAAGTACTTCTTGTTGCTTCAGCCGACTGTAAAAGCAATCATAAATAATGATCATAATGCCTTATGCACTTTAACGCTTTCACAGGTTAGCCAGCAACAGTATCGGTATCATCAACACTAGTGTCTGACTGTGGCAGTTTCCCCGTGGTGAGTGCAGCAATGTGGTCTTCATACTGTATGGTCCATTTCTGCATCAGTCTGCACAGCGACACCAGCACACCATAGCTTCTCTATGTGGAAGGATTCAGTAGTACAGTCTGGAAGGAGATTCTAGGGGCTCATTATGAAGGTGCATTTGCATAGCACTTTAATATACAAGGTTGTATGTTACCAAAGAAAATGGAATGCTGATGGAAAATCTCAGCCCCTACAGCATCTCTAGGAGCCCTAGCTTGCGTGCCGCTACCACCTCTCAAACCAAATTTATTGGATTTAGACCCCAGGGCAGCCGCTGCAGTAATCTCTGCCTCTCTATTTTCCTAGTCTGCAAAATGGAATGGAATCTACTTTGTGGAAGACATTCCGGGTTTAATAATATAAATACTGCCTTATACAATGTATCTACATTATAGTGAACTAACCAGAAGCAAGGGAAGTACTTTCCTAGTACTATCCTTTCACCTGTCTCAGGGTAACCTGTCACAAACACGGGGCACAAACTGAAGTCTCCAACAATCCACCAAGCTGAGAGAGAGAAATCTTTTTTTTTTCTTTCAAGACAGGGTTTCTCTGTATAGCCCTGGCCCTGGCTGTCCTGGAATCCACTCTGTAGACCAGGCTGGCCTCGAACTCAGAAATCCACCTGCCTCTGCCTCCCAAGTGCTGGGATTACAGGTGAGCACCACCACTGCCCGGCGTGAGAGAGAATTCTATTTTGCAGAAGGAAAGTATTATATAAATAGAGCTCCAGGTTACAAAGCCGGAGGTGGTAGTAATAGTGAAGAAATTCCAGCCCTGTAGGAGGAATCCGTCTTATCAAACCCCCTCCCTTCCACCAGCCTTCCACTGGGATTA
Organism: Apodemus sylvaticus; assembly: GCF_947179515.1. Classification (NCBI taxonomy): domain Eukaryota; kingdom Metazoa; phylum Chordata; class Mammalia; order Rodentia; family Muridae; genus Apodemus; species Apodemus sylvaticus. The sequence continues at coordinate 35,473,226 of NC_067477.1, forward strand.
TCTTCATTTACATAAGAAAAAAGCAAACTCAATAAATAGAAAAACCAAGTGAAATGCTCCAGTCAGAGCTAAGACCAACCCTATCAGTTTTTACCTTAAGCAACAATGATGGGAGGTGATCTTAGAAGGGAGTAGAAATCATGACCTCCCAGAGTGCACCGGGGCAGTGCGGAATGAAATCACAACACACAGAAGGAACTTTGAAAACTGTGCTTTATTTATTTATGGTTCTAAGGATAGAGATCTGAGCCTGGGGCATCCTGAACAAGCGCTCCCTAGAAGAGCTATGTCCCCTGCTCTAGCACTCAGTATTATTAAATGCCCCTCCCCCCTTATGAAACCCAGAAAACCACTCACCTGTTTGGCCAATTCCTCAACCCCCCCCCCCTTCGGTGACCTTCACTGCAGCTGTATTAAGAAGGCCTCCGAGTGCTCATAGCTTCTTCAGACGTCCTGCCAAAATATTTTATAGAGTTCTGCCAGGGTGAGGGGTGGCTCATTTAACGCCTTTCTCGCAACTCCGGTTCCATTCTCAGGCTGGGTCGCAAAAGCAAATCTAAAAAGGTAATTTCTGGAAGGTTGGAGAAATGCTAATCTGCAGGTGTTTGGGCACCAATGGTGGCAAAGAATGTAACATTAGCGGGGGAGGGATCTCCTATCGCAGATTAAATAGGTAATACCTTTATATGAAATTCTAAGTGAAACTCGTCAAACAGGGCATTTAATTTTACTGCCTGGGGTTTGGTGGGGTGGGGAACAGGAATAGGAAACAACACTCGTGGCTCTTAAATGTTTTGTTACTTGGGAAAGCCAGGCAGGAAAAGGAAAGGTCATCGCCTGTTTCATCCCGCCAACCCCGCCCCAAACCCCCCCTTCCCCCCCTTCCCCGCACCCAAACCCTGGACTTGCAGCTCTAGCTCCCCGGGCCTCAGCTGTGGTGCACACACACGGCCGAGGGGGGAGGGGAAGGGAGGGGAGGGTGGAGGCGAGGAGGAGGGGCCGACAGGGAGGAATCTGGGCATGCTGCCGCGCATGCGCCTTTCGCAAGCAACAAGTGGGCTCTACAGACAGAGGAAGTGTAAAGGGGGGGTGGGGGACTGGTGCAGAGCATGGCGGTGACGTCAGCGCTCCGCCCGGGCGGCATCCCGCGCGGCCAAGCCGGGGACAGCGCGAGCCGCAGCCGGAGCAGGAGCGCTAAGACGCGCCTCCGGAACGTAGAGTAACAATCACAACCCCACATTCCAGGCGAGCGCGAGCGGGAAGGGATGCGACCCGGGTGGAGGCGCCGAGCGAGCGCCCTGCAGCCAACGTGAGAGCCGCCAGCCTCTGTGGCCGGAGAGGTGGTCAGGCCAGGGGGCGGTGGGAGCCTGCGTGCGTGCGCTCCTCTCCTCTGCTCTCGTGTGTCTTGGAAACGGTGGCCGCGGCAGCTCCCTCCGGCGTGCAAACCCAGGCGCAGCCAGCGCAACGGCCGTCGCTGCGAAGGGGAAACGCTCCTCTCTTGGCAGCCACCTCCTCCCCCGGCCCTCCCCGGGAATCAGCGGCTTCAGCAAGATTGGACCTGGGCACCGGGTGGCACAACCTTCTAACCCTCTCCCTGGGGCGCCTGGCGTAGAGAGGACTCAGGTCGTAGGGGGACACCCTTCGCGCTTCCACGCTTCAATCACTCCGGGGAGGGGGCCAAGAGGCCACTGGCGGCCGGCCCCGGACACCCTAGCCCCCTCCCCCCAGCCCCGGAGCTCGCAGCCCTGATCCGCCACACCAGGAAGAAGGCTCCCGGCGCTCTCCTCCGGACGAGACAGCCGCAGTAGGAGGTGGGGGCGAGGAGCGTGCGGAACCCGTCGGCCACCTGGGCGGTGGAGTCCCCGCTGAGAGGCACTACTGCGCTCCCTCCAGCCCCTGGGGCAGAACTTTCTCGCCCCCCTCCCCCGCAACCGGACTCCTTCCCCAGCCAAGCTAGTCCTCCCATAGGAGAAGGCGCCGCGGAGACAGCCCGGGCGGGGGCCTACCTTCCCCGAGGCTGGCATCATGTCGGCGGCGCAGGTGTCCTCGTCCCGAAGACAGTCTTGCTACCTGTGCGACTTGCCTCGCATGCCCTGGGCCATGATCTGGGACTTCTCCGAACCCGTATGCCGTGGTTGCGTCAATTACGAAGGCGCCGACCGCATAGAATTCGTGATCGAGACAGCACGCCAGCTGAAGCGGGCGCACGGTTGCTTCCAAGACGGTCGCTCCCCCGGGCCGCCACCGCCAGTCGGGGTCAAGACAGTGGCCTTGTCCGCTAAGGAAGCGGCAGCAGCAGCTGCCGCCGCGCAGCAACAGCAACAGCAGCAGCAGCAACAACAGCAACAGCAGCAGCAGCAGCTCAACCACGTCGATGGTTCCACCAAGCCTGCAGTGTTGGCCACCCCGTCCGGTCTGGAGCGCTATGGCCTGAGCGCAGCGGCCGCCGCGGCTGCCGCCGCCGCCGCCGCGGTGGAACAACGCACCCGTTTCGAGTATCCGCCTCCCCCGGTGAGTCTGGGGAGCAGCAGCCACGCCGCCCGGCTGCCCAACGGCCTGGGGGGTCCTAACGGCTTCCCCAAGCCGGCACCAGAGGAGGGTCCTCCGGAGCTGAACCGCCAGAGCCCCAACTCATCCTCAGCAGCAACATCGGTGGCTTCTCGGCGTGGGACACATAGTGGGCTGGTGACCGGGCTGCCCAATCCGGGTGGTGGCGGGGGACCCCAGCTCACCGTGCCCCCCAACCTATTACCGCAGACGCTGCTCAACGGCCCAGCCAGCGCCGCGGTGCTGCCTCCGCCCCACGGGTTGGGGGGAAGCCGAGGGCCCCCGACTCCTGCACCTCCGGGTGCTCCCGGGGGACCTGCCTGTCTCGGGGGTCCCCCGGGTGTGTCGGCCACTGTGTCCTCCGCTCCGTCATCGACTTCGTCGACGGTGGCAGAGGTGGGCGTGGGTGCTGCTGGCAAGAGGCCTGGATCGGTGTCGAGCACGGACCAGGAGCGTGAGCTAAAGGAGAAGCAGCGCAACGCTGAGGCCTTGGCCGAGCTAAGCGAGAGCCTTCGCAACCGCGCGGAGGAGTGGGCCAACAAGCCCAAGATGGTCCGCGACACACTGCTCACGCTGGCTGGCTGCACGCCCTACGAGGTGCGCTTCAAGAAGGACCACTCGCTGTTGGGTCGCGTCTTTGCCTTCGACGCGGTATCTAAGCCTGGTATGGACTACGAGCTGAAGCTGTTCATTGAGTATCCCACGGGCTCCGGCAATGTGTACTCCAGCGCGTCTGGGGTAGCCAAACAGATGTACCAGGATTGCATGAAGGACTTCGGCCGGGGTCTGTCCTCTGGCTTCAAGTACCTGGAGTACGAAAAGAAGCATGGCTCTGGCGACTGGCGCCTACTTGGGGACCTACTGCCCGAGGCTGTGCGCTTCTTCAAGGAGGGCGTGCCCGGCGCGGACATGCTGCCCCAGCCCTACTTAGATGCCAGTTGTCCCATGCTACCCACGGCGCTGGTGAGTCTCAGCCGCGCCCCCAGCGCACCTCCAGGAACTGGAGCCTTGCCACCCGCGGCACCCACGGGCCGAGGTGCCGCGTCCAGCCTGCGCAAAAGGAAGGCATCCCCGGAGCCTCCAGACTCAGCGGAAAGCGCACTGAAGCTGGGTGAGGAGCAGCAGAGGCAGCAGTGGATGGCAAACCAGAGCGAGGCGCTAAAGCTCACTATGTCCGCGGGGGGCTTTGCGGCGCCGGGACACGCCGCAGGGGGACCGCCTCCGCCCCCTCCACCTCTGGGACCTCATTCCAATCGGACCACCCCGCCGGAGTCAGCCCCCCAGAACGGTCCGTCCCCCATGGCCGCGCTCATGTCAGTAGCAGACACTTTGGGCACAGCGCATTCGCCCAAGGACGGCAGTTCAGTGCACTCGACCACTGCATCTGCTAGGCGAAACAGCAGCAGCCCGGTGTCGCCCGCCTCCGTGCCGGGGCAGCGTCGCCTGGCGTCACGCAATGGGGACCTGAATTTACAGGTGGCGCCCCCGCCGCCTAGCGCCCACCCGGGCATGGACCAAGTGCACCCCCAAAACATTCCGGATTCCCCTATGGCCAACAGCGGGCCCCTCTGCTGTACCATTTGCCACGAACGTTTGGAGGACACGCATTTCGTTCAGTGTCCGTCCGTCCCTAGCCACAAATTTTGTTTCCCTTGTTCTAGAGAGAGCATCAAAGCCCAGGGGGCCACAGGTGAGGTGTATTGCCCCAGCGGAGAGAAATGCCCCCTAGTCGGGTCTAATGTACCTTGGGCCTTCATGCAGGGCGAAATCGCAACTATCTTAGCTGGGGATGTTAAAGTGAAAAAAGAGAGAGACCCTTGAACCGCAGGGCAGCGACCTCCTTCGCCCTAGACCACCACCTCTTCAATCTAGAGGGCCCTTCCCCCACCCGCCTCCACCTTCCCTATCCACCAAGATGTAGAATTGTGAATATAACTGCAAAAAGTTAGTCTTGTGTATAGACTTTATTTTCGTCGTATGTTTCTATATTTTGAAACAGGTATGTAACTTCTTCATTTGAAGGATAAGCTGGTTTGTGTTAAGCAGTATAATATTGATTGGGTCTTTCGCATCATATTCGTTAGCATTTATTTGGTGGCAGAAATGTTTGCCTAGGTACAGAATTAATAGCCCTTAGCAACGACTGCTGCTGGTGTGTATTTTTGTAAATGTTATGCACTCTGAAAGGAAAAACACACAAAAGAAAAAGATTTTGTCATTTTTTTTTTGTTTTGCCAAGGCCAGTGTTGCTGCCTAAAAAAAAAAGAAAAAAAAGAAAAAAAGAAAAAACATCGATGCTATTAAATGGTAAAAGCTTCTTTCTAAACAGCCCCAAGTGTTGAAGTCTTCACTTAATTTTGTTCTGTTCTGTTTTGTTTTCCTGTTTTGTTTGCAAAATGGTAAGGGGGGGTGTTGGGAGGGGAGGGATTTTTGTTTTGTTTTGTTTTTGTTGCAAGTTTGTGAAGGGGGAAAACGTTTTGGTTTGTTTCTAAGGACCTGAATGTGTTGGATCTTCATGTGTCGTTTTGTTTTGGCTTTGTTGATGCACGGATGCTTTTGAACAGTAGAGCGAAATGCTAGACATGGAGAACTTGCTGTTTGTCCTTTATACATTTCTGTAGTTAACAGAACACTGTAATGTGCCTTGGAGCTTAGTAACTTGTAATAAATTCAATTGATATTAATTCCGCCCTGAGTCAGCACATTTGTCTTTCTAGGGTTGAGGCTACGCTGCTACTCTAATTAGGGGGACAACTGTCTACCTCCTACTTGGATAGAACCAGGCTTCCTGGTTCCTTGGAAGGCTCTCGGGATCAAGCTGCCCCACCCCCCCTGGGTACCAGAGTGTTTACATTTACCTCCCTGTAATCTACAGTTGCTGACTAAGCGATTTCTGTTTACTCTTCCGCATCTTTACCCACCCCCCTTACGGGACCCAGCTGCAAAGAGCATCGTCAGGAATGCTCTTCGGTATCTTTCCCCGGGGCGATGAGTAGTATATATCCTGGTAGCCAGTGCAGCTGTGACTTAACAAGTGGGAACAGAAGGGAGTTTATTTTGCCTCTACAGGCAGGGCAAGATTTTCTGTCTTTGCACACTTGAAACAAAAGGTGTCTGGCTGGGACTTTGCTTCCTGTGTGTAGATGAAAATGTGACCAGCAAGCTTGCCGCATCCCCTGCCCTGGATGTGTTCCTTAACTGTAACCATTTCTGGGCTGCCATAATGGACTGTCCCTCTGGAACTATAGACTAAAATAAACCCTTCAAAATTTAAAAACAAAACAACAACAACAACAAAAAAAAAAACAGCCTAGGTAGGAGTCGGGCAGGGAAGGGTGTGCGCATCTGTGGCGAATGGGTGTTGATTTCAAAGCCGTTTTCACCTCATTCATTACACCCCACCCCTTAATGAGTGTTTCTTAAGTCAGGACACAGCTCACAGCTGATCAGAACAGACTTGGGGGATGGGGGTGAAAGGGAAAGAAAAGCAAAGGTTGCTTAGGCACCAAATGGAATCCATTTTACTGGCAAAGAAACACAACTAACAACTTTGTTGTGAGCATTTGTGAGGCTCTGGCGGGTGGGGAAGTAGAGAAAGGCACCCTCTGGAGCTCAGAACCCCCAACAGACACCAGACAAACCTTTCATCTAGCTAGAGGAATCGAGGCAAACAGTCCTGGTTTGAACCTTGTCCTTTCCTGGAGACAACAGGACTAGAAAACAGAAAGGAAGCAAAACAACAGGAGTGATCTGATCTGAAATTAATTCCTAGCCACTCCCCATTCCTGGCGGAGAGAACTGACCTGATCTGGATTGCCTGCCCTTGTTGGCTGGAGTGCAGGAAGGTGGGAATGGGTGGCAGGAGGAAATCAAGTCCTAGGATGGTCCTGAACGCCCGCAGTATGGAGGTTTGATTGAGTTGGGATTTGCAGTTAATAATACCCTTTAGGTTTCTGAACCTGCTTTGCCACCATATTGAAGTGGAACCCAGAACCCCCGTGTGCCGGTGTGGGTGCGTGTGTTTGGGAATGGGGATCTGTGGTGCTCTTGATGGTTCTGCAGCATGAAACATGGGAGGTGCCTGGCTCACCTCTAAGAATCTCCCTACATATAAATAGATGTTCATTCCTTTCAGCTCCCTGCAAATGTGTCCTTGCGTTTTCATCTGTTGCCAAGTGTTGTATTGGCGCTTATGAGTCATGAAACCTATTTTCATCCTCAGGGGTAATTAACTTGGTGGCGGTAATGCATCGTAGACTGTAGGAAGAGTTAATTCTAAAACGCATCCTGGACCAGGGACCAATCACTTAGAGGTCTGGGCTGGCTTTTCTTACAGCCTCATTAATAAAAAAAAAAAAAAAAAAAAAAACCGGAGCAGGTTTCGCCTGGAAGATTCTTCAAGGTGCTCCCAACCCCCACACCAAATGTACATGCTCTTGAAATGGGTGAATCTAAGAGGGAAAAGCCCCACCCCACCCCCACCCCTGTCAGCTAGGATGTGAGGATTGCCATTGTGGATGTGAATGCTGTGAGTAGTGTCTTTCCTGTTACCTACCTGTGCACACACAGGCTCCCGTCTGCCTGCCACTCTCCCTTACTTGCTTCGGTTATTATGTTCAGAAACTTTTAGGATTACAAAGCCCTTGATTACTAGTACATATGGGCAAGCGGCCTGTCATTAAGAGCTGAGAACTGTGCTGTTTTCTCCCCTGTTGTTGCCGGGTGCTATTATTAGGAGAAGCAGCAGCTGTAGGATTGAAGCATCCAGCAAAGGAGCCTGGGTTGGTTTCACTTAAGGAAGCCTGACTTGACAAGACTTGGCGGAGAGCAGTAAACTGGAGGAAGCACTCAAGAGGTCGGGGCAGAACACAGGCTGCAAGTGAATCATGCATAACTGGTGTAGTTAATTTAAGTTTACAATAGCCAAGGGCCACTGGTTAAATGGTAGCTCTCTTGGGGCGGGGCACGAGGAGTGATAAGACCCTTCTCTTTGCTGGAATTGTTCAGCACCGGGTGTGGCTGCCTTAACCAGTCTCTCTGGTTCTCAGGTTCCCTCTTCCCTGAAGGGGTCCACACTGGACACCTCGGAAACATTTTCCTTCTCCGGCCCCAGGGATTATTGTGTATTTCAGAGACTCACAGCCAAGTGTCCAGCCAGCCGACTGTAAGCTCCTTTTATCCCCATGTTACTTGGGAGTATCCCTACTCCAGCTGCCCATCCATCTCACTTTGGTCTCAGAACCATAGACAGTGGCCACCATTTACAGTCTATACTGTATTATTTGTATGCCTTACCCGGGGCTCCAGTACAATCTTAATGATTCTTTAAGTGAACTTGGGGGGGAATGTAAAACTGTAACAGCTTTTAGAAGAAGAAGTGGATGGGTAGATAAGGCCGTTCTGGATTCTGAAGGCAATACCATGGACAATGTATCTGCGGGAGAGCTCATAATTTCAAACCCTTAATAGTAAAATTCTAGATATTCCATGTATATTCTCCCGTGTATCCAGGACAAGTGATAAAATGAGATTCAGCATTTGAATACTTTGGACCATCTCAGGTAGCCAATGCTGGCTTCGAACTTTTTCTTTCTTTCTTTCTTTCTTTCTTTCTTTCTTTCTTTCTTTCTTTCTTTCTTTCTTTTTCTTTTTCTTTTTTTTTTTGTTTTTTTGTTTTTTTGTTTTTTTGTTTGAGACAGGGTTTCTCTGTATAGCCCTGGCTGTCCTGGAACTCACTATGTAGACCAGGCTGGCCTTGAACTCAGAAATCTGCCTGCCTCTGCCACAACCCTTCTCCTGACTAAGCCTCTGGGTGCTAGGCTATAGGAATGAGCCCCCAGGCCCAGCTTTCTGAAATTCACATTTGTTTCTTCCTAAACTTCATCAAGAACAGGAAGTTGGACACTGGAATGACCATAAGGCCTAGTGAAAAACCTTGTTTATGCGGCAATCCTGGTGATCGAACCCTAGGGCTCCATCAACAGAACCCCAGTGCTCTACTGCAGATGCTATATCCTTAGCACCTTTTTTACCCGTTATTTTGAGACAAAGAACTCACTAAATTGTCCAGGATGACCCAAACATGTTTTGTTTTGTTTTTTAAGAACTCACTTTGTAGACCAGGCTGGCCTCAAATGCACTTGCCTCTGACTCCCAAGTACTGAGATTAAAGGCAGGTACCACCACTCCCTGGCTCCAATTTTTTTTCCAGGGAGGGTTTCACTAGGTAGTAGCTCCAGCTGGCTTGGAATTTGCTGTAGACCAGACCAGCCTTGAATTCAGAGGAACTGACCTATCTCTATCTCTATCTTCTGGACTAAAGGAACACACTATCATGCCCAGCCTAACTATTTATTAAGGGGTTTAGGACCATCTACAGCCCATCTATGACTTGAGTTTAGAACTCAGGCCCATGCATGATCCAGCTTTTAAACTCAAGGCAGGGAGAAGAGATACAATTTACCTGTGGTCACACAGTGGCAGAGACTGAACTAGATTCCCATTTGTAGTAGACACTAAAATTAAAACCAACTAACCAACCAAACAAACAAAACCTTTAAAGATCCTTGGTTTAACTACAGCTGTCCACCAAAAGGAGGGACGATGGTGGGCAAAGTCCCCAGGGAGTGGGGCACATTGTCTTCATTAACTCTTGGAAAATGGCAGCCGGCATTACTCTCCTGGTTTTCAGTCATACCTTAGCAACATTGCTAGGTTTCTGACTATAAATGTCAGGCAGGATTGAACTGTAAAGTCTTTTCTTAACCTTTCATCTCCATAACGCCACACCTCCTCCCCATTTGCTAATTGGAAACTTCTGGAGGTTTAAAGACAGACAATGGACTGCAAAACCAACTAGGGTCCATCTGGGTAAACAAGGAAGAAAGGCAAGGGGAGGAGAAACACTGGGGCTCTTTCTCACTCTCTCAAGCTTGGGGTGTACAGCTCTCTCCTTATCATTCTTTTTGCCTGGCTGATTCTCCCACTGCAAAGAGGGAACTGAAAGAGACCGTAACAAGCCAGGTGCCAGGTAGTGAGAAACACATTGAGTTGCCAACCTTCAGGCCTGCTTGAGAGGAAGATGTGTCATCCCGTTTTATACGAAGATCAACTGAACACAGAAAGATTGAATTGCCCCAAGTTCATGCCCAGGTTGGCCTAAGATCCTACACTCTTCTTAAACCTGTTGTTCTGCACCTTTTAATTCTGACCTTCTGGCCCCTGAAAGCCAAGGCTCTGAGCATGAGTCCCAGCCAGTCCCACTGTCTTCTTCCCGGGTTTCAGTGCGAACCTCAGAGCCAACATCAGGAAGACTGGAGGTGATGGATGTACTATCCCAGGAGGTTCAGTTGGGATCCTGGAGCAATGCTGTTTTCCTGGAGTCTCCCTCCATTACCTCCTACTGTGGTGTCTGATAAAACAGAGGTGGGCAGGGAGCAGATGCTCTGTCTTGACTCTAATGGCTATTGCTCCTGTGAGGATCGTCAACCCCACTGGCCATCCTGATTCCTGACATTTTCAATTGTGTTAGTGGGAAATTGGCGCATTTATTCTTGGGCCTTGTTACGGTCATTCTCCCTTGCTAGTGGGCCTCAGAAATGCATCCATGAGCAGCACACCTGTTCTGATGGCCCTGAGAAAGCTCACCGTTCTACAGGACTATTAGTTGTGAGTCTTTAGACACTACTAGAGAGATATGCCCCAGCCTCCCAGCTGATCTCCTCAGCTCTGTTTGGTCTCTTCCTATTTCAGGTCTTGATTTTGTGGCAATGAATCCTTTTCCATGTTAATATATCACCCCCTTGCTTAGAAAGGCCACTTGAGACTGGACATGGTAGCACATGCCTGTAATGCCAGAATTTGGGAAGTAGAGGCAGGAAGATCAAGAGTTCATGGTCACTCTTTGCTATATAGCACTTTAGTGGCCAGCTTGGGCCATAAGGTGTATATAGTTCAATTAATAGAGTGCTTGACCAGCATGAAGGAGGTCCTGGGTTTCTCAATAAAGCCACATATGGTGGTGAGAGTCTGTGATCTCAGCATTTAGGACGTAGAGGAAGATTAGCCTTTTTTGGGGGGTGGGGGTGGGTTTGAGACAGGGTTTCTCTGCGTAGCTCTGGCTGTCCTGGAACTCACTCAATAGACAGGCTGGCCTTGAACTCAGAAATCTGCCTGCCTCTGCCTCCAAGATTAGACATTTAATGTCATCTTGGCTAACCCTGGAATTCAAAACCATCTTAGGCTACCTAAAACTTAGTCTCAATAAAAGTAAATAAAATTAAAGTGGAAAGTTTTGTTGTTGTTTGCTTGTTTGTTTTTTAGGAAAAGAATAAAGAAGATGTCTCCCTTGGCTATAATCTAATCCTGGTTATAAGGTGTCTCAGTGGTCAAGAACACTTATTGTTCTTCCAGAAGACCCAAGTTCTGCTCCTAGCACCTTCACAGTGACTTATACTCATCCCTGTCTCAAGGCTTAGGGAATCTGACACCTTCTGCTGTCCTCAGGTGCACATACAAACGCGCAGGCAAAACACTCAACTAAAAATTTTTTTTTCTTTTTTTCAAGGCATGGGTTCTTTGTGTAGCCCTGGCTGTCCTGGAACTTGCTCTGTAGACCAGGCTGGCCTTGAACTCAGAAATCCACCTGCCTCTGCCTCCCAAGTGCTGGGATTAAAGGCGTGCGCCACCACTGCCCAGCTTCAACTAAAATTTATTACGTGCCTTTGATCCCAGCTCTCAGTGAATCTTGGATGAGGCCATTCTACTGGAGTTCTAACCTAGAGATACCTTAAACAAACAAGCAAAAAATGCACCACACTTATTTATATTAAGAGGAGAAAATATTATTCCCAGCACCCAGGAAGCAAAAGCAGGCAGATCTTTGTGAGTTTGAAGTCTGCCTGATCTACAGAGTAAGTTCCAGGCCAGCAAGGACTACATAAAGACCCTGTCTCAAAAGACTGGGAAAGAGAGAGAGACAGAGAGACACAGGCACACACACACACACACACACACACACAAAGAGAGAGACACAGAGAGAGACACACAGTGAGAATTACAGAGCATGAAAAGCTACTCAGAAAAAAGAAGGCCGTTCTCCTTTTGTTCCACATCTTCAGCTCTCCATGGAAGGCAGGCATTGTGGTGCAGTCCTGTGTGAGGGCTTTCATCAGTACTAGGTACTCAAAGGAGTTGAGAGCTATACTACAGTTCTCCTGGGGCTTAGCACATACCAGAGACAAGGAGAGCAGCACAGGATAAAGACCTGAACTTGGGTCACAGAGACTCTACCTGAATCTGAGGAGTCCCCATCCCCACAGCAAGGGTTGGCTTAGATTCCTTCTAAAGTTCTGGACAACGGGTGAATGTTCCCTAATGTATGTATGGGTGCCTGTATATGCATATGTGTGTATATGTGCATGCATGTATGTATGTATATGTCTGTCTTTGGCTCACATCCAGTGCACTTACATGTTACCTGCATACTGTATGGTCCAGCTCCTTAAGCTATGCTCTGTGTGTCAGCTTGAGTGTTCTTTGTAAGGGATGGCCAGGGACAGGGCAAGGAGCAGGTCAGGTATCCCCTGCAAGGTTCCAGAGCCCTTTCTCAACAACCACTGCACCCCCCTCCAAACACACACACACACTCCCCAGTAGCTGGCAGAAGTGTACCCCAGGGGACCACCTGAGGAGCTTGGCTGAAAGGAAAGAGGGAAGAAAGAGGACAGGGAAGGGTACAGGTAGAGAGCTTGCCGAGCAAGTATGAACCTTGGATTCTACCCTTAGCACCAATAAATAAATATGTAGATAAATAATCAAAGAAATGTACGACATTTTATTAACTAAGATTATTAGCTTGTGGATTGAGTCTATCTGCCTTGGTGTTTACTGACATTATTACTATGAGGAGTCGTACATAAGGAACTAGATGAGATTGCTAGTCAGGAATGACATGCTATAAACAAATGAAATAATAATAAATAAAAATATACAACAGGCCACGATAGGAGTAGTAGTGGATGCTTGAATTCTACACACGTGGGAGGCAGGAAGATCAGGAATTCAGGGTCAGTCTCAACTCCATCGAAAGTCCAAAGCCAATCTCGGCTATGTGACAGCCTGGGTCGAGAACAACAAAAGTGGGGCTGAAAAGATGGCTCAGCGGTTAAAGAGCACTGACTGCTCTTCTGAAGGTCCTGAGTTCAATTCCTAGCAACCACATGGTGGCTCACAACCATCCATAATGAGAACTGATCCCCTCTTCTGGGGTGTCTGAAGACAGCTACAGTGTACTTACATATAATAAATAAATAAATAAATAAATAAATATTTAAATATATACATATTCATGTGTGTGAATGTGTATATGTATATATACGTATATGTATATATACATGCATACATATGTATATATATGTATATACATACACACATACATATAGATGTGTGTGTGTGTGCACGTATATAGGAAAACCCAGCAAGAAAGAATCTAATATAACCTCCAGCCCCAAGGTGGGATAACACTGTCAGATGTAATTTCTCCATTATCACGACTCATCTTTAGGTTGACAGTGGTGGTAGTATTCGACTGGTGCCTCTCCCTACTTCCCAAGGCCTCACTCTCACTCCTTTCAGACCCCCTCCCTAGTTCTGCTCCCCAGCCTAGCTCCCCAGTCTTCCAGGGAGCCAGGTGTTTTGGTCATGAGGAGAATCAGGGCACTTGAAGTCCCATGCCAGGGCCCGGGCTCCGGACCACCTAGAGCTCGCAGCCCCAGGAGGCCTGGCCACAGCTGAGAACGGGTTTGGGTGACTGGTGGTGCCTGTAGTGCTGAAGGCCAGCGCCCTGGGAGAGGCGGCTGTGGAATGCTGGCCATGTGCATCTGAAGGAATTAACTCAATGCCCCTGGGTCTCAGCCCAGACTGTCATGTGACTATCTCCCACAAGCTCCCCTACCCCTAACCTCTTGTCTTCCTGGCTCCTAAGCTTGGAGCACTACTGGTCTTGGATCAGAGCTGACGGCAGCTGACCACTTCTTGGGGCGTTGCCTATAGGCTCACTCCCGGTGGGGTTGGGGTGGAGTTCTGGAAATATTGTTGCAGGGTGACAAAGGGCGGTGGCTAGGGGCATATTCAAGGTAGAAGAGGAAGGTGGTCGATAGGGAGTCAAAGAAGCAGCAGCAGGGGGTGGCGGCCCTTCTCTTCACCAGGCCCCCTGCTAGGAAGCAGCCTCTTAGGTTCCAAGCCTCTCCTGCCCAGCTGGGCCTCCAGACAGTGTCTGGAAAAGAGGCCTGGAAGAGACAAAACGGCCCAGGGCAGGAAGTCCATACCAACCTCTCCTGGTAGGCCTCAGGGACCACCAGCCCCTAGTCTTGTGACTCCTGCCTGCCCTCAGATCCCACCCATCCTGCGCAGGCAGAAGAAGGGGTGAGCATGTTCCTGTCTACCTACAGCTTTGGCCTCTAGAAACTCGGGGGCAAGAGTGCTGTGCAGGCAATCTCACCATTTCCTTCTTTGTTCTGTAATGTTCCGGTCGGGTCAACCCCTTGTCACTGGAAACCAGCTTAGTCAGGACCTGTAGCTTCCAAAGCTCTTCCACTCCTGTCCCATCTTCTGCTGAGGAAGGCCTTTTCTCACTTGCTGGATCTGAGTGCCATCCATCCCCTGTCTTATCCAACACTAACTGCTGGCTTTCAGGGACTCCCAGGTTCCATATGTGATCTGGATGAGGGAAGGGAGGGAGCATGAGGCCCTGTGCACCCAGGAGATTTCCTCCCTAAGTCATGCTCTCTGGCCCTGGAAGCCGAGCCCACTTGACTTGATCTAGGTTACGTGGTTTCCCAAGCAAGGAGCAGTTTGGGAACACTGTGAGTTCCAGGAAGAACTGGCTTCACAGTTCTGGGTTTTGTGGTCATACAGGAAGCCACATCCAAAGCGACAGTGTGAACCTTTGCTGACTTCTTTTTTTTGTTTGTTTGTTTGTTTTTTCGAGCCAGGTTTTCCTCTGTGTAGCTCCAGCTGTCCTGGAACTCACTCTGTAGACCAGGCTGGCCTCGAACTAAGAAATCTGCCTGCTTTTGCCTCCCAAGTGCTGGGATTAAAGGCGTGCGTCACCACCGCCTTTGCTGACTTCTTATGGTAGACAAGTCCTTGACACTAAACCATAGCTTAAGCATCTTTTACTTCTGAAAATCTTAGGTTATTTTATATTTTGGAGACGGAGTCTCACTAGATAGCAAAGGCCGGCCTCTATATAGCTGAGGCTAGCCTCTATATAGCCCAGGATGACCTCTATATAGCCCATGATGGCCTCTTTATAGCCAAGGGTCATCTTAGACTCACCATCCTCCTGTACCAGCCTCCAAATTATAGACATGCCCCCACTAGGCCCGACCCAGCTGTCTTTTTTCTGGTTCTTTTTATTTTTTTTATTTTATTTTATTTTATTATTTTTGTTTTGTTTTTGTTTTTGTTTTTGTTTTTGTTTTTTTTGTTTTTGTTTTTGTTTTTTGGATTTGGTTTTTTTGAGACAGGGTTTCTCTGTATAGCCCTGGCTGTCCTGGAACTCACTCTGTAGACCAGGCTGGCCTCAAACTCAGAAATCCGCCTGCCTCAGAGTTCTGGGATTACAGGCGTGCACCAACACCGCCCGGCTACCTCACCTCCATTCTTAACCTTGATTTTTCCTGGATGCATTGAGATTCTTGGCATCCTGACAGCAGAGGTCCTGATGCGCCTCCTCCTTTCAAGGGCAAATTCAAAGCAGAAACACCTAACTAAACCTTAAAGTAAACACCATGGAGACCACCGGCCCGGCGCTGACATGGAAAAGGCTGCTTCCTCATTTATTTTTGAAGTTCTAAGAGTCTGCCTACCAAAAAAGGAAAAAAAAAGGCAGGGGGTAGGGAGAGGGGGCTGGAGAGAGAGGGTTCAGGGGGTTAGAGACATGGCTGCTGTTCCAGAGGACCCTGGTTCAGTCCCCAGCATTCATATCAGGTGGCTCACAACTGCCTACAACTCCAGCTCCAAGGGAACCCAAGCCTCACCACCTGCACGGACATATCCCCACACAGGCATGCACACATACATGTAATTAAAAATAAATACCCAATTTAAAAAACAAAAATCACGAAGGACATCAAAATGCTCTGATACGTCTTCTCTGGCAGGCCCATACATCTGTGTGTCCTCAGCCTCTTGGCTAGCCTGACCTTGCCTGCCCTGTCTCTAGTGCCAGAGGCTGGCGCGAGATACCAGGGCATTGGGCCACTCTGCCCAGAGACTTTGTGTGATATTTGGAGGCCCTGGGCCAATCAGCCTCTGCTGGGGAGGTTACGTCAGAAAAGCCCAGAAGGTTCCGCTGCTTCCACCCCGCCCCACTAGAGCAGCCAGGGCAGCAGGAGCATGCGCGTCCGAGCAGGGCCAGGCAGGAGTGTTCAGTCCTCTATCTGGCAAGGCCAAGCAGGCTGCCCTTTACCCACACCTGCTGGCCACCCCCACCCCCACTCCCCAAGCCGGGTCCAGCTACTTACTCTTCAGGTTGGGGAGGGAAGCAGAAAGAATAGAAGCTGCCACAAACTGGCTTTTCCAGATCCTGCCTGTAAACTCAGGTTAAAAATAAAACCACGTGTCCAGGAAGGAGAGGGGAGGGTGAAGGCTTAGAGCTTGCTTGAGGCTAGGACAAGCCGGCATGTGGAACTAGCACCCACAGCACAGTGGTAGTGAACCCCAGAGAAAAAGGCAGATGGGGCGGGCCATCCTAGACAATTGCAGTGGGAGGTAACTTTCAGGTCACAGCCCAGAAAGAGCGACCCTGTCTGAAAGGTGAGGAGGAATTGGGTCTTCTTGTCTTTGTCCCCACAGGCCTTCTCCAGGTGTGGCACACCCCTCCAGTCCCTCTCTCCTTGCTAGCCTCTGTGGAGAGGCTCCAGTACCCTGAGTACCAGGCCGCCTTAATGCCATGGTTCCTCTGGCTAAACGAACAGACCAAAGGCAGGAAGCTGGCTGTCTGTTCTGAGGGGAACACCACCCTTGAGGAAAAGGGAAAGAATGCGTGTGCTGAGGATTTTCCCTCATGCCGGTTGCACCTCACAGGGGCTGCTAGCCTCAGGAAGGTCCTCAGTGAGACCGTCTCACGGCCTGAGAAACACCACGACACTGGAACCATCCTTGAACTG
This sequence comes from Apodemus sylvaticus, assembly GCF_947179515.1. NCBI lineage: Eukaryota > Metazoa > Chordata > Mammalia > Rodentia > Muridae > Apodemus > Apodemus sylvaticus. The sequence goes on from NC_067477.1 coordinate 35,489,947, forward strand.
AAAGGCATTGAGTGAAGGCTGGGACACTGCTGCCCAGCTGTGACGTTGTTATTTGATCCTCACAAAATACCTTTTTAGTCAGCAGGGAAGAAACTGAGGCATGATTGAACTAGAGACCGGGAATGACGGCTATCTGTGTTGTGTTTTTTTAAAGAATATTTTAACGATGTATATATTAATTTTAATTATGCGTAAGTGTGTGGTTGGTGCCTGTGGAGGCCAGAGGTGAGGTGTCAGACCCCTTGGAACTGGAGTTACAAAGAGCTGTGAGCTCTGGTGCTGGAAACTGAACTCTGGTCCTCTGCACGGGCAGCCAGTGCTCTTAACCACTGAGCCACCTCTTCAGGCCCCTCTCTCTTCTTCTAGGAACTCATGCCAACCAAGCTCAACCCCAAACTAGAATTGGAACACAAGGCTTTCTGCCTAGGCTCTTAAACGCTGCACCAACTAGAGCCCAGACTCACTCGTCTGCCAGCCCCACCCTGACGACCTCTCTCCTGTCCAGCGATCTCTCCAGTGTCATTCCTCTGTCCCTCACCCTTTCTGTCTGTCAGTCTTGGGCAGGAGGTTCTGGTATACCTGGCTGGCAGCTTCCTAGGGAGGACGAGGCTGTGTGTGTGTGTGTGTGTGTGTGTGGTCACCTGGAAGTCAGGACAGATGGAGGTGGGGCTCAGCAAAAACAGCTAACTCGGAGGAGGCTTCTCGGGCAGGCAGGCGAGAGTCGTGCTTATGAGGCCCTGTCCCTCTCTGGCAGAGCTGATGCATGCCTGTCCCCTGCTTGCACCATTTACAATTTTCATTTTATCGCCACTGTCCCAGGCACTAACTTGTGTGCCTCCTCCCTAGGCAAATGCTCCCAGAGAACTATTGTTGGATTTTGGGGGGGGGGGAAATGTGGTGAATGGAACAGGTAGGTTCAAATTTCCTCTGTGCTGATGACCTTGGACAAGTCACTGTGACAAGAATTTCTTCTCCATCAGGTAGAAAAAAAGTATCCTTTGAAGTTTTGTGAAGGGACCAAATGAAGTTAGGAGTGGAATAGTCTAGAATGGGAAGCCCTCCACAGTTGTAAGCTGGAAGAAACCATGCCTCTGTCATCACTGTTCTGTCTGTCTGTCTGTCTCTCTCTCAATCTGTGTGTGTGTGTGTGTGTGTGTGTGTGTGTGTGTGTGCCTGTCTGTCTTTTGAGATAGGATCTCTATACTCACTCTGTAGGCTGGCTTCACACTCAGAGATCTGCCTGCCTTTGCCTCCTGGAGTGCTGAGATCAAAGGTGTGCACCACCACACCCAGCCCTGCGTTGAAAGGAGCTGGGGCCTCCGTTGCCTGAGAGTTCACTGCATCCATGGACCTTATTAGTATTAGTATTTTAAAAGATGTATTTATTTATTATATGTAAGCACACTGTAGCTGTCTTCAGACACACCCGAAGAAGACGTCCAATTTCATTACAGATGGTTGTGAGCCACCGTGTGGATGCTGGGATTTGAACTCAGAATCTCCGGAGGAGCCGTGGGTGTTCTTAACCACTGAGCCATCTCTCCAGCCCCCATGTAACAGTCTTAGGGCAGAGCTACAGAGCCTAGAGTAGCCTGGAACTGCTAGCACCCAATTCCTTGACCCTGGTGTTCCCAAAGGAGAGGGGCTAAAACCTGCGTCTAATAGAGCCAGGAGTCCTTACTAAGGATGGGGACTAAATTCCAGTCTGCTTGTTCCGGGTCATCAAAATCTGGACTGCCCTTCCAAACAGGAATGCCCAGCCCCTGAGCAGAAGCCAGCCCCTGGATTACAGGAGAGGAATGAGGAAGTACTACCGGGCTTCCAGTCACGAGGAATAGACTGCCCTTGAATTGCAAGGCCATTTGGTTAATTATTCAGCTTTGGGAATATGGCCGTAAACAAGTCCAAATCTCTATTGTTATGCTTAAGTCTAGAGAAGATCTACAAATATGCAACTTGGTACTGTGAGGGGGTGGAGTTGCTTCTATTTGACCAGCTTGACCTGGGGTTTTGATAACTGAGTAGGAGCTCACTGAGCAGGAACAGGAGAATCCCAGGACTAGGTTATCTAGCCAGGTGAAGGTAAGGAATTGCCCCTGCACAAAATTTATGAGGGATGGGAGGTGCTCTAAGGTGATGGAACAGCGTGACTTAGAAATGAGGCCATTCTGAATCTGATGATATGATAATTTGGCTTCTGCCCTACTGGTCAGGTCTCTAGCTTTTCCTTAGGCATGACTGGACAGAAACTTGACCCAATTCACATTTCTATCTTTGAGTCATCCAATGTCTTGGTGGCTGGGAACCCCTGAGGGGGAGGGCAGACAGAATCTGTAGCCTGGGTGCCTGCCCCACCCTGCTCCTGTCAGTGGAGAGGCCACCTATTCATTCTGCCTTTGGTGAGCCTACAAGCCCTCTCCAGCCCTCTGCTGCCTCTTACGGGGCACCCTTATACTGTTCCCTGGTTGGAGGCACCCAGCAAAAGCCAGGACTTAACTTTAACTGTACTTTCAGCTTGGCTCAAGGTTCACACACAGGCCCTGACTTTATGCCAACATTCTGAGCCTGTGGCTGTCTTTGGGTGTCTCTGGTTAGGTTTTCTGGGTGGCTGAGTCCCTCAGGCTGGCCGGCGTAGCCATGGATGGGCACTGCTAACTTGGGCAATCGCAGTTCAGCATTTCTGCTGTGGAGTGGGGCCCTGGATGGACAAGGCCTTTGCTTTGTCACCTGGGTGTCTGGAGTGCACAGGTTTGGCCTTAGCTGAATCAGTGTGCAGCCTTCAGGAGAGGTAAAGGTCTGTTCACTGAGTTAGAGTTTCCCTATATGGCAGTGTCTTAGGGTTTTACTGCTGTGGAGAAACTCCATGACCAAAGAAATTCTTTTTATTTATTTTTTTCAAAGATTTATTTATTTATTATATGTAAGTATACTGTACCTGTCTTCAGACACCCCAGAGGAGGGTATCAGATCTCATTAAGGATGGTTGTGAGCCACCATGTGGTTGCTGGGATTTGAACTCAGGACCTTTGGAAGAGCAGTCAGTGCTCTTAACTGCTGAGCCCTCTCTCCAGCCCTTTTTATTTTTTTAAAAAATGTATTTCAGCAGGGCGGTGGTGGCACACGCCTGTAATCCCAGCACTCTGGGAGGCAGAGGCAGGCAGATTTCTGAGTTCGAGGACAGCCTGGTCTACAGAGTGAGTTCCAGGACAGCCAGGGCTATACAGAGAAACCCTGTCTCGAAAAAAAAGCAAATCCAAAAAACAAAACAAACAAACAAAAAAAGATGTATTTCTTTCATGTATGTGGGTATACTGTCACTGTCTTCAGACACACCAGAAGGTGCAATCTCTCCAGCCCCCAAAGCAATTCTTTTTGGTTTTTTGTTTGTTTGTTTGTTTCAAGACAGCGTTTCTTTGTGTAGCCCTGGCTGTCCTGGAAGTCACTGTAGACCAGCCTGGCTTCAAACTCAGAAATCTGCCTGCCTGTACCTCCCAAGTGCTGGGATTAAAGGCGTGCGCCACCACTGCCCAGCTTTCTCAGTGGTTTTTGTTTTTTGTTTTTTGCTTTTGTTTTTTTCCCCCAAAGCAATTCTTATAAGGACAACATTTAATTGGGGCTGGCTTACAGGTTCAGAGCTTCAGTGCATTGTCATCAAGGTGGGAGCATGGTAGCATCCAGGCAGGTATGGTACAGAAGGAACTAAGACTTCAACTTGTTGTTCTGAAGGCAAACAGGAGAAGACTGGTTTCCAGGCAGCTGGGACTAGGGTCTTAAAGCCCACGCCCACAGTGACACAGTTCCTTCAACAAGACCACATCCTCCAAATAGTGTCAATCCCTGGGCCAAGGCTCTGCAAACCATCCCAGGAAGGTAGACAGGGCTCAGTCACTCACTTTATCAAAGGGACCAACCACTAAGACATTCACAAAGGATTCATCCTCATGTCTTTCTTCTTTTAAAGTTGTGAGTGCAGACCCGGGAACCTCGCTCGACCCAGGCAAGCCCTCTACCCCTGAACTGTATCCCCGGCACTCTTTCTACTTTTGTTTTGAGACAGGGGATTACTAAGTTGCCCAGGCTAGCCTCATACTCACTCTGTAGCTCAGGTTGCCCTTGAACTTTCAGTTCTGTCGCTTCAGTGTTGCCAAGCAACTGGGATGGCGGCTCTGAGCCTCTTGTTGAACTCTGCCTGCTTATTGCTTCCTTCTGGGGACTCAAGGGACCCCATGTTCCCCCACCTCCTGTTTTCAGGGACTTAAAGTTTGTCACTTCGGTGTGAATAGACCAACAGCAAACAAACACTAGCCTCCGAAGGGAGGTGACCTTATGGACACTGGATACATGAGGTGGGGTGGCCTATGCTTTAGTGGACAATAGAGTCGGAAGAGGCAACCTGACCACACTGGTCAGCAGTCATCCTCCTGTTCCTCCACCCGTTGCTGCAGGGTCTCTGACACTTGGCCTGTGCAGAGGTACCCAGCTGAGGGCGCATGTGTGGTGCCCTCATCCTTCCTTACCACCTCCCCTTTCCCTGTAGCAAAGTAGAAGCCACTGGAAGAAGTAAGAACATTTCAATACTCCTGCCTCAGTTCTGAACTTAGTGTGGATGCAATTGGTTGGTTTTACATCCCTCTTTTCCCAAAACGTGGGTGGAGCTGAGTCTTAGGGCAGAAGCAGAACCTGGAAACACAGAGTGCTGGGATTACAGGCGTGCACCACCACCACCGGCTAGCAGAGTGTTTCTTGACTGACGGCTGCCCACAGTAAGCAGTGAGTGGGAGCCCAGAGGCCTGTGGCAGAAAGCGGAAGGGGCCATGCAGAAGCTCATCTTGGGTGTGAATGCACAAGGCAGGAGAGGGATTCAATCTCAGTTCCTGAAGGCTTCGTTGCGGTGATCTGCAGGGAAATCTTGGGAAATCTTGGCAAATCTCTACCTTATGTCTGCATTGTCCTGAGCCTTTATTAATTCATGAGTCATGAAAGCCACACGGGAAAAGATCTGTGACTCCCATGTTGTTTTGTTTTCTTGTTTTCAAGACAGGGTTTCTTTGTGTAACCCTGGCTGTCCTAGAACTTGCTATGTAGACCAGGCTGGCCTCAAACTCGTAGACACCCACCCACTTCCTTCTGAGTGCTAAGGTTAATGGCATGTAATACCACTGACCAGTGGGGGCTCATGCCTTTAATGGCAGTACTTGGGAGGCCGAGGCAGGTACATCTTTATGAGTTTGTTCCCCTATCTCCTGTGTAATCAAGGTTGGAATGCTACCTCTTAACACTGAACCATGGAGGTAGGAGGGACTTGGCCACACAGACCTGTGCAGAGCAGTCAGCTGTATCTGCCCACAGCTGACAGTGGCTTTTGTGGCCTGCACTCCCTGTGCCTGTCAAGCCCAGGGACACCTGTCTTTCCCTGCCATGTGACACGGAGTAGTCTCCCTGGGAAGGGGATGGTCATGGGATTCTTGAAGGCAAAGGGAGATGAATGTGAGCTGACATTTCCCCTAGTGACTGGCAAAGGGCTGACACAGACGGCCGGCCGAGGACCAGCCTGGTAATTAATGTGTCTGTAGTTTCATTGACAAAGCAAAAAAGCAAACAGAAGAGAAGGGTGGGTGTGAGAGATGGGTGGGAAGCATAGGGCTGGAGGGTGAGTGTCTTGGGGAGGGCAGCAGTCAGGAGGAAGCAGAGAGGGAGGAGTCAAGGGAACAGAACAACTGGCATCTGTGGCTGTGTGTGAGGATGTGTGAGGACGTGTCTGGGAAGACCTGTCTGGGAGGATGTGTGTGGCAGAGGTGCCTACCGGTGTGTGTGTGTGTGTGTGTGTGTGTGTGTGTGTGTGTGTATGCACGTGCATGCCTCTGTGTGTATGTGTGTGTGTGCATGATAGATGATAGAGAGGCGGCAGGCAGGCAGGCAGGCAGACAGACAGACAGACAGACAGACAGAGGAAGGGATCAAATGGAGGGTGGCTTGTGCTTCCTCTGCTCAGTCATCCGGCTTCTGGCAAGCCTGGCAGAGTACAGTGAGGAATCTGCCGTGAGGAACTAGAAGACCACCTTTCTACGATCCCTTTCCCTTTGTGTGAGATTTTTCCGGTGAAAAACCAAGTCTGGAGCTATAAATAATCCCGGCACAGCTGCGGCATCCTGGAGACTTATGGAGCACGCTGATGCTTGGCAGCCGGGGCTTGGGGGACAGGTTGAGGCTTTCTTTCCCTCTGTGGTCCCTCAGCCCCAGCTGCCTCCCACACTCTTGGGCTTCTCCTCTGACCTGTAGGACCTTGGTGGCAGCCCTTGGAGGCCCTCAATGATCAGATTCCAACCTTGGCTTGGGCAGAGTGAACTACTATAGTGTGGCACAATAGCTGGGTAGAAAGGCAGGTCAGGGAGTCCAGGGGCAGCGAGAATAGCAGGTGCCTTCCTGCCCCTGGGGCCCATTTTGCTCGACTGCTTCAAAGAGGGGCATGGTGTTCCTGGCTGGCATACAGGTGGCTAAGAGTCAAATGGTCTTAAGGCCTGGACTGAGGGCCAATCATATCCTCACTCCTGTTCTCATTTACATACTGTACTGAGCCTTTTTCAAGGTCTCACAGGGGACAGGAAAATGGGCTCCACACAAGACTCATGGGGAACCCCACTTCTTAGGGGAGTGCACACATTTGGCTCTTGGCATGAGGACATATATAAGGGGCTCCCTCTCCCAAGATCAACTTTCATCCTGTTTCCAGTTTCACTTTCAGGGCAGAGAGCAGGCAGAGGTGAGGTATTCTAGAACTCAGGCCTAGTCTTTAAAATCTATGGGCTCTGGAGAGTGAGAGGGAGGGAGAGAGGGAGAGAGGGACTCCTCATTTCTTCAGCACCTATTCGCCATGCCTGTGCCTCCCCCCCTCACACACCATGTTCCCTGTAAGCTCCAGGATTCCCGAGAGCGGGGAGCAGACACTCAGGCTTTCTCTCCCCATGGTCCTGTGACTATATGTGCTCAGGCCCCTGGTCTGCTATCATTGACTGTAGAACTTCCAGCCTTCTATTTCTTCGTGGGAAAGGGGTCAGAGCCACCTGACTCTCTTCTGGTCCCATCTCCTGTCAGGCTCTAGGCGCTAAGGCTAAGGCTAAGGACTTCCAAGAACCCTGCTCCCAGCCTCTCCTGTCCTTTCCCCAAATTCCAAACCTATGGGCCCTGGGGGACTTTCTAATTGCCTGGGTTTAGGTCATGTGCTCCCATCCTGGTTATCAGCAGATACAGGGCACAGAATTCCCAGCTTTTGCAGAGGCAGGCAGATCTCTGACTTTGAAGCTAGCCTGGTCTACATAGTAAATTCCAGGGCAGCCAGGACTACACTGAGAAACCCTGTCTCAAACAAACAAACCAACCAGCAAACAAATTCTAGAACTGTATGAGAGTGATTCGTTAAGCTATTGACCCTAAAAGACCACGAGGCTCTGGAGAGGTCACTCAGTGGGCAAAGTAAAAATCTGAGTTCAAACACCCAGTACCATAAGGAAGATGAGTACAGTGAGCTTTCAAGTAAACCCAGTTCTGGGAGGGCAGAGCCATGGTAGATCCTGGCAAGCCAGTCTAGTTGAAACCGGGAGCTCCCAATTTCAACGAGAGACCCTGTCTCCAAAAAGAAACAAAGGTGACCAGGTGGTAGTGGTGGGACTTGGGAGGCAGAGGCAGGCTGAGCTCTGAATTTGAGGCCAGCCTGGTCCACAGAGCAAGTTCCAGGGCACCCAAAGCTACACAGAGGAACCCTGTCTTCAAAGCCAACAACAACAACAACAACAACAACAAAATGAAAAGGTCAGGTTGCTGGAAAGATGGCTCAGCAGTTAAGGGCACTCACTGTTCACCCAGAGGACCCAGCTTCTGCTCCCAGCACCCACAAGGTGGCTCACAACCATCTGTAACTGCAGTCCCAGGGGATCCGATGCCCTCCTCAGGCCTGCCAGGTTACCAGGCATGCATGCATACTGCACAGATAGACTTGTAGGCAAAACACCCTTATACATTTAAAAATGTTTTAAGTTAGAGAGACATACAGACAGAGAAAGACATTTGGATTCCACATATAGACTATCATATACCTGGGCAGTGGTGGCGCACACCTGTAATCCCAGCACTCTGGGAGGCAGAGGCGGGTGGATTTTTGAGTTTGAGGACAGCCTGGTCTACAGAGTGAGATCCAGAACACCCAGGGCTACACAGAGAAACCGTGTCTCGAAAAAACAAAAAACAGAAACATAAAAACAAACAAACAAAAAAGACTATCATACACACACACACACACCACCCATATGCACATGACTAGAATAAAGATAAACTAGGCCAGTGATGGCCAAAAGGATCTGCCTGGCAATAGCTCTTGATGCTGCTGCGGCACTTCCTGGAGCACCATGCAGAGTTTTCTACACGTTTTCCTGGCCTAGAGGTGATGGGGACATTCATGTGTGCTGGTGACGCTTGTCCTAGGCATCTTTAGTAGACGCTCACCATAGGTATCACATTTCCTATCCCTTGGCCCCCTAGGAGAGATTCTTCTGGAGACAGAAAGGCCAATATCATGCTTGTCCATTCCTGACAGCGCTGTCCAAGTCCTGAGTCATCCAGCCACCTCCCCTGGGTCAGCACCTCCTTTTCATCAGCATGGATGCCCTCCAGCCCTTTCCTTAATCAGCAGTCAGCTCCAGCACCAGCCAGGTTGTTTAAGGTCTTCTTTCCTGGGAACATCTCCAACCCTTTCAAATCCTCAGATGCCCTGGCCGATGCTCTCTGCCATCACAGAACGCGCACGCGCGCGCGCACACACACACACACACACACACACTCACTCACTCACTTGCATTGCATATGCTGTCTCTGCACAGAATAAGTTATAAGGGAATACATACATACAGTAACTCAAATTGCTCTGCTCCATGGCAACCCTCTCCCCAATATGATCTCCCATTACAGGTCAGGAAGCCTGACAATATTCCAACAACATGCAGCCCAGTTGTCAAAGGTATAGAGGTAGAAGAGAAATGAAGCCACCAGTACTCTGTGCTGGATGCTAGAGCCTTGATGATCGCCACAGGGCCTCCTGGGTACCGAGAAACCTTCCCAAAAGCAAACCTGTGGTCTTCTGCCCGCAGTTGTAACTCAGCGGTACGGAGCTTGTCCAGCAAGTGTGAGACTCAAGTCCAACGCCCAGCACTACATCTTTCTAGCTTCACTCTCACACACAAGAGCAGCCTTCGTTTATTCATTCACAAAAGAACTATTTAAAGCATCTGTTCTGTGCTGGTGCCCAGAACAGATATGCTTGTGCACTGAAGGGAGACAGATCTCCCAGGGAGTCTGGGCAGTGCAGTAAAATGCCAAGGAAGAGTGAGCACAGGAGGGACTCTAAACAGGGCACCATGGTCAGGGGCAGGCATGCAAGACTGTCCTGCAGAGGTTTGAAGGTGTGTTTTCCAACAGCCACTGGTCACTGTGCTGGGATCTAAACCGGAGGAGAGATCCAACAAGTCCTTTCATGACCTGGGGATATGGCTGAATGGATAAAGCTCACCCCGCAACCATGGGGACTGGAGTTCAGACCCCTAGCACCCAAGTAAATCTGGTCAGAGTAGCAAGCATCTGAAATCCCAGTGTATCTTTAAGGAGAGGAGAAGTGGAGACAGGAGGATTCCATGAATGTTGCTGGGTAGTTAGCTTGATACATAGCAGTGAACAATGGACCCCACCTCAAATAAAGCAGAAGGTGACCGCCTGACTTCCACACACCCACCATGGCCTGGCAGGAGTGCCCTTGAGTACACACACACACACACACACACACACACACACTACTCACATATCACACACCTAAGGGAAAGACAGAAGAAAAAGAGAAGTCTAATTCGATAGGTCTGGGTTTTTCCAACACAGTCCCCAACCCAGATCAGCTTGGCCCCTGCCTGATACTGCAGGTGGGACCCTTATAGGAAGTCCCTGCTACCCCTCCCTTCCCGTGAGTCTTAGGGCTTCAGCTGCCCTAGAAGCCAGGAGTGCAGAGAGAGCTGATGACAGCTATGGATGGGGGGGAGGTGGTGGCAGGGCTAAGAGAGGAGTAGCTGCAGAGCAGGACTGCCCCTCCCCCAGCCTGCTGGATAAAGGCTTAAATGCTCTCTCGCTGAGAACCAGCTTGCTCAGGAAAACAGGCTCTCTGGAATCTTCTAGCTTCTCTGACCAAGTAAGAAGTAGGTTTGCTGCTACCACCTCCTCTCCTAAACTTCCTAACCTCTTTTTCCCAGTCAAGACCTTGGTAAGTCCTGCCTCCTCCTGTATAACAGGAAGTGCACCGAGGAGTGTGATTCTGCATGTATGTGTACTGCTTTGTATATGTATATACATACATAGAATCCTGTATACATGGGTGTGCATACATAGAATCCTATACACATGGGGGGAATTTATGTGAGTGCAAAAGCAAATCATTGCTGGTACAGTGTGCACATGCAAACATGTATGAGACTTGCATGTTTCCCTGAGTATGTGTGGAACATGGATGTACATTAGCATAGAGATACTTATGAATGCAGGCAGGGGACATGAGACATGTGTACATGGGTGTGTACATGTGTGTGTGTGTGTATTCACATGTGTGTGTACAAACATACATGCAGCTTTGTAGCCCCAGAATCATGATTATAGAAGAGATGTTGCTTAGACGGAATGTTTACACCCACCAAAGCTATAAAACACACACCAGCTGCTGCTACCCTCTTGCTCCTTTTTGATCTGTCCTCCACCCAGCAGCCGGTGCAAGCTTTTAAACAGTGCAGAACAGGCATTGGCAGTGGTGGCGCCCGCCTTTGATCCCAGCACCCGGGAGGCAGAGGCAGGAAGATCTCTGAGTTCAAGGTCAGTCTGGTCTACAGGGCAAGTTCTGGAACAACCAGACCAGTACAGAGAAACCTCATCCTGAAAAAGGCAAAAGCAACCACTCCCTGTCCCCTGCCCCCGAAGATCCTCATGATACTGCTAGGCTGCAACCCTCTCATGGCTTCTCTTTGTATTTGGAATAAATCAAACTTTTGAATAAGGCCTTCAGGACTCCAGTGTTTGAGACTTGGTTTCTTCCTCTCCTCCTTTCCTGTTGGGCAGCCCCCTGCCTCAGCCACACTGCCAAGAGCTTTAATACCCATTATTCTCTTTCCTGGATTCGTTTGATGCAGACAGCTATCTTCATTTCTGCTCCTGGCTTCCACCAGCATACCGATGCTGTTAGTGGGACCTTACCTGGTCCCAAACCTATATCTATTCTCTCTCTCTCTCTCTCTCTCTCTCTCTCTCTCTCTCTCTCTCTCTCTCTGTGTGTGTGTGTGTGTGTGTGTGTTGTGTTGAAACAGGGTCTCTCTCCATAGTTCAGGATGGCCTCAAACTCTGCCATCTTGCTGCCTCTGCTTTTCCAGTACTCGACTAATTATGGCAGGCACTACCTTGCCTGGCTTCTGGGCTCCCAGTTTAAGTCTGCGGCTCTGGTCCTTCTCCACATTACCTCTAAGTGAGCTCCTCCTCAGGACGAAGGCTGACTGTTGGACCACAGCAGAGTATGGAAAAGAAAGGGATGCTTGGCTGGGTGGGGTGAGTCCTCAGATGACAGTGCCCACCTGACAGGGTTACTGCAGGAGCTAAGACTGTCAGCTCAGAAGCAGAGGTTTTTTGAGAGAATGAGATGAGGGGCCACAGCCTGGAGGAGCTAGTTGTAAAAACACATCTGACAAAGAACTGATATCCAAAAATATGCGAAGAACTCTTAAGACTCAACCAGGCACTGTAATCCCAGAAAATTGAGGAGGGAGGCATAAGGATTAAGAATTCAACAAAGAGCTGGACGGTGGTGGCGCACGCCTGTAATCCCAGCACTCTGGGAGGCAGAGGCAGGCAGATTTCTGAGTTCGAGGCCAGCCTGATCTACCAAGTGAGTTCCAGGACAGCTAGGGCTATACAGAGAAACCCTGTCTCGAAAAAATCAAAATAAAAAAAAAACAAAAAACAAAAAAACAAAAACAAAAAAAAAGTATTCAACAAAGGAGTTGGAGTTCATCCTGGGCTTTATGAGATTCTGTCTCAAAACACCAAAAAACCGAGCCAGGAGGGGTCGTACATGCCTTTAGTACCAGCACTCTGGAGACAGAGGCAAGTGGATCTCTGTTTAAGAGTTTGAGGCCAGCCTGTTTTACAGAGCAACTTCTAGGAAAGCCAGGGCTACACAGAGAAATTCTGTCTTGAAAACCAACAATTGATTGATTGATAAAAAGATATAATAAACACACTCTTGTCAACCAATCCAGCAAACATGTTCCTTGGTACATGCCCAGATAACTAAAACACCTTCAGGAGAAGATGGTGTATGTTGTCATGGAAGCCCTTGGGAAGTGGGAACAGGAGGATGAGGAGTTCGCCATTCTCAGCTGCATGCTAAGCTGGGGACCAGCTGGGCTACATGGGACCTTAGCTCAAAAAACAAAATAGAATATTTAAGTCTACAAAAATGCGCGCATAGATGTTTATAGCACAATCAACAGAATTCTGAAACAACCAAGATGTCCTTCCGTATGTAAATGGATAAATAAATTGTAGTAAAGCCAGACAATAAAGTCCTATTCAGTGCCAAAGAGAAATGAGCTATCAAGTCCGGAAAAGACATGGAACAAACTTAAACGCATGTTACTAAATAAAAGAAGCCAGTCTGGAACGCCGACATACTACCCGAAGCCAACTATATGACATTCTGGAAAAGGCAAACCGGTGGAGACAGGAAAAAGATGGATGGCCAGTGCTGGGGGACAGAGACAGATAGATGGAGTTTCTCCAGTGTAGACAACTGGTGAGTTCTTGGTTCAGTGAGAGACCCTGTTTCAGAAAAGGTGGTGAGGGGCAACTGTCAAGTGATGCTTGCAGACAGCTGATACCAACTTCTATGCCCACACACATGAGCACACACATTCAAATGCATGTATGTGCACATATACATACACACATATACTACACAGTCACATACATACGACTCACAGAGAGAGACAGAGACAGAGATAGTGACAGACAAAAAGACAGGCACTCTCACATACACACAGAGACAGACAGACAGACACACACACACAGAGGGAAGGAGGGAGAGAGGGAGAGAGAGAGACTGAGGATTTGGAGGGATGGAAGAGATGTGGATAGGCAGAGCACCGCATTTTGAGGGCCATCAAACTGTTCCGTAGGATACTACAATGGGAGACAAAGGCCACAACTCACTCAGGGAAACCCACAGAGTACACATCCTCAGGTGAACCCTGATGTCGGTCATGAGGCCTGGGCAATGATGATTGTGTTCAGATAGTCTCATCAACTATAACGAGCACACCCTCCAGGCAGCGGATGTTGGCACATGTGAAGGCACGGGGCATGTGGGAAACCTCTGAGCTTCTTCCTTCGCTCTGTCTGCTGTGAACCTAGACTGCTTGAAGCTCATTAAAAAGAATAAAACAGGCTGGCTCTGTGGCTCAGTTGGTGAAGTACTTTCCTAGCATTCATGAAAGCGTATAAACTGGGTGTAATAGTCCACGCTAGTAATCACAACATTAGGAAAGTAGAGAAAGAAGCATCAGGAGTTCAAGGCTGCCCTTGACTAAATACTGAGTCCACTTGAGACTCCTGAGATCCTGAAATCTCAGAAAGAAAGGAAGCAGGGTGTGGTGATGAGCTTGCCTTTAATCCCAGCACTAGGGAGGCAAAGTTAGGCAGAATTCTGTGGGTTCTGGTACAGCCTGGTCTACATAGAGTTCCAGGCCAGACAAAGCTATGTGAAAGACCTTGTTTTAAAAACAAAGGCTAGTGAAGGATGTTAAGGAAGGAGAGATGAAGGGGAAGGGTCCAGACCCCTCCCTGGGATCCACTCTCATTCTTCCTTGGCAGACGGATGCATTCACAGGGCTTGCCTGTCTGTCCTTTCTTTCCGCTTTGCTGGATCCCTTGTTAACATTTTCCCCCCAATCTGGAAGTATCTGGATTTCTGTAGCTCTCCTGGCAGGCAGCCTTGCAACCACCCTGTCCCCAGCTTCCTGTCAGCTTGCTGGTCTTCTAGAATGAATTTCCTAAGCAGACAAGAGCTCCGACCTGTGCTTGCACAAGCCCTGTCTTGAGATAAACCTATACCCCACACCCACCGGAGGCTCCTGCTCTCAGAAGGGGAGAAGAAAAATCCTAGAGACACCATTAGTACCCCTCCAGCCAGGCTCGTTCTGGTCTCCTTTGGAGCCAGGCAGTATTGAGGGAAAAAACCATCTTCTCTCAGAGTAGGGATGGGGTTGTCATGTGGAACATGTTTAAGGGGAGCCCACCGACTGTGCCTGTCCCACTTCTATTACCCTAGGCTTTGATTAAGATTCACAAGCATTAAGCTTTGAAAAGACTGGACCATTTCTACACAGCCAGAAACAGAACAGAATAAAATCAAGACTAATTTACGAGTAATCATGAGGAAATCCTTCAGAACCTCAAATTATTCCTAGTGACCATGTCGAGGCCTTTTTCTTTTCTTTTTTTAAGATTTGTCTTACGTATATGAATGTTTGGTGTGTGTGTGTGTGTGTGTGTGTGTGTGTGTACTGGATGTAAACCTGGTGCCTGAGGAGCTCAGCAGAAGAAATGAGATTCCCTAGAGCTGGAACTGTTTATGGTTGTGAGCCCACATGTTAGTGATGGTAATTGAACCTTGGTCCTCTTCAAGAGCAACCAGGACTCTTAACCACTGAGCCATCTCTCCAGCCCTTCTTTTTGTTTTTTGTTTTCAAAGAGACAGTATGAAATTCTCAGATGATTCCCTCCTTTGATGATTGCCTTAGCATGGGTCAAATACTTCACATGCCCTTGTCATCTGTTAAGAATTCTCATGCCTGGCTGGTTTTCCCCATCCTGTGCTGGGGTTGTAACAGGATGGTTCCAGATCTGACCTGAAAGACCTAAAGGGCCTTTCTGTGAATGCAAGGTTACTCAGAGAGTCAAGTTCCTCACCAGTAAGGCAAGGGGGCTTGCTTTCTACTCCAGGGCAAACCGAAAGATCAGTTGAGCTGCGGGGTGGGGGTGGGGCCAGGGGGTGGGGGCTTGCAGAATCCTGCATGCCTGGGCTGGACTGGGGAGGGGCTTGGGGCAGTTCAGCTTGGAAACCCAAGCTTGGATAGAACCAGTGACTACTATGTTCCGTCTATAGGCAACAATTTGGGCTAGAACAGGAGACCAACAGCATATCCTCGGATGGCTTAGGGATCCTCTGATCTAGGGGGCAGCCCAGAGAGTAGAACTCAATGCCCAAGCATCCTTTTGGGTGCTGACTACCCACTGCCTCCCCCGTAGTGGTAAGGAGTCAGATCTGCATTAGAAATAGCAGCCAAAGTCATAGATACAGCGACAGCATTGCTGGATCTGCTAACTGGGTCAGTAAAGGAAGGTGTAGCTCAGCTTGGCTCCCTGGGGGCTCTGCACTCCCGGTTCTGCCACCACATGACACTTCCAGGAACTGAAGGAAAAGGTGAGAAGCCTGCAGGCGCTGATGTCATGCCTGCATATTTCTTCTTACTTTTCGCAGTGCATTGTTGGTAAGCACTGCAGATGCATAAATTGACGAGTGACTGATGGACCTCTTGTAGGCCTGTCCCAGTTTTTACTTTAGATTGTTGAAGGATGAGTGCTAGAAGCTTGGACCTGCCTGGTGGAAGAGACTCCCTGGCAGAGCTGATGAGAACAGGGGCATGCTCAGAGTCAAGACATCTGCCCGCCAACCCCCACCTCTGGAGACGCATACCCTCTCTCTTGCCTGGCACAGTAGCCACTGCGGGAAAACATGTGTAGTGGCAGAAGATCCACTGTAAAACAAACACATGAACTCTACATGCAGCCATTCTGAAGATCCTGTTGTGCTGGCCTCCTTCATCCCCAGTCGGTTCTGTTCCCATAGCAACTGGCCTCCCTCCAAACCAGAGCTTACTGAGGGCATCCCAATTAACTCCTTCCGATGTAGCAGGGTCCTTTTTTTTTTTTTTTTTTTTTTGTCTACATGGCTCAGAGGCTTATGACATTGATGTCTGCTCTAAGACAGAGACACGATGACATTGTGAGTACCAAAGGCCTGAGTTACAGCCTTAGAGTCACTTGTGCAAACCTGAATATTCCAGGAACACATTTGATCCCAGTCTTCTCACAATATGGCTGGGAGAGCATAGTTGTTCCTGTGGTACCACAGGGAGAGAAGGGATGCGGATTGATGCTTGGGGGGGATACTCAGCTTGCAGGTAGCTCCAGTCGCTTGGAACAAGGTGCATGCAAGTCCACTGATACTGTGCTGGCTCTGCACAGCAGAGAGGGTCTGTCACAGATGTACAGTGCTCTGATCCATCTGGAAAAGCAGAAAGCTACAGCCACTAAGACATTACCAAACCTGCAGGTTGCCCAGGAGAGCCTTATCAAATAGCCTAAATGAATTCCATCTTGAATAGAGTCCCATCCGAGCATGCAGGAGGCTCGGACAGACGTCCAAACAGAGCAGTGGGATGAAAGCCAGGAGAGGAAGGAGAAGCAGGGTCATGAGAGATGACCTGGGCAAGGAGGAGAAGGTGAGCTTGCTGCTAATCAGCTAATCAGCTAGAATCATGTGACAGGCTGTGGGTATGGGGTCACTGCTGTCTCTGTCACGTGCTATGTGCTCAAATCATACAAAAAGGCCTGGGGAGTGGGGTTGGGGGAAGAGCAGAACCAACTGGACAAAACAGGAAGAGTGAACAGGGATGAGGGACAATAGAGCCACGTCTCCTGTCCTGATTACAGGGCCCTGTTGGCTTCTTCTGCTGTGGACTGGGGGGACTCAAACCCTGGGATGTGCCACAGACCCTAGGATCTTTTCTTGTCCCTCACCGTCCTCTGTACCTCTCTGCCCCAGCCACTCAGCTTTCCTTCTGATGTCTTCACTTGAGTCTTCCTTCTAGCCTCAGGTCTGCACACTTGGCACAGAAGTTCCTTCCTAAGGAAGGATCACCCTATACGCATTCCACTTCATGTATTTCACCAAACTGAGAGACACCCTTACAAAAATCCAAACTTTTCATCTTGAAAACAATTCCTTTTTTAAAATTTTTCATTTTGATGTCTCCAGAGGTCAATCCCCAAGCCTGGTGTGTGCTCCTACACCAGCTCTCTGATGTCATCTCAGACAGAGCTGGGGCTGTAGCTCAATTGGCAAAGTGCTTGTCAAGCATGTACGAGGCCCAGCACCGAGAGAGAGAGAGAGAGAGAGAGAGAGAGAGAGAGAGAGAGAGAGAGAGAGAGAGAGAGAGAGAGAGAGAAGAAGGAGGAAGAAGAAGGAAGGAAAGGGAAAAGGAAGAAAGGAGGAGAGGTAGGTAGGAGAGACAGCTTAGAGGTTAAGCGCACTTGTTGCTTTTGCAGAGAGGACCCTAGGTTCTGTTCCAACCAACCGTGTGTGTGGTAGCTCATCACCAACCCTAACCCCAATTCCAGGGAGTTTGATGGCTTCTGCTAACCAGGTATGGTGGTACACACCTTTGATCCCAGCCCTTGGGAGGCAGAGGCAGGCAGATCACTAAGTTTTAGGCCAGACTGGTCTATGTAGAGAGTTCCAGGCTATATAGTGAGACCCCGTCTCAAAAGAACCCCAAACCAACCAAACAAAAGCCAGCCAACCAACCAACCAACCAACCAACCAAACAAACAAACAAACAAAAAAAAGACATCTGTGGCCACCAGGCATATGTGTGGTAGAAATGTATAGTGCAGGCAAAACAGCCCTACACATAAAATAAAATAAATCTTAAAAAAAGAAAAGAAAGAAAAAGAAAAAAAGGAGGAAAAAGAAAAGAGACAGGAAGGGAAAGGGAGGATATCAACACATAATTGTTGCAAATTAGCAGGGTGGTGGCGGCGGTGGTGGTGCACGCCTGTAATCCCAGCACTCCGGGAGGCAGAGGCAGGCAGATTTCTGAGTTTGAGGCCAGCCTGGTCTACAGAGTGAGTTCTAGGACAGCCAGGGCTATACAGAGAAACTCTGTCACGAAAAAACCAAATCCAAAAGAAGAAAGAAAGAAAGAAAGAAAGAAAGAAAGAAAGAAAGAAAGAAAGAAAGAAAGAAAGAAAGAAAGAAAGAAAGGAAGGAAGGAAGGAAGGAAGGAAGGAAGGAAGGAAGGAAGGAAGGAAGGAAGGAAGGAAGAAAGAAGTTGCAAATTATATTAAAAATAAATCCCCAATTCCCTCCCCTTCGGTTCTCCAGACATCAGCTTGCACTGAACTTACGTTTGTGCAGGTGTGCTAAGTCCTAGAGTTGGGGGGAGGTGTTCTTCTCCCAACTCCATCTTTAGGAACTGCTGCTAGCGTGAACTTGGCAATGGGTGGGAATATTACAGCACAGAACTCTCTTAAGGACCTTTTTCCTCGGAGGTTTGGATTCTCAACAGTTTTCAGCGTGCCACCATCTATTCATCTCCCTTAAATACTTTTCTCTCTGCACATTTGGGGATGTCTATACACACATTCTTTTCTCTTCCTGGTCTGAGAGTAGGTTCTCCACTCCACCCAAGTCATTTTTACCCTTAACTACTTCCATATGTACTTTTCAAAAATAAAGGCACCCTCTTTTATAATACCACAATGTATCTATTAAAATCAGAAAATAATCATGACCACAGTCCCGTTGATGCATAGACCTCATGCAAATGTTGTCACCTATCCTTCTAACACCCTTCACAGAAAAAGAAAGAAAACTGTTCTTTAGTCTAGGACTCAATACAGGGTCACAGATTTCTTTGACTGTCAGAGTCTCTGGTTTCCTTTCATACTATTTAGCATTTCTCTGTCCTCCATGACCTTGACATTTCCTACAGAGGACAGATCATTGATTCTCTGAATGCACTTCAGGCTTCCGTTGCCTGTGTCCTCTCATGGTCACATTCAAGTTCTCCATTTTGGAGGAACAGCGACAGCACAGAAGTTCTGCTGTGGCTAGCTCCGTGAATCCCATCCTGAGGTCACAGTGCTGATCTACCCCACTGCTGGCTTCAGAGCTGGGATCACTTGATATTTGCCGATTTTCCCCATTGCAAAGATTCATTCCCCCCTCCCCCATCAGTTTGTCATTATCTTCTTTCTTGTGTGGAAATGGATACTTCGGGAATGAAACTATGTTACCTCCTATAGTGCTTCACTGGTTGTGGATCCTCTATCCAAAAAATGCTTGGGACACGAAGTGTTTTACATGCAGGAGATTTTAGGATTTTGGGATAGTCTCATAAATTTAATGAGCACCGGCTTGTATGACTCTCCTTAGAGACACCCGTGCACAGGTTACTAATGACAGCCCAAAGAACCTGCCACTCAAGTGGTGCTTAGCGACCTACTGAGCTTGTTGCAGTCCCCTGCGGGTGCATGGGTGACTCAGGTGGCTACATCTGGAAAGAGCCAGATGTAGAGTTCTCACTCCCCAGGGCTGCAGTCACAGCACCAAGAAGGCTCCTCTCCCTGAAGCAAAGGTTTCCCTGTTATCTTCACCTTCTGGACGGACCTTGTGAATCTTGTAACTTTCTTTGCATTTCTTTG
Source organism: Apodemus sylvaticus (assembly GCF_947179515.1). NCBI lineage: Eukaryota > Metazoa > Chordata > Mammalia > Rodentia > Muridae > Apodemus > Apodemus sylvaticus. Next base: position 35,509,561 of record NC_067477.1, read on the forward strand.
TACCTTTTATGAGTTCCATCAGCCTTCCCAGCTCCCTCCTTTAGAAGTAGTCTGTAACAATCCAAACATTTTTGGCCATTGATGTGACATTTAAGATACACTTCTGGTGGTGTGTGCCTTTATTCTCAGACCCCAGGAAGCAGAGGCAGGCAGATCTGGGTAATTTGAAGGTTAGTTTACAGAGTGAGTTCCAGGCCAGCTAGGGCTACACAGTGAGACCCTGTCTTACTTACTTTCCTATTGTTGTGAAGATTACCTGACCATAGCAATTTATAGAAGAATTTTGTAGGAGTTTAAAGTTTCAGGCGGTGAGAACTATAGGGAACATGGCAAGAAACAGGCACTGGAGCAGTAGCTGAGGAGGGAGGGGAGGGGGAGGGAGAGGGAGAGAGCTAGATGGTAAGGGAGTGGGCATGAGAGAAGACAAAGGGGAGGAGAAAGGAGAGAGAGGGCCAGTTGGCAATGGCCAGAGTCTTTGAAGCACAAAACCCACCCCTAGATACACACCTTTTCTAACAAGACCACGCCTCCAAATCCTTCTCAAAAAGTTCCACCCACTGAGGTCCAAACACTCAAATAAATGAGTTTCTGCAGGCTATTCTCATCCAAACCATTACAGATCCTGTTTTGAAAAAGATACGTTTCTGATCTTGGGTGGAGTATTTCAAATTTGGGGTTCTCAGATTAGGGTGCTCAGTCACACAGTTGTAGCACCCATGGCCATTTCATTTATAACCGTATCATGCTAGTCATCAAGTATTGATTTTCAAGTTCCATTCCAACCTCTACATGTGTTTTTTGTTTTGTTTGTTTTTATTTTTGTTTGTTTTTTGTTTTTGTTTTGTTTTTGTTTTTGTTTTTTGGTTTCTTTTGGTTTTTTTTTTTTTTCAAGACAGGGTTTCTCTGTATAGCCCTGGCTGTCCTGGAACTCACTCTGTAGACCAGGCTGGCCTCGAACTCAGAAATCCGCCTGCCTCTGCCTCCCAGGTGCTGGGATTAAAGATGTGTGCCACCACTGCCTGGCTCTCTACATTCGTCCGTTTTGTTTTGTGACTGTCTTTACTCTGTAGCCCAGGCTGGCCTGAACCTCATTAGGCCTCACCTGTGGCCTTAAATTCTCAGCAATCCTCTTGCCTTCACTTCCCAAGAGGGAAACAGGCAGGAGCTATCTCATCATGTCTACATTTGCTCTTTAGTCTTCTGCCTTAAGAAAGGCATAGCCGGGTGGGGGTGGCGCACGCCTTTAATCCCAGCACTTGGGAGGCAGAGGCAGGTGGATTTCTGAGTTTGAGGCCAGCCTGGTCTATAGAGTGAGTTCCAGGACAGTCAGGGCTACACAGAGAAACCCTGTCTTAAAAAAACAACAACAACAACAACAAAAAAAAAGTAAGAAAGGAAGAAAGAAGGAAAGAAAGAAAGAAAGAAGGAAAGAAAAAAAGAAAGAATGTTCATGCTTTCAGCAGAAACCCACAGGGTAAAAGAAAGTCTACGCAAGAGTGTACTCACACACACACACACACACACACACACACACTAAAATGTATAGTAAAATTTGCTTAGTTTTTGTTTGTTTTGAGATAGTCTTGTGTAGCCAAGACTGGCCTAGAACTCACTATGTAGCCGAGGATGGCCATAAACTTCTTATCCTGCTGGCTCTACTTCCCAAGTCCTGGGACACAAGTGTGCTAGCTCAGGATTTCTACAGTAGGTTTTTACAGTAGATGAGCTTGCTCAGGACCAGGTGGCTTTCTCATGAATTTCATCATATTCTCATCTTGCCATTTCATGTCCTCTTTGAAATCAGAGGCATCTGTGAGGCAGAAGGAACTCTAAAGGAGCTTTCTGTAAGCACAAAGCAACATTTCCATAGTCAGAGACCGCTGTTGTGGATAATTGGCTGCATTTTTCTTTCTCAGTTATCCAAAACAAAAGCACAGAAGTTGGCGGTGTGGTCAGTCAGTAGAATGCATGCCTAGAATGCACTGGCTCTCGTTTTGATCCCCAACATGCAAAACTCATAAAAAGTATAACAATAATGTAGACAGACAGTAGGATTTGAGATCCAATAATCACAAGTAGTTATTCTTGAAAGGAAGCTCACTGAGGGGCAGGAGAAAGGGCTCAAAGGTGAAGAATGCTTTCTGGCCAGGCGGTGGTGGCACACGCCTTTAATCCCAGCACTTGGAAGGCAGAGGCAGGTGGATTTCTGAGTTCAAGGCCAGCCTGGTCTACAGAGTGAGTTCCAGGACAGCCAGGGCTACCCAGAGAAACCCTGTCTCGAAAAAACAAACAAACAAAAAAAAAAAAAAAAAGAACGTTTTCTGTTCTTCCAGAGGCCCAGAATTTGGTGTCTGGCCTCCAGATCTGGTGACTCAACATCTGTCAGTAACTCCAGTGCCTGGGTATCCAAGGCCTTCTTATGGAAGGCCTTCCCATACCCAACACACACATGTGGCATATGTCATACACACACACAGACAAACACACACACCTTTAAAAAAAAAAAAAACCAATTAGGGGGCTGGAGAGATGGCTCGGCAGGTAAGAGCACTGACTGCTCTTCCGAAGGTCCTGAGTTCAATTCCCAGCAACCACATGGTGGCTCACAACCATCCGTAAAGAGATCTGATGCCCTCTTCTGGAGTGTCTGAAGACAGCTACAGTGTACTTACATATAATAATAAATAAATCTTTAAAAAAAAAAACCAATTAATTCCTGTCTCAAAACCAAATCAAAACAAAACAACTCCCCTCCTCCAGCTTCTGGGGTGAGCTCAGTGGCAGAGCCCATGTCTACTGTGCACTACAGCATGAGGATCCAGAGTTCAAACCCCAGCCCTGTAAAATGAGAGAGCAGCTGAGCATAAGATGTGCTCACACCACTCCTGCACTAATGAGTTTCCTTCCTAACATCCACCAGAATCGGTAACTCGGGGTTGGGGGGTCCCCTCTTTGTTCTTCTCTGCCTGTTTGCCCCCTGAGGCACATCCCCTGTCCATCTATCTTGAATTTGTACCTGCATTCTCAACGCCCAGTACAGACAGGCATTCAGTCATGATGTATGGAGAAGTGATTGAATTACTTTCATCCTCAGGCCGAGCCAGCAAGCAGAGAAGGCTCTCCCAGTCTTACACACAAGAAAACCCAACCTCCGAGAGCCCGGGCTGCTTTCCCATTCATCTTCCAGTTAGTGGTGGGATTCATAGAGTCCAACTCAGACTCATCCGATGCCAGCGTCCTTGTGCAGTTTCAGCAGAGGAAAACGTCTTAGTGGTCCCTGAAGGAGTGTCTTCGTTCTTAGAAATTAGGGCAGCACAAATATGACGTGAGAAAGGGCACAGAACGGGGCTGCTGTTGCAAAACCAGCTCCCAGGTGAGGCCAACCATTCAGTTCAGTATTTGTCACTGCCACAGAACCTCCTGGTGCCCCCTCCCGCCCCCCAACACACACACACACACACACACACACACACACACAGGAGGAACTGAGAATGTGGCTGTGACAGCCAGCAGCCAGCAAAGCGGCTCAGCTCCTCTGGTCAATAACAATATTAGATTTCTGTTGCTGTGAAGAGACAGCATGACCACAGCAGTTCTCATAAAGGAAGGCATTTAACGGGGTCTGGCTTACAGGTTCAGAGGTTTAATCCGTTACTGTCATGGCAGGAAGCATGGTGGCATGCGGGCAGACACGGTGCTGGACAGGTAGCCGGGAGTGCTACATCTGGATACACAGGCAGCAGGAAGAGAGCATGACACTGGAGCCGGCTTGAGCATCTGAAACCTCAAAGCCCATTGCCACCCCCTCTGGGACACACTTCCCCCAACAAGGCCACACCCCCCAATAGTGCTACTCCCTTTGAGCCTATGGGAGCTATTTTCATTCAAACCATCACTAGCAGGTGCAATAGTGCCTTCCTTAGCATATGGGACCGACCGACTGACTCCCTTTCTCCCTGGCTTTACCCACCTACCTTGAATCCTCTAGAGTATGTGCACACCAGCTGGGCCGAGCAGAGGCTATTTCTTGCTTCATAGATAGTAAATGTGTCTTAGAGGGCCAAATGTCACCAGCGCCCTCAGTTTACCCATCTGTGCCATGGGAGGATTGGATTGGGTGGTACCACAGTTTCTACGTCATTACGCTTGCCCAGTTCTCCCGGCACTTGTGTGGCGGCTGGAGGACAGCTTGTGGGATCATTTCTTTCCCTACACTTTATAGGGGTCCTGAGGATCGAACTCGGGTTCTTGGGTTTGTTCAGCAAGCCACGTTTACCCACTAAGCCATCTCACCAGCCCACACTTGAACTTCTTGGGTGCAGGTTCATAGTCACCGTAAGACACTACCTCAGATTCCATCTCTCAGTCTTGAACTCCCATGCTCAGTTCTCTTTCCTCCCTTCTTCCTTCCCCTCCTCCTTCACGCTTTCTTGTCTTTTCTTTCCCTCTCCCCCTTACAGGACAAAAGAACACACAAAATGTCTTCTGTCTGTAAGTCTTGAGGATATCAGACTCTTTTTTTCCACCCTCTTCTTTTTCCACTGTCTTTTCTAGACAATGTTTCTTACTGTAGCCATGGCTGTCCTCGAACTAGTTCTGTTGACCAGGCTGGCCTCAAACTCACAGTTGTCTTCCTGCTTCTGCCTCCATTGTGTTGGGATTAAAGGCATTCACCACCACCACCAGCAGCACCATCACCACCACCATCGCCATCATCATCATCATCATCATCATCACAATCACCACGTAGCTGAATATCAGACTTTTGTCCATGCAACACTTTGCAAGGAAAACGTCTAAGAAAAAAACCTGGAAGAACCTGTGTGCATCCGTGTTCAGGAAAGTAGGGCTGGTCAGGCTGAACAGCTCTGTCTGGTTGTCTCTACTGAGCCTGCTTTCCTACCAAGGCAGGGAGGGAAGGGAAGGGAAGGGCTCGATAGGCCTTTGAAGGAGCTGGGGATTGTAGCTCGGTGGCCGGAGTACTTCTTAGCAGGTATGAGTTCAGAGCTGGACCACTGCATAAAACTGGGTGTGGTGGTACAGGCCACTACAGCACTGCAAAAGTAAAGACAGAAGGGTTAGATCCCCAAGATCAGATCTATAATAAGTTTAATCCCAGCCTGGGACTCAAATAAAACAAAATCACCCCTAAAAATGACCTTTCTCTTCATTCATCTTGTACCCCCAAACGCTAGCGCCCATAGGGAGTTCTGTGAAACATGGTAAAGGGGTCAGTAACCGTATCTGCTTGGAATCGGGGCTTCTCCCTGGAGTATATCTGCGGCCTGTGATGATGAAGGAATGGCTATAAAGACCTGAGAACAGGCAGGAAGCAACCTGCCCAGGGATGCCTGGCCCTGCTCTCCCTCCTGTAACTAGTGGGTGAGGAGGTGTGGTATCTTACTGAGTCTGGGAGTGACAGGGTAGAATGTAGCCCAGCAGGAAGGGGTTAACCCTGACCCAGTTGTCAGTACCTCTGTCTGTCCTCCCCTGTGTCTGCCCTAGTGCCAACCTCTAGCAAGGAGACTCTTGCAGGTAGAGAGAGACTGTGGGTGACTCCAAAATGCTTCCTTGCCCTGGGACACACCTGGGATTGCCCCCAGGATAAAAGCCAGGGGCATTGTTGGGATTGATCTCCCTGGGGCCAACACCCTGGGAAGGCCTTCAAGTACCCAGGGATGGAGAGGCCAACATGTTTCTAAAAGGTGGCTTTCAAAAAAAAAAAAAAAAAAAAAAAAAACACACACACACACACACACACCTCTTGCTTCCCGCTGAGGACACACAAACACAACTTCAAAGAGCTTTAAAATCATGCTTGCTTGCAACCTGCAGGTGAGTAAGCACAGATGGGCATTCTCCCTCAGACCTGTGCGTGCACAAGACCCACCGCATCGGCAGCAGTTGTATACCTTGTGTACACACATGTGTGTGTGGGGGGGGGCAGCGGCGAGCACACACACACACAATGTAAAATATTTTTTAAAAAAAGACTTTTCTCTGTGCACAAATATTATGTGAGATGCTTTGTGATGCCACCCACGTTGTGAAGGCTTTTCCTCTACTGCTTTCTCTCTTATTTTTCTGAGACAGAATCTCTCACTGAACCTGCAGCTCACGATTCAGTTGGCCACGGCAACCCTCCTGCCTTCGTCTCCCTAGGGCTGGGATTATGGTCTGTCACTTATTGTCATGCCTGGCTTTGATGTGCTTTGATGAGAAACCCTGTCTCGGAAAAACAAACAAACAAACAACAACAATAACAACAAAAAAGAACTAGGGTATTTGCATAGTAAATACTTTCCTGACTGAAGCACCTCCCCAGTCCCGGACTGACTTTTTTTTTTTAAAGATTTTATTTATTTATTTATTATATGTAAGTACACTGTAGCTGTCTTGGGACACTCCAGAAGAAGGCATCAGATCTTGTTATGGGTGGTTGTGAGCCACCATGTGGTTGCTGGGATTTGAACTCAGAACCTTCAGAAGAGCAGGCGGTGCTCTTAACCACTGAGCCACCTCTCCAGCTGACTTTTAAGACAGGGTCTTATTATTTATTTACTCCTTGCTATTCTTAAACCTGAGACAGTGCTGACTTCCTTTTTTTTGTTTTTGTTTTTGTTTTTTGTTTTTTCCGAGACAGGGTTTCTCTGTGTAGTCCTGGCTGTCCTGGAACTCACTCTGTACTCTGTAGACCAGGCTGGCCTCGAACTCAGAAATCCGCCTGCCTCTGCCTCCCAAGTGCTGGGATTACAGGCGTGTGCCACCACTGGATTACAGGCAGGAGCTGCCGGGCTCAGCTGTTGGTCGGTTTTTGTTTTTTGTTTTTGGCTGCGGGGGAGGGGGCTATTAAATAGAGTGTGGTGGCTAAGGCTTATAATCTCAGGAGGCTGTAGTGAATTAGATCAGAAGTTCAAGGTCAACTTCCCCGGCCTAGTGGGTTCGAGGTCAGTCTGAACTACAAGTGTTGGGGTGGAGGGCTTGATCATTTGGTCTTGACATCCTGCTCTCAGAATCTTAGCATGAAAGAGACTGAGGCAGGAAGATTCCTAGTTTGAGAACAACCTCGAACACAAGCAAAACACAAACCTTGAAGCTATACACTATTATTTTGCCATAAGCTTCTTGCCTTGGTATCTAGTTATCTTGTGTCTGCAGCAAGGATTTCCAAGTCCCATGTCCCTTTCTGGGAGCGCTGTGGTCCTCTGTCTGTTCCAGGATTCCAGCAGGTCCCTTCCTAAGGTAGAGTGCAGCAAGCGGAGGGTACATTCTTCAGTGGGAAGGATTCTGCCCTGCATTCCCCCCAGCCCACCCCACCCCACCCCACCCCAGAAGTCTTCAGGGGCCCAGAACTTCACAATGCTAAGTTCTCCAACCTTTGATATTTTCCCCATTGTGAATGGGGAATGTAAACATAGCTTAAAGAAAGTGTAAATATCGCTTAAGCCAAACCTTATCCACTGTGGAAGGATTGGCTTCCTGTTTCCTGTTTTCCCAGGTGAGATAAAAAAGGGGGAGAGAGAAAAGGGAGTGATTTCTGGCAACAAGGGGCAAACACTATTAAGTGGGAGAGGGAAGGCCCTTCTTGCAAGGCAGCGGTAGGGTGGGAGATTAGAATGAGTAGGGTAATGAAGGGGTCCTCGGTTTCTCCTGTGCTGGGGCAGATAGGAGCAGTGGATGACCACTAGGATGTTTCTTGTAAACCCAGTTCAGGACTCACTCTCAAAAGAATTGCTTTTTTTTTTTTTTTTTTTGAGACAGGGTTTCTCTGTATAGCGCTGGCTGTCCTGGTTACTCTGTAGACCATGCTGGCCTCGAACTCAGAAATCCACCTGCCTCTGCCTCATCTGTCTCCCAGAGTGCTGGGATTACAGGCATGTGCCACCACTGCCTGGCAAAAGAATTGCTTTTGTTCAGTCTCTGGAAGCTTCTCTGGCCTCTCTGTAGCACACCTCACCTAGAAGGCCCCAGTTCCTATCAGGTCCTTCTCAACTACAATGACGCCTCTGTTGTCCCTTCCATCCTACCTGCCTCTGTACGTGTCCCGGATATTAAAGCATGGACTGTACAGCATTCCACAGACAGCTAGAATTTGGCGCAGGCTAAAGGAGTCAGGGGATTTCTCTCCTCGGTCCCTTCTCTAGTTCCAACTTCTCTTGTCCTCAATAAGGAGGGGTCCTGTCATTCTCAAAGAACTCGGGGGCCATCCTTGCTTTCTTTGTGCCGACTTCTACGTCCAAAGCCCCTGCATTCTAAATCTCTCTCGTCCACTCCTTCCCAGTGTAGCTCTCAGCACACAGCTATGCCCTGTCTTGCCTCCAACTCCATACTGGGCAATTACATCATTCTGGCTTGAGCCCTTCGGAGTCTGTAATTGCCCCGAGGATGAAATCCAAATACCTTAACAAGTCTTAAGTTTTGAATCTGGTTCCCTCTGGCTTTGAGTAGCCTCACAGCTCCTCTCCTTACCTCACTACTCTGCGAGCTCCAGTCAACCTCACAAAAATGGCCCCACTCAGAGCCTGTTCCCTATTTGGAACAACTGTCTCTTTCTGTGTCTGGCTAATGACTGGGTCCTAGTCTGGGTCCAGGGCAGGGGTCTCTCCCATGACAAAGCCTCCTTGTCTGCTTCTGTGCTGCTATGCATTGCACTGGAAAGCCCTTGTCCTCTGGTCTTAGTTGCCAGATTGAATCTCTATTCCAGGAGTCACTAAATTCTGAATGTGCAGGAGCCCGGCCTGTGTGGCTAGCATTGCTTACCTACGCAGGAAACAGAAACGTGAGGAAATCTGACAAATCTGAGCACTCAGAACAGAGACAGAAAGATCAGAAGTTCAAGGTCGGCCTGGGCTACGAGACACTGTCCTTAGAAATAAAGGGCTGGATGCACAGCTCAGGTGGTGAATGCTTGCCTAGCACCTGCAGTTCCATAACAATTGGATATGGCGGCTCACACCTGTAATTCTAGCACTGGGGAGGTAGAGACAGGAGAATCAGGAGCTCAAGGTCATCCCTGGCTGCCTCTGGAGTTTGAGGCCAGCCTGGGCTACAAGAGACCCTGATTTAAAAAAATTATGAATAAGCCAAGTGCAGTGTTGAACACCTTTGATTGCAGCACTCTGAAGGTAGAGGCAGGCAGATCTCTTGAGTTTGAGGCCAGCCAGGACAGTTATGGCTACATAGTGAAGCCTTGTCTTGAAACAAACAAAAAATTAATAGCAATGAAATGTTTAGGTCTGTCTAACCTCAATACAGTGACACACATGCAGTAAATGTAAAAAATGCAAAGTTGGTTTTTTTTTTTAAGAGGCTATAAAGATGGTTCAGTGGTTGAGGGCACTTGTTGCTCTTGAAGAGGACCAAATTTCAGTTTTCTGCATCCACAAGATGGTTTTGAACCATTAGTAACTCCAGCCAGAGGATCTGACTCTCTTTTCTGGCCTCTGTGGGCACCAGGCACACATGTGGTGCACATACATACATGCAGGCAAAACTATCTTACAACATATTAAACATATATAAACATATATATTAAAAACAAAAATCTAAAAACATTCTTTACATAAAAAAACAATTTTTTATTAACGAAAATAAGAAAATGCTTGATGCGCATTTTTGAGGCTGTTGTACAGACTTGAGCTAATCAGCGGCAGCCCGGGCCTTTCTTAACCCGCACCCCATGGTTGAGGGCCTGCCCAGGCCAGACGATGAGCTCTGCTATAGAGAATCGAAAGTGATTAGAAAATGAAAGTCACTTGGAGGTGAGAACTAGGCGAGGTCTAGGGAGGAGGGCGCGGCCTGGCTGTAAGTTCAGCCAGCCCTGTCAAGCTGTCCTCGGTAGCTCGCGTAGCACTGGGATAGGAGGGGGTGGGGCGGGGGCGGGGCGGGGCGGGGCGAATGTGCCGGGATGAGAGGCTGGCAGAAAAGAGAGGGAACGACTTCTGTAATTAGTCATCCTCCCCACCCCCACCGCGAGGGTGAGAATTTTCTGCGGAGGTGGGTTGAACAGATTTGCAGAAAGACGGGCTAACCATCTGGGTCTTCAGACCGTGGCCGTAGTAGAGCTTTTTAGTTTTTTTATTTTGTTTTATTTTTGTTTTGTTTTCTATCCCTCCCCACTGCAGTTCAAGGTTGGGCCTAACCGTGTAAAGTGGGAGGAGACAGCGACTAGGATTTCCTGAAACCTCCTCCCTGCTCTCTCCGTGGTCTCCTGAGACCGTGACTGAGGACAGGGCGGTGCGAGCGCCTGCTTCCTGGAAGACTCGACTCAAGGGCTCTGATTTAGCCTAGGAAGTCCTTAGGAAACACGAAAATCCCCCGAGATAAGACCCCGGGTAAAAAGCTTGAGCAATGGAGTTAGACGTGCCTAGGGTGGAGTTATGTTCAAAGGTTCAAGACCAGAATCAGCTACGCAAAGCATTTGAGGTCAACCTGGTCTACAAAAGAGTATCTATAAATAGATAAGATGATAAAAACTGTTTTCTCTTAGATGGATTAAAAAAAGAAAAAAAACAACTGTCTTTCCTTCCTGCTAATGGGGGAAGCAGACAGAATGGTTTACATTAGATATGAAGGGGAAGGAAATGGTAGTCACATGCTTCCAATAGACACCCCTAGGGCCCTAGGCGAGCTGGGGCCCAAAGTTATGACAAAGTGGCCCCCTGCAACAAAGGCACATTTTGGCCTTCAGTCTTTTCCCAGAACAGTTTTTTTTTTTTCTTTTTAACTTTTAAAAACAATGATTTAAAGAACTCAGCACTCAGGAGGCCGGTAGATTTCTGAGTTTGAGGACAGCCTGGTCTACAAGGGTAACTTCCAGGACAGCCAGGGCTATACAGAGAAAACCTGCCTCGAAAAATCAACCAACCAACAAACAAAATAACAAGACAAGCAAACAAACAACTGCCCCATCTGCTCCCCAAGAAACAAAGCATGATTCAGAGTCAAATGTGTTTGCCCACACCTTTAATCAATTCCAGCAGTTGAGTGGTAGAGGCATGCAGAAATCTGTGAGTTTGAGGCTAGCCTGGGCTACGTAGTGACCCTATCTCAAACAGACACCATATTTCAGTCTATTAGAGGTTAGATGTTTAGATGAGGTTAACCATAGAAGGACGGTACAAGGATGCAAATCTTCAAAACAACATGCTCCTTTGGACCTCTGTTACTACTCTTAGGTTTTCCTGGGTTTTGTCTTGTCTTGTTGGGCCTGGAACTCAAGAGAACATTAGGAGAACACTCTATAGCTTTGGCAATGCTCCAGGCCTTAGCACTTTGAGACTGAGTCCCATTATGTAGCCCAGTCAGGCCTCAACCACTGACGAACTACATCAGTGAGCAGGTTACCACTGTGTGACACTACGTTTGGCTATGTTTTTATTATTTTATTTTTGAGCTGAAGATTAAACCCCAGAACCTCGCTAAGCAAATACTTCACTACTGATCAATATTCCAGCCCTCATTTCTCTTTTAAAGATTTATTTTATTATATGTAAGTACGCTGTAGCTGTTTCCAGACACACCAGAAGAGGGAATCTGATGTCATTACGGATGATTGTGAGCCACCATGTGGTTGCTGGGATTTGAACTCAGGACCTTCTGAAGAGCAGTCAGTGTTCTTAACCGTTGAGCCATCTCTACAGCCCTCTCATTTCAAATAAAAAATTTGAGTGACGATTGGAGAAATGGCTCCAAAGTTAAAAGCACTTGCTTTGCTGCTTTTACCGAGGACCGAGGTTCAATTCCCAGTGTCCACACTGGGCCACTCATAACCTCTGTAACTCCGGTTCTAAGGAAATTCCAAGGCCTCTTTGAGCAGCTTTGAGCATAGATAAGCAGGCTCCCGGCACACACACACACACACACACACACACACTAAAATTTTAAGAAATTCTGAGTGACCCACTAAGTCAGTCCCATGACTCACAGATGAGTCTTACTTTACAAGTGGATGAAACACTCCTCAGGAGGCCCTGACGCCACACACTGCTCTCTGTGGCTAGGCCACAGTTTCCCTACTGAGTTCAGACCCTTCCCTTTGCTTGCTTTGTGGCAGACACAGTCTTCCATCTGCTTCAGGTCAGGACACCTGTTCCCATTAGGCATCCCCGTCCCCCTCCCAGGAATCCACTACAGAATGAGCTAAAGCAAACAGCTCCAGAAGGCTTTGTAGCTGTTCACATCTGAGGAACTCACAGGGCTTAGCAACAGAGTATTCAACAGAAACAACTTTATATCACTAGTGAGGTGGCCCTTGCTTTTAATCCAGCAGTTGGGAGGCAGACATAGGCAGAGTTCTGTGAATTTGAGGCCAGCCTGGTCTAAGTAGCAAGTTCCAGGACAGCAAGGGCTCTGTAGGGAGACCCAGTCTTACACAAACAACTTGCCCCTTAAAAAAACCAAACCAAACAAGCAAACAAAACAACAACAAAGAGGAATCAGTAGGTTAACTGTTAGTCCCGGAATAGATGATTCCAGAGTTAGTAAATGCTCATGTGATCCTCTGTTTATTTCCTTGTTGTCACTGCCAACCCTTGTCATTCTTTTTTTTTCTTTAGTGGCAGTGTGACCAGAATCTGTGACAGGGAGCCTTCTGGGTAGCAGGAGAAAGGAAGGGTGGGGCTGAGGTTTTCGTTGGCTGAGTGACTGTGTGAGTCACTCCCTGAGTGGCTGGCCCCTTTCACCCATGTAAGGACAGGCTGTAGCCACCCACTGGCTGCCCAGCTGTGTCTGGACAGAAATGGGCATGTCTACTCTGCAACTGCCCCACCCGCACTGGGATAACCCGGAGTCAGGGATCTACACTGGCTTATTTTCATTAGTCTCGGGGCTCAAAGCAGAACTGACCTCCGCGAGCCCCAGGGACTGACTCTAAGCCTGCAGGAAACAGAGTACCCAGCATGCTGACTAGCCCTGTGGAGGATTCTGGGAGCAGGAAAGGGTGAAAGGTCATGAAGCAAACTCACTGATGCCCTCCCTTCATTTTGTGCTCCTTCTTGGTCTCAGGCCGAAGGACCAGGGCTTAGGCTGGTTCTGATGTGGGTCTGAGTCTGTCAGATTGCCTAGCGGGACTTGGGGTTTTGGGGCGGTGGGAAGATGGCTCCCGGTGTCTAGGTCAAGGGTAATACCTGAGAGTACAGGCTGGGCAGGAACCAAGCACATTGTGTGAGCTGGGCAGAACCTGGGTCCGAGGCTTCCCTCATATGGGGGATACAGAAACCCTGGCTCCAAGAGGGGAGTGACTTGTTCAAGACCATGTAACTCCTCTGCAGTAGGTCTCCTGGGATCCAAGCTGTCACTAGCTTCCCTGGCCTGGATGTCTGTCTGGTTTGCTTCCTAATTTCTTCCATCCCAGAGATCACCATGGGTAGCCAAGAGGAGAGTGTCGAGTGTCGCCCAGGCTCCTGGGCCCTTTGCCCTTGGCCTGCTCCTGTCCCTGGCTGCCAGTGGCAGCTCGCTCAATCAGCCCAGCTTTCTTCTCTCCTTAATAGCTGTCCTCCTGCAAGCCCCTCCCGTCCTGCTGTAATGCAGGCTACCTCTTTCCACCTACTTGGGCTCCCAGCAGCCAGGAAAAGGCCCTCTATGCTTCGCTTCTGTGTTCATTACGGCCCGGCCGGCACCCTGACACACTTCATAAAGTCTGGCGGACCCAGAAATTGTAGAAATTAGAGGCACCAGACTCAGGGACATGGCGTTAGAGCAAGCCCTGTGAAGGTAGCCTGTCTAAGGTCACCGCTGGTAAGTGCAGGGTTAGGGCTTAAAGAACCTTAGGTCTGGTTGTTCCCGGAGCCCGGATGTTTAGCCCCTGAGGATCTGTGTTCAGGGTTCTGAAGGCAGAGGAAGCTAGCTAGAGGCAACAGGGAAGGAAGATATGCGCTAAGGATGGCCTCAAGTGTCACTTGTGAGTCGAGGTGAGGTATTAAAGAAGCATGCAGACTCATCAAGTCACACGGGTGACACACGCGGACTCATGCATCAAAAAGAGGCAGACACAGGTGTCCAAATACTAACACCACACACTAACGCACACACTAATGGACACAATAGATGAGACTGTACTTAAAGTACAGACACGGAGGCCGGGCGGTGGTGGCACACGCCTGTAATCCCAGCACTCTGGGAGGAAGAGGCAGGTGAATTTCTGAGTTCGAGGCCAGCCTGGTCTACAGAGTGAGTTCCAGGACAGCCAGAGAAACAGGGCTACACAGAGAAACCCTGTCTCAAAAAAAAACAAAAAAAAACAAATCCAAAGTACAGACACGGAAGTACACACCTGCCTGCGACTGACACCAGACTACAGACAGACCCAGACAGACACCCTGGGACACACACATCCTGGAGGGAAGGGAAGGAAACGCCTCATTTCCTGCCCTGTCCTCCTAGGCAGAGGGAAGTGCTGAGTCAGCAGCGGGTGACAAATGAGCCTTGGGCGGCGGCGCGGGGCGCGAGCACTTAACATGCGGAGCGCGTGCGTGCCAGCGCCAGTCCCCGAGCTGCAGGGGGGAGGGCAGGGAGGCTCAGCGGCCCCAAGCCCGCCGCGAGGAGGCCGGAGGGAGGAAGTGACTGGCTTTGACTTTACAAAGTCATGGACTTTGCAGCCCAAGGTCACTCCGCAGTTCCTGCCGGGAGGTGGGATGGGCTCTGGCTAGGGCTGGGCTGTAGTCTAAGGGAAGGGCTAGAACAGGTAGGTGAGGGAGGAAGGAGAACGGGGAGTCGTCCTCTTCAGTGTGGGGTAGCTGTCAATAGGGGACCCTAATTAGGTTTTTGGGAGTAGTAGGAATGACCTGGAGGGCTCCCCCATCCAAGTATGGGGAGGCTCTGGGATCGTTCCTAAAGCCTGCCTGCCACCCCGGAAACTAGGACCGACCAAGACACGTGGCACTATGCCTGGCTCATCGTCCTTCTTGCCCCCTCATTTATTCTTCGCCAAGCATCCAGCAAGGCCTTTGCAAACCATCCATCATTGTCATTTCCTCTAGCCCCGCACTTGGATTGAATTCAGCCGCTCTTAGTGGGTAGCAGCATCGAGACCTGTAAGGAAGGCATCCAGGGTGCCCCGAAGCAGGACATGGCTTATGAAGCAGGTCTGTCTCAGCCCTAATCCCCACCTGCTTCTGACTGGTCCCACCGGGTCTTTAGCCACGGCTTCCTGGTCTCTTTCTGTTCCCGTCCACTTCCTTCCTCTGGCTACCTACCTAAAGAGGTCCTGTTGTTTGCAAGCCATTGTCCATGACATCGCTTTCTGTTAAGGTTTTTGATTGTTGAGTTTGAACTTCTGATCTTCCTGCCTCTTCAATGTGTTAAGTGAACTATCAAACATTATTTTGTTTCCTTGATTACGCTCCATCCTGTTTTTGTTTTTGTTTTTTAAATTGGGCGTTGGTGTGAGATCCCTCAGAACTGGAGTTATAGACAATTGTGAGCTGCCATGTGGATGCTGGGAATTGAACCCAGGTCCTTTGGAAGAGCAGGCAGTGCCTTTAACCACCAAGCCATCTCTCCAGCTTATTGAGTGCCGGTCTTAAACTTGAACAGGCTGTCTTGAAACTCCAGATCCTATGGTCTGAGTCCTGGGGTTAAAGGTTTGTGGTTCTGTCTCCCTCAATAATAAAAGCTCTTAATTTTGAAGACTTTGGCTATTTTGTTTGACTGTACCATGTCTCTATTACCAGGGTATGGTCTGGGACAAAGTGTATAACAGCCACTTTGTTATTGTGTTGTTTTGTTTTGTTTGTTTGTTTGTTGTTGTTGTTTTTCTGAGACAGGGTTTCTCTGTGTATCCCTGGCTGTCCTGGAACTCACTCTGTAGACCAGGCTGGCCTCGAACTCAGAAATCTGCCTGCCTTTGCCTCCCAAGTGCTGGGATTAAAGGCGTGTGCCACCTCTGCTATATCAGCCACTTTAAGTATGTTTATACAGGGAAGAACAGTCTGAAAAAGGAACACAGACTGAGCTGGAGAGATGGCTCAGCGGTTAAGAGCACTGACTGCTCTTCTGAAGGTCCTGAGTTCAAATCCCAGCAACCACATGATGCTCACAATCATCCGTAATAAGATCTGATGCCCTCTTCTCAGGTGTTATAATAAATAAACCTTAAAAAGAAAGAGAGAAAGAATAGAATAGAATCGAAAAGGAACACAGGCCTTGAGTCCACAGGGGGAAAGAGATGACCTGTGTGTGCATGTAGGACTGGTTGCACCCTGGGGTATAGCTCTGGGGTACCAACTGCACCAGGAAAACGGATCCACATGTTTTCCCAATGAGACTACACCCAGGCATTATTTGTGAAGAACACAAAAGCCAGATGTAGTTAACTTGGGAGGCCAAGAGAGGAAGATCGCCATCCATTTGAGGCTAGCCTGGGCTACAGGGTAAAACTCTGTCTCAAACAAAAGGGAAGAAGGAGAGAGCAACCCTCTGGAAGGGTTACTGATGCCCTTCAGGGGCACCTTCTTCCTTGCCCACCCCCACCCCAGCACTCCCTGGGCCTTTGTAGGGAATCCAGCACAGGCCTTGGCAGTGCTGAGGCAGTGGCTGCCCTTCTGTGTCTGCTCTGCTACCACTCCAAGTGTGCCAGGCATGATTTGGTTTCCCTCTTGGAGCATAGGGATCGAGCAGGGCTCTGTTATTCAGAAGTGGAGCTCCTGGGGGAATCTGGCAAGACCGAAAACATAAAATATTTTCATCTTGGCTCTCTGGCTTCCTTGGACTTTGAGCCCAGAGGCTTTTGTTCTTAATTCCTGTCTTCTTTTGTGCAGCTCCGGGGAAAATAATTACCAGGATGGTGCTTTGAAACTCATCCCTGGCTAGAGCCATAGGAAGGTGCTATCCTTTGTGTCTGTGCTGAAATTCCGTCTCGTGGATGCAGAGCTCAGAGGCTGTGGGCTTTCCCTTACTCCCCAAACCTAGGTGGGCCCCAGAAAACAGATTTTCCGACACTCAGTCTTACCTCTCTTCTGTGAACTGAGGCTACAGTCCCAGGTGGAGCGGATCCTGCTTCAGAGAGGAACAGTGAAGGAGCCCTGGGGGAGGAAGCTGCCCCCAGGCACGTACAGCCCGCCAGAGAGGCAGCCCCTCACCCACTCACCCCCAGCCCTGGCCTCATCCCCAGCTTCCTAGGTTTGCTCTGTGGCTGGTGTTCCTCCCTCTACTGCCCTGCACAGAGCAGGCAGGCAGGATAAAGAGAGGATGGCTAAGGTCACTGTTCACAACCTTCTGTCCTGAGGCAGCTTCTCCCTGTGGGTGCCTGGCAGCTAGGGATACACCCTCATGTGTCCCTATGCTGCTGCCATGCCACCAAAACATGCCTCTAGGGACTATGGTGGGCTCATGGGGGTGGGGGTGGGGTGGGTGGAGAAGTGAAAGGAAGGAGAAGGGGGGTGGTAGCACCAGCCATCCTATGGCACTACCCACAGCCAGGCCAGTAGCCAGGGGTTCAATCCAGCTGGTTAGAGTGCGGTGGTGGCGATGTTGGTGGCAGTGGTGACGGTGACAGCAGGCTCAGAGTCACAGGCTGAAGATAATAGGCAGGCTTTCAGTCAGCCTTTGTTGTTGATGGTTTTGTTTTTCATTTTGAGACACGGTCACTATGAAGCCTAAGTTGGCCTCCAACTCATGTCAGTTGTCCTGCCTCAACCTCCTGAGTCCTAAAATTTAAGTATGAGCCATCTTAATTAGTGCCATTCATCTTTTAGTGAACAATGCTATCATCATCATCACTAGGTTTTGTGTGTTTCTTTTTGGACAGGATTTCACTATCTAGTCCTGTATGTCCTACAACTCACTGTATAGACCAAGCTGTCCTCAAGTTCAGAGATCCGTCTGCTTCTGCCTTCTGGGTACTGGGATTGCTTCTTAGCACCACTGTAAAGTAGGATCTGGTGCAGACATCAATACATAGTTTCAACAAAGAATTCTTTTTAAAAAAGATTTATTTATTTATTTTATGTATATGAGCACAGTATAGCTGTCTTCAGATGCACCAGAAGGAGGCATCGGATCCCATTACAGATGGTTGTGAGTCACCATGCGGTTGCTGGGAATGGAACTCAGGACCTCTGCAGTCAGTGCTCTTAACAGCTGAGCCATCTCTCCGGCCCCTCAACCAAGATTTTTAAGTCAGGGCTGGAAGGGCTGGAGGGATGGTGGATGGATACTGCTCTTAGAAAGGACCCAAGTTGGACCCTAGCATTAGGCAGCTCACTACTGCCTGTAGCTAACTCTAGCTCCAAGGTATCCCATGCTTCTGGCCTGTGTGGACAAGAACAGTCATGTATACATAGGTTCACACAGATGAATACACACATACATGATTAAAAATAATACATCTTTTTTTCTTTATAGTGGGGCTCGAGAGATGGTTCAGCAGTTAAGATCATGTACTGTTCGTACAGAGAACCTGTAACTCAGCACCCACATGACAGCTCACAGTTGCCTGTACCCACACCTCTGGGCATCCAATATCCTCTTCTGGCCTCTAAGGGCTACTGCAGGCATGTTGTACATATGAATTCAAGCAGGCAAATACACGCACACATAAAATAAACAGATACAGCTGGGTGCTGTGTGTGCCACACGCCTTTAATCCCAGCACTTGAGAGGCAGAAGCAGGCAGACCTCTGAGTTTGAGGTCATCCTGGTCAACAAAGAGAGCTTCAGAGCAGCCAGGGATACAGAGAAACCATATCTCAAAATAAACCAACCAACCCAAACAAACAAAAACTGGAAAGAAATGATTCTAAAATCCCTGTTCTCCTGGGGTTTCCCTTCAAGGGAAGAAAAGACAGTCAGAACCCAAAATATATTCGATCCCATATCAGGTAGTGAAAATACACCAGGAAGGAGGCTGGATGAGGGAAAAGATGGCTGACAGTGCTGACAAGGAAAGCTTCTCACAGAATCATTAATCAGGATGGACCAGACGGCTCCGCGGGTCAAGGAGGCTTTCTGCCAACCTGCCAACCTGCACTAGATCCCTGGGGCCCATATGTGGTCTTACGGCCCCCATACATAGACATTGGTGTATACACACGCAAATGAATAAATATGACTGTAAAATTTTTTTTTCTTTAAAGAATCATTGGTCTGCCCCAAGAGCTGCAGGTAGCTGACTGGCATCTCCGAGAAGGATGCCGAGGTCAGGGTCACAGGAGCTGTATAGGCCACGAGGACTGGGAAGAGATGGAGACCCTGGGATCTGAGCTCAGATTCTGCCTGAGGTTTGTAACCACCACGGCATGCGATTGGAGAGGGAGGGGTTGGGGAGAGGAAAGAGGATATGAGAGGGCGGGTGGTGAGCTTTGCAATGGTGGCCATCTGTTTTCCAAGCTGAAAATCAGGACACGCTCTGAAAGGATTTTCCTGTTGCTAGAATTGAGAGCTGCCGTCTGGGAGAGGCGGTTTGGATGTTTGCCTGAAGGGTGGTATTTTTGAGACATTCCAGTGGCTTGTGGGGCCCATGAGACAGTCCAAGGGGAGGGCATTGCCGTGGCAACCACAGCCTGGCCACTGGGCCAGGATCCTGATGCAGGGCTACATGGGCCAGGACACTTCATTTTGGTTGTGAACCCAAGACATCAAGGGTCATGAAGATAAACCTGATCCGCTGAGGAACCCAAACGGGAGGGATGTGGAAGGGAAGGAGGCTGGGTGTGGCCCACATCCATGTTCTGGGCCAATCAAGGCAGTGGTCTGGCAGACTCCAGGAAGTGCTCCAGGACAAGTCTGCAGGCGACACGAGGAGAAAGTCAGGCTATATTATAATCTGATATTCACTTGAGTCTTCCCTCTGCAGCATTAGATTCCCCTGCCTTCCTAAGTCATGCGGAGACCACCGGATTGCTGGTTCATCTTTGTGGTGGGCAGAGATAGTGACCCTCTTCTTGGGTGATGCCTGGAGTTTGGTCGGAAGCTGCTCGGCTTGTGCATGGCTGCTTCGTAAGAGAAAGGATGTTGGTTGGTTCCCTCTGCCCAGTAGGAGGCTGAGGGCACGCCAGAATGTCGGGCTGGGCAGAATGGGGAAAATTAGAGGGCTTGGGAAACACATGACCCACTCACCCAGGGCTGATGCAGGTTCCCAGCCAAGCCCTGCTTGTGGGTCGGGGCTTTGTCAGCAACAAAAGAACAATACCCGCCCCAAAAGGCTAGGCGCTATGAAAGTACAAGCCCTCCCTCTCCTCCAGTGGCCAGCATTGTGTATCCAAATGGCCTGTTCCTCCAAGCCTTTCCTACCTGCTCTGTGTTCCTGAGAGCTGTCAGGTGTCTCCCAGACCTCAAACCTCCTGCTTGGTAATACCTTCCTGGTAAACTCAGCACTGCCCTGAGCTTCCTTAAAAAAAAAACAAAAACAACAAACAAACAAAACCCATTGCTTTTAAAGAAGGGAACGAGGTGGGGGCTGGGCATGTTGGTAGATGCTTTTACCTAGCAAACTAAAGCCCTTGGGTTCAAACCCTAGCAAGGCCAAACCCAGTATGGTGACTCATCTGTAATCCCAGCATTTCAGAACCTAGAGGCAGAGAGGTCAGAAGTTCAGGGTTATCCTAAACTACAGACCAAATTTGAGGCCAGCCAGAGAAACATGAAACCCTGTCAAAAAGAAAAAAAGAAAAGAAAAAAGAAAACCTTTTCAAAGCAGGAAAGAGCTAGAAGACATCTGTCTCCCCAGCTCTCCAACTTGCATCGACTTAGTTTTCTCCCTCAGGCTTGGCCATGGCTGGGCCAAGGAGAGCTGGATTCCCGCCCAGCTTTTTACCAATAATTCACCACGTGACCTTACGCTTCCTCTCTGAGCCTCCTCGCCTTCATTTGTAAATCGAGGGGTTCAGACTAGACCGATTCTCAGGTCTAATCCTGACCTCTGAACGATTGTATTCATTGATCTTTTCTGCTGGTTCATTCATACACAGCACTTCCTCTTCCTGACATAGTATTTTTTTAAAATGTGTTTGTTTACTGTCTCTCTTACTCCGCTTCGGTTCCTTGCTCCCCGAGGGCAGGAGATTTTGCTTGTTTTAGTCACTGCTAGATTCCTGCCATCTGTAAAAAGAAAAGGAAAAAAAAAAAGAGGTGAGTTTGTGTCTGTGCTCTGGAAGTAAGCGGAGGTCGCACACTTAGAATCCAGAAAGGGACGTCACTGAATGCGTCCTTCCTAGTTGTAGTCAAGGTAAGAGCTTAGCTCTCGGCAGTGAGTATCTGGAGTGGAGGGTTGCTTGGAAGACAGCAGCCACGCCCACCTGGCCCCGCTGGCAAGCAAGCCAGGACTCCAGACTCCACTCAGACCTCCTTTCTGTTTAGCCCCTGCTTTCCGTGAGAAGGGGGACAAAAAAAAAAAAGGAGGGACTTGGCTTCAGAGTGGGGCGGGGCTCTCTCCACCCAGTACGGGACAAACACATCTGTTGGGTACTGGCCCTGTGCCAGAGTGGACACTGCTGACCAGCATGTGATCTGCTGGCGTTAAAGCCAAGGCTGTGCCCACCAGGCTGACCTCCATGACCGGACACGGAGTTGGGAACTGTCCGCTCTCTGTCCCTGGAGCTACCCTGTGTCTAGATCCGATTTGGGGCTGCGAGTCTGGTTTGCAACATTACGCCAGGATGGATATACAGCAGGATTGAAGGCAGGGGGGAGACGGGGTCTGTCTAGTCCGTGAGTGCTGATTCCGGAGCTACCAGCCCTCAGTAGAGATGACCTTGAAGTTTAGTTGACTAGGATCTGAAATCGTACTCCATCATTTCTTTGCTGGGCAGTCTTAGACCTGCTTCTTGGCATCTCTGGTCCTCCGTTTCATCCTTTAAAAATGGGGATGGGGATCAAGGGGATGTCGAAGTTCTATGAGGATTTAAAGAGCATCTGTGCACCAGGCTTAGCCCAGAGCCTGGACACACCGGGAATGCTCTGTTATTATAATTAGAGAGCAGAGGCCACCCCCTTCCCTATTCTCACTCCTCAGGGATCTCCACCCCCTCTCCAGCTCCATTTAATTCTGAGTGTTTTAGGTCATTCTATGGCTGGCGGTCTGCCAAGGCTCTGACAAAGACAGGAGTTCCTGCCCATTCATCCTAATGCAAGTTCCTGCGTTTATGATAATAGGGGAAATGCATGAAAGGGCTCACTGCCTGTGGAGGGGAAATCGGCTTAGAATTGAAAACCGAGCCCTTCCTAGGCCCAGCTCTCCCCTCCCAGCGCTTTGGCTGGGGCGACAGAAGGGAGGGTGGCTGGGAGGAGCCGAGAGGGGAAGAGGGCGGTGAGGCAGAACTCACTGAAGGGGACCGAAGGGCAGGGAGGGGGCCGAGGGAGAGGGCCCGGATCGTTCGGTGAATGGGTTTCAGGGTGGCTGAGGAAGCCTGCCAAAAAGGCGGAGTGAAAAGGCCAGACCCTGCGAGGCGCAGCGCTAGCGGTTTCCATGGCGACCCCAGCTGCCTCTGGGCCCCGGTGGCTGGTTGGCTGGCTCCACGGCGGGGGCCTCGTCTGCCACCACATGGTTACTCAGCTTGAAAAAAAGGCAAAGAAAATCTGAAGGGTTGTCTAGGCCCCGTCATTGCCGCCGTGCTCCGGGCCTCACGGGAGTGGGATCCTGAGGCCAGAGGATGCAGGTGCATCTGGTCGAGCAGAGGGGGTCTGGAAAGCAGGGACAGGGTTTGGAGCCATGGATGAGAAATACTAGGAGAGTACTAGGAGTGAGATAGAGAAACAGAGACAGAGAGATTGAGAGGAACACACACACACACACACACACACACACACACGAGGTGGGGGGCCGGGGCGGGGGGGGGGCTCTGTTGGTAGAGTCCTTGCCTACACTGAATAGGGCCCTGGGTTCAATCCCCAGCACTTCATACATTAAGTGGTGTTCTATACCAGTAATCCCATCATTTGTGAAGTGGAGGCCTGCAGATCAAGGTCATCTTTAGCTATATACCACGTTAGCAATTAGATATTTAAAAAACATTTTAAAGTGTATGTGTGTGTGTTGTTGTTGTTGTTTACATGAGTCAGAGACTGAGGATCTCTTGGAGTTGGGGTTGCAGGCAGTTGTGAGCTACCTGATAAGAATACTAAGAACTGAACTGGCGTCTCCTCTGGAAGAACAGCTGGCCCCAGCAGGTTAGGATTGTTCAACATGGAGAAACCATTGGTGAGGCTGGGGAGATGCCTCGGTGGGTACAGGCATCTACTACCAAGGCTGAGGAGCTGAGCTGCATCTTAAGGACCCACAGTGGTTGGTGGAAGGCGAGAACTGACTCCCGGAGCTGGTTCTGTCTTTGGTGTCCACACAGAGAGGTAAATATATGAAAGCAGAGTCAAGGCAGAGGCGGGGCTGGAGAGACGGCTTGTGGGTTAAGAAGAACACTGGCTGTTCGTCCAGAAGAACTGGGGTTTAGTCTCAGCACCCACAACTCCAGTCCCAAAAGATTTATTTGATGCCCTTTTCTGGTCTCTGCAGGCACCAGGCATAGACAAAATACATACACTTATATGCTAATAAAATATCTATATACAGGAAAGTAAGAGATAAAGGTTAAAACATTAAGAATAAAATGAAAGCCGGGCAGTGGTGGTGCACGCCTTTGATCCCAGCACTTAGGAGGCAGAGGCAAATGGATTTCTGAGTTCGAGGCCAGCCTGGTCTACAGAGTGAGTTCCAGGACAGTCAGGGCTACACAGAGAAGCCCTGTCTCAAAAAAACAAGAGAGAGGAGAGAGAGAAAGAGAGAGAGAGCGCGCTGGAGCTATTTAGCTAAGAGGCAGAGCACTCACACAAGCCTTGGGGTCACCACCCAGCACCCACTCTTGGTTTGGCAGCTCCGTCACTGCTGCCAGGTTGCTGCTCACTTGCTTATGGGTGGGA
The DNA here is from genome assembly GCF_947179515.1 of Apodemus sylvaticus. Lineage (NCBI taxonomy): Eukaryota > Metazoa > Chordata > Mammalia > Rodentia > Muridae > Apodemus > Apodemus sylvaticus. Next base: position 35,533,408 of record NC_067477.1, read on the forward strand.
GGAGCTGGAGACAGGATCTCCCTGGTGTTACCCAATCACTAGTTTCAGTTCTAGAACAGTCCTAGGAAAATGAGGAACCAGTAAGCCACCTGAACCAGCCAGTTTTCCTTAAATGCACATCCCCTCTGACGGGGCTCAGAGAATGGACTGGCTGGTTTTGTGTCAACTTGACACAGGCTGGAGTGATCACAGAGAAAGGAACCTCTCTGGAAGAAATGCCTCCATGAAATCCAGCTGTGGGGCATTTTCTCAATTAGTGATCAAGGGTGGAAGGGCCCAGCCCATTGTGGGTGGTGCCATCCCTGGGCAGGTAGTTTGGGGTTCTATAAGAGAGCAGACTGAGCAAGCCAGGGGAAGCAAGCCAGTAAGTAGCATCCCTCCATGGCCTCTCTGCATCAGCTCCTGCTTCCTGACCTGCTTGAGGTCCAGTCCTGTCTTCCTTTGCTGATCAACAGCAATGTGGAAGTGTAAGCTGAATAAATCCTTTCCTCTCCAACTTGCTTCTTGATCATGATGTTTTGTGCAGGAATAGAAACCCTAAGACAGAGAGCCCCAGGGCATTTTAATATTCTCCTCTCTGGGTTCCGGTGGGACCTGTGCCAGGGCACTCTGTATTACCCAGCAGACCCTTGCTGGTGTTCACCGGTGCCAGGCCTCATTAGGATGCTGCAGATTCAGCCAGAAGTGGGACAACAAGGTTCCCGGGCTCCTATGGGTGTTTGTAGCCCGACCACTGCATAAATGAATGAATGAATGAATGAGTCCTTAGAATGAATAAGGGGCTGGAATATAAAGAAATCTGGCAAGCTGAGCATGGTGGTCCTGCTGTCATCCCAGCCCTTGGGAGATGGAGGCAAACAGAGCAGGATGTCAAGGCCATCCTTGACTTCATAGCCAGTTTGAGCCAGTCTGCATGACCGGAAACTCCCTCTTCTTTAAAAAGAATGTATCTTGGCATTCCATGCACAAATAATTTAGCGTAATTAGAAAAGTTTTTTTTGTTTTGGTTTTTCATAACAGGGTTTTTCTATGTAGCCCTGGTTGTCCTGTAACTCACTCTGTAGACCAGGCTGGCCTCTAACTCAGAGATCCTCCTACCTCTGCCTCTACCTCCCAAGAGCTGGGATTAAGGCCTGCATCACCACCACCTGCCTGAGAATATCATTTTGAGAAGGTGGTGACTGGGCTAAAGAGATACAATCCCCCGAAGAAAACAAGCAAACAGGGGTTGGAGAGATGGCTCAGTGGTTAAGAGCACTGACTGTTCTTCTACAGGTCCTGAGTTCAATTCCCAGCAACCACATGGTGGCTCACAACCATCAGTAATGGAGAATCTGATGCCCTCTTCTGGTGTGTCTGAAGACACCCACAGTGTATTCACATACATGAAATAAATAAATAAATCTTTAAGAAAAGTAAACAAAACTAAGCTGAAAACAAGAGAGGGTATTATTCTAGGGGAGACCTGAGGTTGTCATGCAAATGACAAGTACAAAGTTTTCCCAGGAGAGGGTTCTGTTGCTGGGAAGAGACACTATGATCATGACAATGTTTGTTTGTTTGTTTGTTTGTTTGTTTAAGAGACAAGATTTCTCTATGTTGTGGCAACTCCTATAAGGAAAACATTTCCTTGGAGCTGACTTACAGTTCAGAGGTTCAGTCCATTATCATCTTGGCAGGAAGCACGCTAGCATTCAGGCAGACCTGGTGCTGGAGAAGGAGCTGAGAGTTTTACATCTGGATCTGCAGGATGAAGGAAGGAAGTACCGCACTGGGTGTGGCTTGAGTATCTGAGATCTCAGAACCCACCCTCAACAAGACCATACCTGGTAATAGTGCCAGTCCCCGATGGATGACCAAGCCTTCAGACATACGAGTCTGTGGGGACTTTTCTATTCAAACCGCAACAGGGAGCCACACGTGCAAGGGTCCCGAGGCAAGAGGAACATGTTTGGAAGGCTGCTAGTCAGGGGATTGAGCAGGGCCAGTCGTTGAAGGGCTTTTTGGCCCAGAGGATAGTTTGTATAACCCTTGTGAAGTTTGCTCAGGGGACTGACGGGACATGGCAACACTCTGGCTTCTAATGGAGAAAGGGTAGGGGTGAGGTGGGCTACAGGAAGGTCTCTGGAAGTAGGGAGCAGGTGGGAAGAAGTGAGAGGTGGGGAATTTAGACCTTGGGAGGAGCTGGAAGAGAACATAGATCAGGAAAGTTGGTTCTGAGGGACAGTTTGTGGGCTGGGGCAGGGAAGGAAGAGTCACAGTCTTTAGGTTTCAAGTTGAAGGGTCCCAGCATGCATGATAGATAATACAGTGTCCACACTGTCAAAGAAAGCCCCCAACTCACCACAGAGCCTACAAGGACAGACCTGTCAGAGTCCGTGTGACTGGCACTGTACACAGAAGTGGGAAACACAGTGTCACAGGAGTTAACATGTCAACCAGTTAGGCGTGGTTTCTGTTGTTCCTGTGGAGCTTTTGCTCTTCTTTTTGTGAGACATGATCTCACGTGGCCTGCATGGGTCTTAAGTTTGACAGGTGTGTAGCACAGGCTGGCCTTGAACTCCCATTCCTCCTGTGGTAGAGACAGTGCTAAGATCTGAGGCATCTGCCTCTGTACTTGGCTGTAGCATGATGCTCCCTGGAAAGACTCAAGGCCTTAGAGCCTTGCTCCTGCTGGGACAACCTCTGGTGACTTTGGTGACCTTTCCTTGGGGCTTGAAGCCTCAGTTTCCCACAGCTGGAACATCTGCATTTGGTAAGAAGAAAGTGAAAAGATGGGTGGACAGGATCAGCCCGGCACGATATGGCCCATAGTAGGCGCTTTAAAATCATCACAGAGACCAGAACTAGTCTCTAACTTGTGGCGATTCTCGTGGTTCTTCCTAAGTTATGGGTTCTGGCTCATAGTAGGTGCATGAGGAGTTGTTTTTGTTGTTGTCTGTTTATGTTCTTCTGCAACTTTCTTTTTCTCCACATAATAGCAGAATTGCTTATGGCTTGTGTGAGTGCAGGGTGTGTTTCTAAGGTGAACTCAAAACAAAATGCATTAGGCACCCAAACCACCTTTGCCAGTAGGACCTAAAATTTGCATTTTGTAATAACATTAAGAGAATGCAGGTCAAAGGTTAAGATGCTGAGCTGGGGACCTAGTTAGCCTTGGTGGAGTGGGAAGCCTCCCTGGGGTGGCTCTTCTACCTTCCCTGGCTGAGGGTAGAGTTGGAGGCGATGCTGGCTGTGTCTCAGCAGGATGCAGTCCAAGCTTCCCAGATTGGGGCCCTGCAGAGAGCTGGGAGAGAGGAGGAGACTGCCTGGGGCCCTGGGGGGCCGAGGAAGGCCGAGGCTGCCAGCTGACCCTGTTATTTTTAGCTCTGGAATGCCCCCCCCCCCCCTGAGCTCCCTTACCTTCTGTTTATCTTGCTTTTGAGTCCTGATTCCCTCTGGCAAGTGTGTATCAGGGGAGAGCATGGGGACCTGATATGGGGAAAGGTGGGAGAGACAAGAGACTAGCTGGTTGGGTGGTTGGGTACTCCCTTCCCCCTCCACCATCCATCCTGGACTGCCTTTCCTCCTTTCTTTCCTTTTTTCTTTTCCTTCCTTTTCTTTTTTGGAGACAGACTTTCAGGATTCTCCTGCCTCAGCCCCCAGAACAGTGGAGTTGTGAGCATGGGCAGTACACCACACCAGGGTCCTCTCCTTCCTTTCTGTTTGGTGAAATGGAGACCACCACTCTCTGGGAAACCTTGGCTCCCGTTCAGTTGTGCAGTCAGGCACAGGCCCTTCGCTGAGCGCCGCCAGGCTCCCCCATACCCCTTACAGGACCTCAGGACACACAGTGGCTCTCTTGAAGAGCAGCAGGAAACACTAGACTGAACACAGTCAGCTGGGAGCCTGCCCTTTCCTCTATGAAGTTGAGAGCAACACGGAAATAGGGAAATCTCCTGACGCTGGAACATTGTTGACTAAGTATCAGGCAGTTCTACCTACGGTCAGTCACATGACAATGGCCAAGGGTACTGAGGGCCTGGAGTCTCCAGGGGTCTTTGTAGGTCACTCAGAAGAAGCCACTCCCTCCTCAGAGGGCTGACTTAGTCAACGCCAGATCTGAGAAGGTTCTACTTTGGAATGATAAGGAACTATCATCCATTGCTTTTCTTCCTATACCCTTCAAAAAAAAAAATCTCCTCTAATGCTAAAAGTGAGGGGTTTCTATGGAGACAGTTACCTCCTGTCCCCAGTCAAAGACTAAGACCTCAAGGGCACAGATGCCAAGCTGGTGGAGGGCAGTACTGCTTTGATACTCTCCTGAGGACTTTCTCAGGGAGTCAGACTCCTCCTCCTGTCCTCTCTTCTCAGGCTGAGCCCTGTAACAGCTGGTCAGCACATACCTCAATTGTCCCTCTGTTGAGGGGACAATGGGAGGATTCTGGCTGCTGATGTGGCCAGTGTTGTCAGTCCAGAGCTGGACAAACACTCCAGACCCAGAAATGACCTGAGGGCCCTGTGTACTGTGGCATGTGTCCGTGGGCATGCCCAGGGCAGATGTGGCAGAGGACAGGCCGGGGGCAACGTCATCAGGACAACCTCTTGCCCCTGGGCATGGCGCCAGGGTCACTTAGAAGGAAAAAAAGGTGACAGCTGCCACATCCCAGGAAAGGCATTGACCTTTAGAAAGGGAGACAGAAATAGCCCAGGGTGAGAGAGGGGTGGGGGTTGGGGGGACGGACATGCTTCTGTGTGGGAGAGCCGTTCAGGCTGGCAGGGCAGGCACGGCACTTGGCAGGAAAGAGCCACCTCAGCATCCCTTGTGCCAGGCACCCTGCTGGCTAGGCCTCATGCCACTTCCTCAGTTTCCAGCATCCACTCTGCAGGTGGCTTTTGTCTTTGTTTAGTGCAGAGGAACCTGAGACTGAGAGGAAAGGCCAAACCTAGAAGAACAGAGCTGGAGCGCCCCAGACCTAGCTGCTCTGACCTAGCCCTTTGCTCCAAGGCCACTGCCCTCCTGGAGTGCACCTAAGATGCTGTATAGGAGAAATGAAACCGTACTCAAGCCTGACCTGACTTCCCTTAAGGTCTGGAGGCCCCAAAAGGCCACTTCAAGTACTGTGGTTTATCAGATGGACTTAAGCTTTTATCTCTAGATATATAGGACCAATTTTCCTCCCTCTCTTGCGGGAGGGAGAAAGGGAAAAAACCAGGAGTTCTTCAGCCCACCCCCTACTCGAGGGTGCCAAACTCCCTGCTGGACTGAGCCCTAGAAACCCTTCCCCAGAGGCTGTGGCAAGGACACACCAGGGACCGGCCCTAGCTCAAGCTGATGTCTGGATAGTGCGTGTAACAGGCTCAAAATAACCCGCGAGGATGGGCTGCCTCCTCTCCTCCCCTGCGGCTCCCAGCCTCAGCAGCTCCAGCTGTTTCTGCTTATCTGAAGCCAGGGAGGCTGGTTGCCTGGATACCAGTGCTGCTGATTAGCAGTTAGGTCCTTCAGTGGCAGACAGAGATGCAGCCTCCCCAGCCAGCTAGGCGTGGCATCCCTACCCCCGCAGCTCTGGCTCTAAGAAGGATTGGAAACTGGGTTGGGGGTGATCTCTGCCAGTAATCATCTCTAAGGGGCACTTTTCAGAGGGGAAGCTAACCCTGCCTTTTGCTGCTGCTGTGACCTTACATAAATAAGCCTTTCTTTCTTTCTTTCTTTCTTTCTTTCTTTCTTTCTTTCTTTCTTTCTTTCTTTCTTTCTTTCTTTCTTTCTTTCTCTCTCTCTCTCTCTCTCTCTCTCTCTCTCTCTCTCTCTCTCTCTCTCTCTCTCTCTCTCTCTCTCTCTCTCTCTTTCTTTCTTCAGTTTTTCGTAGCCCAGGCTGGTCTGGAACTGGCTGTGTAGCTGAGGATGTTCTCGTCTCCATTCTCCAGATGCTAGGATGGCAGTGCTTGCCATCTTACTAGTCATTTTGACATCTCTGAGGGGTTGTTGTTGTTGTTGTTTTGTTTTGTTTTGTTTTCCCCCAGAAGGGAGATGCAGAGCCTCTAACCCAAGAAGCTATTACAGAGTAAATTCAGTGATTGGATGATGGCTGGATAAGCATGAGGTGTGAGTGCTTCCTCCAGCTTAGTTAGGCTCTTTCTGGAACCTTCTGACTATGTGTGCACCGAAAAAGCTAAGGGAGGCTGCTGGGTGGTGGGGGTGGGGGGGACTTTGGAGCCAGTCTCATGGCTTCCCCTGTCTCCAAGGAAGGGGCTATAACACGGCATTGTCATGACATGACCTGTGACTGGGTGTACAGGGCTAAGCTTCAGGGTGCACGCAATGGGGGATGGGCTGAGAAAAACCAGGCAGGACAGCAGGCCACTCGTCCCAGTGGGAGCCCAAAAGGAGGACAAGATTGGCATCAATCCTTATGAAAGCTCCTGTCTGGCATCCATTTCCTGCCAAGGGAATGGGTCAGGCTGTTGGACTGCAAGCAGAAGACCAAGGCATAGAGGAGAACAGGACTCAGTGTTGCCAGCTGCTCACTGTGGCCTGTCACAGGCCTGGGACAGGACAAAAGGCAAGGCCAATGGACTAGACATGTAACCCGAAGGGGAGGGTGTTCTGGTATCCCCACATCTAGTGGTCCTGCTGTGTTCAAAGATGAGCCAGACAGACCCCAGGGATAGAGGGCAGCTGGGATGGAGTACTGACTTTACTTGGTGAAATTAACTTTTCCAGCTCATTGCCCAGTTCTCTAGAGCCCCTGTCCAGTGTGCCAGTCTGGTGCAGTAGGCAAGGGGACAGGACAGGAAGCAACAGATGATCACAGGCCTATGGGGAGCCTCAGGCCTGTTGGGTCTCTCTTCTTAATCCTCTACATGTAAAGGGCAGGGAAGAAAAGGCTGGAGGAGGGGCTGGGTATCATTCACCAGGGCCTCTACCTTGTCTCTCTCTGAATGGGGCAGTGAGATCAGCCTATGCCGGTTGGTAGCGGAGAGGAACCCATGAATAATGCAGGCAGGAGTGAGGCTTCTAGAAAATGGTTACCATTTCATCAAAGCAGTGAACGTGCCTCGAATACAAAATGGAGTGAGGCTGGAGCTACGGCAACAGGGAGAGCTCGGGCTGCCTTTGGGACATCAGTCTGAGGGCGCTGAGACTTCAGCTGGGCAGAGTTGCCAAACTGCTGGAGGCAGGACTTCCATACTAAGGCAACAGCATCAGCAGGAGGTGAACCTCCTCAAGGAAATGGAGGGGCTCCCTCAGAAGTGTGTATGTCGAGGCAAAACGTGGATGGATGGATGGATGGATGCATGGATGCATGGATGGATGCATGGACGGATGGACTGAAAAACTTTTAGCTGCTTGGGATTTTTATACTGGAAAAAAACAAGAGGTGTGGGGAACAGGGATTGCTTAAGACTCTAATGAGTGTTGCATGCCCATGACCCTAGCACTTAAGAGGTAGAGAGAGGAGAATCAGGAGCTCAAGGCTATCCTTGGCTACATATCCAGTTGAAGGCCAGCCTGGGCTAAATAAGATACTACCTTTACAAAGAGATCTTAAAAGGAGGGATTAGATTATTCTCGGTTACAAAAAAACTCCACCTCCCAACAGACCTCACAAAACCCTCAAAAGGATGTCTGTGAACTTCCTTTGAGTTCCATAGGAATCCATGTAAGGATTTCTTCTCCCCAGAGAGGGTTTCTCTGTGTAGCCCTGGCTGTCCTGGAACTTACTCTGTAAACCAGGCTGCCCTCAAACTAAGAGATCCATCTGCCTCTGTCTCCCCAGTGCTGGGATTTAAGAAAGGCTGCATGGGGCTGGAGAGATGGCTCAGTGGTTAAGAGCACTGACTGCTCTTCCAGAGGTTCTGAGTTCAATTCCCAGCAACCACATGGTGGCTCACAACCATCTGTAATGGGATCCAATGCCCAGTTCTAGTGTGTCTGAAGACAGCTACACTGTACTCATAAAAATAATAAACAAAATAAATAAAGCTTGAGAGAGAGAGAGAGAGAGAGAGAGAGAGAGAGAGAGAGAGAGAGAGATTGCACCACTCCCTCTCAGCTCTGTGGAAGGATCTTAACGAGACAAGAATAATTTTGAGTATAAGCTAACCGTGACACTGTCATCACATTGCTGTGGGACGTCCAGAAGCCTGACAGAACTTGGCTTCCAGGCCCAATTGGTCCCATGGTGATTTGAGGGTGGGAAATACAGGGCTCGCGTCAAGTTATTGGAGTGACCAAGGTAAGAGGCTGGCAAGGTACAGGCCCTGTGGAGGCCTTCAGGAGGCACAGGCAACCATTCTTGATGGCATGTTGGAGGGCAGGAGAGAAAGGCGTGTCAAAGGAAGCCTGTGTGTGTGCATGCCTCTGTGAGTGGGTGCAGTGTGCTACCTTGTGGGAGAAGTGCTAGGCAGAGCTCTGAAGCTGGACCTCAGGAGTGTGGACAGGTGACATCCATCCTGTCTTCAGGGCCACCAGAAAAAGGGACCAGGTGAAAAATGGATAACGGCAAAGTTCTTCCATCTGGGCCCTTAGCTGTGGCTAATTCTGTCACTTAGACAGGGGAGATCCTATTAGTTTTGGTTCCTGAGTCTTCATGAGCCCAGGCTATCAGAAATCTTTTCTCCTTGCCTGCACACATGCCTTTGGGTTGTTGCCGCTGCTGTGGCTGCTTCGAGAACGCTTTCCCATAGGAATGCCCCAGGAGAGAGACTTTCTCCTCCCACCGGCTCCTCTGCTGCCAGCATTGAGCCCTGAGGGGCGTCACATACGTGGGTGTTCCCAGCAAACTCCCGTGGGTGCCCCTGGGGTGTTGCTCCGGGAGGTGGGATGGCACTGGTAGAGAGTGTAGTCTCTGGGGGAGCTGGGGCTGCTTTCCTGTGGAACTCAGATCATGGCAACACCCCAAAGTACACAAACCTAATCCAATCACAGAAGCAAAGACCTGTGCAGAGAGGCAGCTCATTGACCGGCCTAAGTGAAGGAAGGGAGAGAGAGCACAGAGATGGGGGTGGGGGTGGGGGTGGGGGTGGGGATGATAGCACGCTGGAGTCTGTTTGAGGAAGCATAGAGGGCGGGAGAGGTTACAGAGCAGTGAGCAGGAAGGTCTAGAGGAGGTGACGAGGACCTGGCAGGAGGCAGAGGGTCCCAGTGACCGGGAATGATAGGTGGGCGCCAAGCCCAGTAGCAAGTAGGGGAATTCAGGACAAAGGAGTGCCCGAGGGTCTGGCAGGTAAATGTCACTTGTCCACACATTCTTCATCCTTTGCTGTACTGACGGTATTCTAAGGGGGGGAGGGGGCTCCAGGCTCACAGAAGGGACACAGCCCTGGCTCTGGAGTAGTTCCCCAGAGTGGGCAGACCGCAAAATCAAGACAGGCCTGCAGAAATGGCCTCCTGACTCACTCAGTCTGGAAGGTTGTGAGGGTGGGGACCGTGTCCTAGAGATAGACGATGGGCTCTAGGGGGAAGCCACGGCTATCCAGGTAAGGAAGGGACAGGCGTGGAAGAGTTACAGCTCTGCAAAGGCAGAGAGACAGAAGAGAGCTGGGGAGCTTGCTGATGGCGCTGGAGGCCGTGACGGGGCTTAGCAGTAGTGACACGCGCCTGCGTACATGCGTAACTGTGTGCTCCTGCGTGTGGGCATGCCTCTGTGACCGTGCAAACGTGTGTATGAACGTGTGTGTTGCTGCATGTGTATGTACCTGCGTGCATAGCACGGCTTGGTGAAGAATGAGACGAGACGATGCTGTATGTAGTTCCGTGTGTGCTACTCCTCTGTAGACCTGCCTGCACCAGGCCACACTTAAACAATAGAGTGAGGTATGTGTTTGCATGGTGGAGACCAGAGCTGGCAAACAGCCAGGAGAGGGTGGTGGCGCCCGCCTTTAATCCCAGTACTCAGGAGGCAGAGGCAGGCAGATCTCTGAGATTGAGGCCAGCCTGGTTTAGAGTGAGTTCCAGGATAGCCAGGGCTACACAGAGAAACCCTGTCTTGGGTGGATGAAAGGGGCGGGGAGGAGGGGATGGTCTAGGTGCCTTGCTATATGGCAGAGCGCCTGTCAAGTACACATAAGACCCTGTGTTCAATCTCCAGTACTGTGGGGAGGAACAAGCAAGCAAAGCAATCTGAGACACACGCAGTTTCACTGTCAAGCAGTGCTTCTGTCCACTTGGAAGTCGGAATTGTGGACATTACTGGGAGACAAAGCTTTGCAGGGGAAATGAGGTGAAGCTGAGGTACAAAGATGGATGTCGTCATACGAACAGGCAACTCTCAACACAGAATCCTAAAGGGAAGCCCACAGGAGCTTCCAGAGGAGACATGGCTCTGGAATAAGGCTGCTCTAAGTCAAGCAAAGGCCCAGGCCTGCTGGCAGCTATCGGAGGGAGGAGGAAGAGAGGAGAGGAAGGAGGAAGGCTTCCTCTCTAGAGCCTGCAAGTCGAGTGTGACTCTGCCAGCACCTTGATGTCAGACTTGCAGCTTCCAGAGCGTTAAGTGCCTGTTCAAGCTTCCCAGTGTGTGTGTGTGTGTGTGTGTGTGTGTGTGTGTGAGAGAGAGAGAGAGAGAGAGAGACAGTTTACGAAAGCCTTAGGAACCCATCACATCCTTCCCACTTCAAAGAACCCAAGGCTTGCAGAGTAGGTTGAGGGCATGCCTGACTCAAGTCAGGTACTGCCTCAAAGCAGGAGGGAGAAAGGAAGGCAGTGCTTCTACAGGAGGCAGGTGAGCTGAGGTGGCAGGCCCTTGAGAAGGACATGCTGACAGTGATCATGGAGGGCCTTGACAGGAAGAGGGAGGAGTCTGAGAAGGCGAGCAGAGTTGGCAGATGAGCTCAGACAGGAAGGACATGTTCAAAGCTGACGGAAGGGCACAGAAGCAAGGGCAAGAATAAAGGAGCCACCAGAATAGAAGTGGTGTGCCGTGCTGCAGACTGCACGAAGCTGAGCCTCCTTGCGGCAGGGGCTGAGAGCAAAGCAGAATTTGGAAGGTGGGGGAGGTGGAACTGAGGAGTTTTTAAAGCATCATTAGAACCAGGCAGAACCGCTGAGGGCGTCATGAGCTGATTTAGACCTCACAGATGTGAGATATTCCTCAGGGCTGTTCATTGTTGTTCTATGTAGAGGTAATGGGGCACACATTTCCTTTGAATGTTTTTAATTGAAAAAATTTTTTAAAAAGTATTTTGTGCGTATGAGTGTTTTGCCTGCATGCATGTGTGTGCACTACGGCAAGCATGTGTGTACAGTGCCTGCAGAAGCCAGAAGAGGGCGTTGGATTCCCTGGAACTGGAGTTACACATGGTTGCGAGCCTTCATGTGAGTGCTTGGAATCGAATCCAGATCTTGTGCAAGATCACCCAGTGCTTGCTTTAAAAAAAAAAAGATTTATGTGAGTGCTCTATCTGTATGTACACCTGCATGCCAGAAGAGGGCATCAGATCCCAGGATAGATGGTTGTGAGCCACCATGTGGTTGCTGGGAATTGAACTCAAGATGTCTCTGCAAGAGTCCTATGCATTCCTGAGAGCTGTTTGGTAGGGGAGAGCAGGTACTGTATACCCTTGAGCAGACAAGTCCTCCTCTATCTGGGGAAGGTCATCCCCTTTGAAGACCGTGTGTACCTTTAAGAGAGATGCGCATGGAGCAGTGAGGGAGGGAGACACTTGCCTAGTTGGCCAGATCAGCCTCAATCAGCTCTGGTGATCAGTGGGGTAACAGATGTCACAACCACATTTCCTTGATGTCTGAATATAAAGGTTATCTATCTATCTATCTATCTATCTATCTATCTATCTATCTATCTATCTATCTATCTATCTGTGCATTGGTGCTTTTGCTTCCATGCATGTTTGAAGGCACCAGATTCCCTAGAATTGGAGCTACAGACAGTTGTGAGCTGCCATGGCGGTGCTGGGAATTGAACCCAGGTACCCTGAAAGAGCAGCCAGAGCTCTTAATCGCTGAACCATCTCTCCATCCCTCTGAGTATTCAGCCTTAACCAATGTCCTTTCTCTAGGTCCACCCCACTCCTGTTGAGACAGAGTCTTATGTAATCTGGACTAGCCTCCAAGTTGCTATGTAGCCAAGGATGGTGATCTTATGTTCCTGGTCTTTGTAGATCGTCTTTCTCAGAGCTGGGATTACAAGTATGCATGGCCGCACCTTGTTAACGAGACACTAGGGACACTGAACTCTGGCTTCATGCTAAGCAAGTACAACCCACCTTACTACATCCCCAGCCCCTCAGCTTTGTATTTGTTACAAAGTATCAAATGAGCTTCCCTTAACACATATGTTTTCCTCTACTGGGTCTCCCCAGTCCTGACCTTCAGCCCATCATTGTCAACTCTGGTGGCCTAAGGCAGAAGAACCTAGAAAAATCCAGGCAGCCCTTATGCCTGGTGGTGGCAGAGGGGTTTGTCCTAGTGTAACCTGCCTCTCCCTCTTGGACATTTCTTTGTTCTCTGTCTCTCTGCCACCAGAGTTGGCAGGATTCACCAGCTGGATGAGCCTGGCCTGGCCCTTGCCTCTCCTGCAGCCTGCGGGTCTGTCAGTGGGGCCAGGCATATACGGAAGACCCCTGGGTTACAGTAGTCTAGGGTAGTGACTGGCTCCTCCCAGTCACTGGGGCCTTCTCTCTGTTCCATTTCTCCAGTGTCCGGGTCACAACTCCAGTGTTGGCTGCAGGCAGAGGGAGAGAACCCAGAAGCTTGCCCTTGGCTGAGGACAGGGATCTACATGATGTCTTCTTTGACCTTGAGAATGCTCCTGCCTGCCCTGCCTGGCAGGAGCGGAGCTGGAACGTTCCCCTCTGGCAATGCTGTCTGAAGGCAGCTTCCAGACATCTTCCAGGCACTTTATCTTCTCTTCGTGAGTCAAATTCCCATCTGAGGCTTGAGGGTGAATGATGGGAATGAAGGTGCCCACACCTACCTTCAGGGGGCTGGGGTACTGAGAGGAGGGACTCCTGTTTGGGCAATGGGCCTGAGGCCTGAACCCCTGACACCGCTGTCAACCTTAATATAGGGCATAGGTCAGCATCTTTCACTCTTGGTCCGCCCGTAGCTGGGGAGTCATTTCTTCTCAGACCAAGAGCTCTAGCTCCCCCCACCCCATCTGCCTTGTGACCTCTGGGTATTTATTTTCTCTTTCTGGACCTCAGTGTGTGACAATGCAGGTTTATCAAACACTTCTTTGGCCTGCTGTAGCATCTATTGAGGAAAACTGAGGGTTTTGCTTGATCCTGGCCACATCTGAATCTTTTTTAACTTTTCCTGAGATCGATGGAATGAGTTATGTGTCTTCTGTTTTTTGTCATTGTTTGAGACAGGGTCTCCTCCAGCCCAGGCTGGCTTCGAACTTGCTAAGCACCGAGGATTATCTTGAATTTCAGATTCTCCAGTTTCTGTCTACCTCTGTAATCTATTAAGATTACAGGTATGGCCCTGGGCTTGGTACTTGACAGGCAAGCATGCCCAACTAAACTACATCACCTGAGCACCTCTTCCATGTCTGTCTGTCTGTCTATGTATCTATTTATCTATCTACCTATGTGTATCTCTGTCTGTCTGTCTGTCTGCCTGCCTATGTATCTATGTATCTACTTATGTATCTATGTAGCTATCTGTCTGTCTATCTATGTATCTATCTACCTATGTATCTCTATCTATCTATATCTATCTATCTATATCTATCTATCTATCTATCTATCTATCTATCTATCTATCTATCTATCTACCTACCTATCTATGTATCTACAAGCCAGGCAGGGTGATCAGAGAGACCCTGTCTCACTGTGAGTGTTCCATGGTTGCCCCCCCCTCCCCATCTGCTCTCCTCAGACCCCAGGCTTCGCTGATGTCCAGAAGGCAGGGTTCTTCCCTTCCACGGACAGTGGGAAGCATGGCCACCATTCCTACCACACAGCTGCTGCCAGTGCTCTTGGAGTGTGCCCAGCCCTCTCTCCAGCTCTGCCACCACCTACTTCCTCCCAAGAAAGAACGCTGCCTTCTCTTGCCTACGCCCCTGTGCTGGCAAGAAGCACACAGCGCCATTGGAAAGGTTCCAAGGCCCACACCTGGGTTGGCTTCTTCCTGGAACTAGGCCACATGCCTAGCAGCAGAAGAATATTTCTTATTGAGCTCTTTTTGTCTAGGGGACTCCAGGCTGTCTGTGTCCTCCTGCCTCCTTTTATGGTGCCTAGAAAGCTTATGGGGGAGTGCCCCCCCTGGGGGGCACAGAGAAACAGCCCGAGGCAGGGCCAGGCTGGCTCCTGAGGTGCTTGGAGCTTCTCAGGGTCCTTTCTTTGCACCCCAAGTGCTGTGAAGAAGGAGGGGGTGGTGAGGTGGCTGTGGAAGGACGAGAACGTGAGAAGAGAGAACCATTCTAGTTTCTATAGCAACCACACATGTGAGCCAGCTGCTGTCACCATGGAAACAAGGGGAGCCTGCTCAGAGCCTGCAATGTCTCAAGGGAAACACATTTTTTTTTGAAAAAAAAAAAAAACCTAACAACAACAGAAACGCAAACCTTTGATAAAAATAAAGAAAAAGAATAATGAAAGCCACCCTCTCCAGGCCTTGCTGGCACTGCGGCATGAGGTGACAAAGGAGGGGGGGGGATGCTGCTTAAGAAGGAGGTGTGGGCAGGAACATTTGCTGCTGTAGAGGGAGATTTGTTGAGTCAGTATTTCAGAGCTGAGTGGGGGGAGCTTTGAGCTCACCCTTGTTGATGGATGGGGGAGGCTGGGTGTGGGAGGGAGGCTGGGAGGGAGGTAGTGGCTCCTACCAGGGCCTCAAGGCAGGAAGAAATGCATGCAGGGAAACTGGTATCCCTGGGAGGAGGGAAGGGCTATTTGGAGTCTCCTGCTTAGGGTCATGTCAGGGAAGATCCATCAAGACCAGAGTTACTGAATGACAGGACTCTACACCATGGTAGGGCCCCACACCACAGGTGAGCAGAGTGCCCCTAGGACCACGCTGGACAACTGTGTGTGTCATCCTACGTGTGTACCTTTGCCCAAGCATCATGGCAAATGCACTTATCCCAAAGATGGGGATTAGGGCCCAGGAAGTTGCCCCAGGTGCCCCCAGCCTCTGTTGGAAGAGCTTGGAGGTACAGGGGGTGGGGGTGGGGTGGGAAATGGGGCATCTGCCAGGGCCGTGGCTGGGGCACACCTAATGGAAGATCAAGGACACGTTTTGGGGACCCAGCTCTGGCTGCGTCTGTGCGTCTTTGTCCCCAGAGCTCTTCTGTCCGCACTGGGGGGTTTTGTGTGGCTTCTACAGGAGTCCCAGAGGTGAGGGTGAGGAGCAGGAGAGACAGCGTGAGTGGACCGAGTGATAGCTTCGCGCTGCCCTCATCTTGCAGGAGCCAACGTTGTGCCTGCCCCCTGTCGCTGCGCTTCACCTCCTCGCTGCCTCTAACCCCCCCTCCCCGTTTCGGAGGTGCAACCACGTGGCTGGGTTACCATGGAAACAGTGGAGTTCCATTTGAAAGCACTGCTCAGTGTAATCTGAGATGGCTGTAGGGGCGGGGTTGGGGGGGTGGCTGGTGGCTGGTGGCTGGAGGAACATCCACACCTGTTCTCCCCCTCACCTCTTTCCTACAGGAACTGTCTGGGTTCCATTTGCCCTTGAGGTTCTTTCGGATAACCGTTCCGTGGTCCGGCCACAGACCCCCTTTGTAATCTCGGGTGGTAACCTGACAGGAGCATTTATCTCTATTGCATAACCCCTGGAGCAAAGAACCAGAATGTGTGTGGGGTGGGAGGGGATCTTGGGATTATTTGCGCAGAAAGGGCTTCACACCAGGGACCCAGAGCTCTAGAGATGGGATCGTGACACCCATCTTCCTTCCTCCTCATTGTATCACCCCAGCAAAAATTCTGGCCATTGGCTAGGAGCTGAAGCAGGCTAGGGACTGAGATCTACAGTAGACCAGGGAACTGGGCCTGATTTAAGGCAGGAGGTAAGTTTGCAAAGGCCTTGGTTAGAGCATCCCTCCCACCCCCAGGCTCCCGGGTGACCCTGTACAAGCCGGTTCAGGGCCTGGTTTTGGTCATGCCATAGGGCAGGGTGAAATCACTGGACACGCCTATAGTATCTCCTGCCTCCAGGGTTTCTTCATACCCCCTCCCCACAAAGGAGTCTCAAGTCAAAGAAACAGCTAGAGCTGGGTGCCAAGACTTACCTTTTATTTTCCACAATATCTGTCACTGCCACAGCTACAGCAGAGGCATTGAGAATTTTGTTGGGTGGTGTGTGTGTGTGTGTGTGTGTGTGTGTGTGTGCCGGAGACATAGCTCAGTGGTTAAGAGCACTGACTGCTCTTCCAAAGGTCCTGAGTTCAAATCCCAGCAACCACATGGTAACTCACAACCATCTGTAATTGGATCTGATGTCCTCTTCTGAGGGGAGTGACAGTGTACTCACATAAAATAAACAAATCTTTAAAAAAGAATTTTGTCTCTTCACTTTGCTGTGTGACTTGTGGCAAATTGCCTAGCCATTCTGAGCCTCAATTTCTTCTCTCCTGAGATAGGAATAAAGGAAGAGCAGCCCCCTGGAGTGTCTGGGGAATTCAAAGACAGTGACTTTAAAGTGATGAGCACACCTCCTAGTGTCAACTGAAAATGTGTGATCACAGTTATTTCCATCTTCCACGGTTCCAAACAAGCCTCAAGTCCTCCTGGAGGCCTTCCATTCTCCCAGGGAGGGATGGAGCTCGGAGCTACCTCCCCCCCAGGTGCCAAAAGGCTCCATACCTTTATCCACTCATCCTCACCATAATCCCGCAAAGTGTGGCCCCTTTACATCTCCATTTTACAGATGTGGATGCTGAGGGACAGGGACACTGTGCTCAGGGTTATTTATTAAGAACATTTAGGATCAAGATTCAAACCCAGTCTGCTGAATTCTGTTTCCGCATGACATACACTTCACCCATTTCCCGGGCATTTTCCTTCCGTTCAAGGTTCTTAGGCCTGAGGATTTCTTCTTTTGTCCTCTTCGTGCCTCGGTTCCCTGCACTGGTCGGAGGAACACACCCCACCCCCCGCCCGGGGAGGTTCCAACCCTTGCGGCAGGAAAGGCTAGGGACTCAGCGGTACCTGGCTTAACCTGGAACTCAGACAGCAGGTGCTAGGAGCCAGGCTGGTGTCTGTGGGAGGCAGGTGACCTGGGCCAGGAATCTCTGGAGGTGAGGACGTGGGGTTCCAGGTGGCTGTCAGGGTCGGCTGACTTTCCACTCAGCACTGACCTTGGTCTCTAGACTGTAACAGACAGGGACTGACAAGGGCTTGATGCAGTGTCTTGACCTAGTTTTGTTTATCTGGGGACTTCAGGGATCTTGTCTAGGTGACGGGAGAGAAGAGAGGAAAGGAGAGAGTAAAAAAGGTTGGGAAGGAGGAGGGGGAGGAAGTGGAGAAGGGTGGGAGTGAGAAGGGATGGGGCGGAGAATGAGAGGGACGGAGAGGAAAGGCGGCTGTGATTGTGAGCTTTGAGAAGAAAGGATGAGAAAGCAAGAAATTCGCTTCAAGGGAAGGACAGGGTGGGGAGAGAGAGGAAAGGGAGGGTGAGGGAAAGCGGCGGTGTGGTGGGGAGAACCAGAGAGGGGGAGACCAACCAGGATGGGAGACCTGAGAGAGAAAGGCCGACAGAGCAGCCCTGTCACCTCCACCAAGTGAGGTCAAAAGGACCTGAGCCAGAGTGACTCAGCCTGGCCCACCTCAGACAAATCCCTTCGGCCTTAGCAGTTTCTATCAGTGTGTGTGAGAGTGTGTGTGTGTGTTCACACTAGTGTGCACTACCTTCCTGAAAACCCTCATTGGATGATTATCTCCCCTGCCCTGTCTCTCAGTTTTTCTTGGCTGCTACCTGCCCTTTAGAGTTCTTCTCCCTGGCTTCTGTCAAACACGCCTTTTCAAACCACATGGGGGAGCAGCCGATCTCTGTGGAAAAGAGTGGGGGATACAGATGACTGCTGTCAGAGGGGTTCCCCTCATCCCATATCTAAGGCCTGGCACCTGCTCCCCCACCCCAGTAAAAAGAAAAAAAAACCCTAAGTACCCAGAGTTTAGCAGGGGGAAGGGGAGAGGGATCACGTGGGCTTTAGCTCACTTAATCCTCTAAGATGTCTGTGGGATTCCATTGTGCGAAGGGGAAGAGCCCAGGCAGGAGGTTTGCTGGTTTGCCCGACTCCCCCCTCCCTGCTAGAAGGAGAAGCCCCGGGGTTTCTGACTCCTCCTTCCCAGGAAGAAAGGTCATGGCCCTCCTTAGGGTTTGAACCCAGCCAGGGCAGGGAGGAGGTAGGAGAATGTGGGATTAGCTAGTGAGCTGGTTCACTGGCTGTGTCTCAGTTTCCCCCATGCAGGACCACCGTGGCTATAGGACCGTGTAGGCCTAGAGTAGATGGTGGGTCCCTGGCAGAGCAAGAGGGCCATCGGTTTTCTGACCACCACCTCACCACAGCCTTTGGGGGAAAGCCAGATGGATGATAATAAGGTTTCTTTCATGGGGCTTTTGAGACACGATTCCAAAGCCTTTCAATATGTACACACACACAAACACACACACACACACACACATATGGTCTTCCATAGCACACAAAGTATGCCTGTCTTTATTCTATAGGGTTGGTGCTTTCTGGCTGATGGAAGACTAAGGTTATATAGCTAGAAGTAGGGAGGACGGGTAGCACCTGGATACTCAGGCAGAGATGTCACTTCTGCCCTCAGGGCACCTTTGTGTGTGTTCTTAGGAGAAAACTACTCACTTGACACCACCATACTCAGGCCTTCAAACCTTGCCTCCTTGCTCCAACCCAGCAATAAATACCTAGAGGAGTTCTGAAAACCCAGTAGGTACCATGGCTTGCTTTGGCCCTGCCTGGCAGCAGGCAATCTGTGCCATTCTCTAGCCCGCTAGTCATCTGGTCACCTCCACTACTGACTGACCCTTCAATCAAGGTTCTGATTATGGGAAAGGGCTTTCCTCTGCTCCTTTCCGCCCCTCGCCCAGAAGGCAAACCCCTGTCCCTAGGGACCAGTGATGCAGCAGCTTGGTAGCCATGGTGATGGCTTTCCCTTTGGGTCTCCTCTTGATGCTGGAGGTTGGGGAAAATGTATTCTGTGCACACACACACACACACACACACACACACACACCTGTGTCCACTTCCACTTCCAGGTGAGGGGGGCTCTTGGAGTTTGAGAGCAACCTCTTCCAGCAGTGGCTGCTTCCCCGATCAGTCTGGGCCAGCTCAGTGCTGTCGGAGCCGCAGAGAAGACCAGAAGACAGACAGAGGGACACCGAGCAGAAGAAAGCTGTTCCAGAAGGAAAACTGGAGGTGGGGGTGGAGATGGGGGTCAGTGTACCTTGTCCTGGAAGGATAGAGGCAGGGGTGTGGGAGGAGACAGACAGGAGAAAGGGGCCAGCAGTCAGGACCAGCCCAGAAGCCAAGGTCCCAGAGAATCTGAGGAAGAGGCTGGGAGGGGAGGACTCCTTATTTCTGCTATCCCCAGGGGGTCTCCTGCCGCGCTTCCCCAGCCCGAGAGAAGGCCCCTCGGCTCCTCCAACATGATCAGTAATTTCCGGCAGACATTTGAGGTCTCTGACATCTGCATAATGTGGGCCAGTCTCTTAGCAACGGGGAACAGCTGTCTGGCATTTCCAAGATTAAACTGTAACTTTACACGGTCCTTGCCAAGGGGAGGGGGTGGGGGAAGGGGGATAAACACTGCCTCCTGGCATTTCCAAACTCATTTAGCTTTTATTCATTTCCTGCCTCCAGTAAAGAGGCCAGGGATTTGGGCTGGGCCGGGCTGTTACTACCCCTGCTCACGACAACCTTCACCAAAGCCGCAAAAGCCGCCGCCGCCTATGGCCCTTCGCTGAGATCTGTTTGAAGACAGAGATGAGATTTCCCTAGTTCTTTGTTTGTTTTTATTCTGTTTGTTTTGTAAGGACCCGGCACACCAGGGGTAGGTGGAGTCTGGGGACCAGGGCAAGGGCTACCCGTCCTCAATCCGAGGGGGCTGTCGCCCGCTTTC
Organism: Apodemus sylvaticus; assembly: GCF_947179515.1. NCBI lineage: Eukaryota > Metazoa > Chordata > Mammalia > Rodentia > Muridae > Apodemus > Apodemus sylvaticus. The sequence continues at coordinate 35,553,436 of NC_067477.1, forward strand.
ACTTCATCTAGCGCCTGGGCTTTTATCTGCTGATGACCTTGGGCCCCACCCCTCTCCTGTGTGCATCTTCATCGCCCCATCGGCAAAAGACGTGCCCTGCCACTCCTGAGCTTGCAGTGAAGGTGAACTTGATGCTCTCAGGCAATGATGTCATGATGAATCTTCTGTCCTGTTCCTTCGGTCACCCTCCCCTCCGTGTTAGCAACCTCCGCCTCTGCAGTCCGGGACGAGGGACACAGCCTACCTCCCCCGCCGCCAGCCCCTTGAACTCGGGTTCCCAGTAGCCCTGAGCAACGACCCTTTGCCCTGATAGATGGAAGCAGAGTATGACACCCCCTCGCTGGGCCCTGGGCTGCTGGCAGGGAATGTCCTCATTCCCTGGCCTGCTTGGGTCTGGCAGCTCCTGTGTCCAATGGCTTGCCATTTGGCTTCCATTCCAGGGCTCGTGAACACGGTGTTTTGGTTCTGCAGCGAGAAGGAAAAATAAAAGGGCGGGTGTGGGGCGGGACTGGAGGGGGAAGGAGAAGGAGGAGGAGGGAAAGCCCTCTAGCCGTCTGTGCTGGCCGGTTCCAGGAATGTGTTCTCGGCCCCCAGTGCCAAGGCAGTGACCCAGGAGCCGCAGCCAGGCCAGGCTAGGCCTGGAGCCCTTCCCGGGAGGAGAGGTAGGCCAGGCCCGGGGCGGAGCCGCCCCTCCCCCATCAGCCCTCTGCTGACTCATCCCCGCTCCAGCTGGCAGAGCCTTTTCTGGGGATGGCTGTTGCTAAGATTCCTGGGAGATGAACGATTGCTTCTCCCCGGAGCTTTGTGAAAACATGTTTGTAGACTGCACGCAAACATACACACATGCACTCCCGTGGGCTTGCACGCCAGGCCGGGACTTCGGCACACATGTGTCCGTACACACCGAGTGCCCACATGTATTTACTGTTCTCACAGCCTCCCCACGATTTGTTTGCTGGGCTGTGAGTGTGTGCTCCTTGTATATGGACGAGACGATTTTTACCCCACCCTGAAAAGGCTGAATGAGGCCAGGACTTCCTGGCAGTGGCCTCAGAGGCTGGTGCATGAGCCTGCTTTAATCTGAAGGCGTTTGGGGTTGTCTTGAGACATTCTTGGCCCTAGTCCCTCCTCCCCTCCCTAGGTTCCTCATTTCCTTCATCCTGTTGCAATGATCTAATCCCTTCTCTTGAATCCTGCCAGGTTTTTTTTTTTCTTTTTTCTTTCTTTTTTTCTTTTCTTCTTCTTTTTTTTTTTTAAATGTCTGGTCTGGTGTTTCAAGGCCTCCCTGGGAGTTGAGTTGTTGAAGAGCCTTGCCTGGTCTGGACCTAATTTGCCAAGGGGGTTCCAGGGGAGCCCCAGAGCCTCTGTTTCCCCAAAAGAAAGGACAGACACTGCCTCAAGGTCCCGGCTGTGGAAAGTGCTGGACCCTGCTTCTGACAAGCTGGGAACTGTTTGGTCCTCCTCTGTGCTGGGCTGGGGCCTTGGTTGTGGGTCTGTCTGAAGCTTATCATCAGCTCTGTATCCGCAGCCCCGGTAGCCCAACCTTAGTCACTCTGGGCTCTGTTGCTTTGATTTTTCTCATCGTTGGAATTTGAGTGCTTATGGAGTTATGCTCCCAAGTTTGAACTGGACTTGGCAAGAGTTTGGGCACCAGACATTTTTTTTTGTATTGAGTTCTTATTTATTTATTTATTTATTGGTTTTTTGTTTTGTTTTGTTTTGTTTTACTTTTTGAGACAAGAGTCTCACTATGTAGCCCTGGTTGTCCTGGAACTCACTACATAGACCCATCTGGACTAGAATTTACAGAGATCCACCCGCCTCTGCCTCTCTCTCCAAGGCTGGCTTGAGTTCTTTCTAATTTTTTTTCCCTTTAAAAAATTAGATCAGGAGACGGGGCCCCAGCAAGTCTGAGCACTTGCTGTTGTTCTTGGGGAGAGACAGGGCTCCGCTTTGAGCTGCCATGTGCTGCCTCATTGTATCTCCAGCTCCACTGCCAGGGAATCTGATGCCCTCTTCTGGCCTCCGGGCACGAGGCATACACATGGTACACACACACACACACACACACACACACAGGCAAAACAATCAAACACATAAAATAAAGATGTGTATTTTTTTAAATAAAAAATATATGTATGTGCCTTATGCGCACGTGGAAGTCAGAGGATGTTTTGGGAGTTAGTTCTCTCCTTTTGCTGTGTGGATCCTAAGGATTGAACTCAGGCTTGGAGGCAAGCACATTGTATCGCTGAGCTGCCCTGTGGGTCCTGTCACAGGTTCTTGAAGGGGTCACAGGATAGCCTTTTTGCCATTCTAGCAAGAGCATAGCCCATACTTATTCTGCCTGCCTGCCCGCCTTCCCTCCCTCTCTCCCTTCTGCCCTTCCACTTTCCAGATATGCCAGGCGTGTGTGCCTACTTTAAATGGACTCACTCCAGGGCCAGATCCCTGGAGCGATCTCTTCCGTGGTGCCGCAGATGTTGCTAGGGAAGGCTGAGAACGCACCTGCCCACAGGGGATGAGCAGAGACCAGTCTGGAATCGGCAAGCGCTTTAGAGCCCCCAAAGCCACAGGCGTAACTGTGTGGAGGGTTCTTACCCTTAAAGGAAAACAAGGCTGGCTCCATGGTTTCGGCTTGTTTGAGCATGCGACGACATGGGCAGCTGGGGCGGGGGCGGGACTTTGGAAAGTGAGAGTGAAGCAGATGAGAAAAACAGCAGTGTCACTAACGGAGAGCTGTCGGCGCCTGTCAGCAGTAAGTGTCTAATGGCCGGAGCTGTCTACCGGATGCAGAGTTATGATAGTACTGCCAGTCAGGCCAGTGGCAGAGGAGTATACAGCAGTGTCCTGAGCACCGCTATCCCCAGTCCGGGTCATCAGCCTGCTCCCTAAAGTGCTCATTCAGCTTCTTGCCGCCATAGCCCTAGGACAAAGCAGGACACGGAGCAACCTGCCTGCAGTTCTGGCTTCTGCCTGCAGGTGGCGAGAGCTATGTGTTAGCGTTCTCCAGCTTGGGAATCAAAATCTGTCAGTCACAGGCTAGAATTGGAAGGCTTCAGGGGGTCAGGTGTAGCCCCTAGCATGGTCCCCGGATGTGGTGGGTTTACTGGGGTCTGCTGGTGAGGATGCAAACAGAGAATGATCAAAATGATTGTATTAAAACAGGGCTTTGGGGCTGGTGAGATGGCTCAGCAGTTAAGAACACTGACTACTCTTCCAGAGGTCCTGAGTTCAAATCCCAGCAACCACATGGTGGCTCACAACCATCTGTAATGCCCTCTTCTGGTGCGTCTGAAGACAACTAGAGTGTGTTATATATAATAAATAAATCTTTTTTTTTTTTAAAGAGCTTTGATAAGAATTCTTTATACATCCTGATTGGTGAGGGAGGCAGATCTGGAGAGTGTTTTCCAGATGGGAAAACTGAGGCACAGAAGTGTTTGGAAACATCCAGGAAGAACTAGGCCCTGGATTCCAACTGGAGAAGGTGGCTGGGTAGCAGTGGCGTTTAGTCCTAACACGCAAGTGGAAGAGGCAGGCGGATCTCTGTGGGTTCAAGGCCAGTCTTGTCCCCAGAATGAGTTCCAGGACAGTCAGGGCTACGCAGAGAACAGAGAAAACCCTGTCTCAAAACAAACAAACAAACAATTAGAAAAGGTAGAAGCCAGCACCTGGATTTTAAGCATGTTCCTTATGACCTCTGCTGGTCACCCCCCACTAGGGGTCACCCCTTACCCACAGCTAGCACAGCAGAGGAGAAAATAGGTGATCTCCACCTCTTTTCTTTGCTTGTGTAGTTACTTTTATTATTATTATTATTGTTATTATTATCATTATTATTAATTATTATTATCTATTTGTGTTTGTTGGTAGAGGATCCAGGTAGTCTGGGCTGGCCTTGAGACCCTAACTCCCTTCACTCCACCTCCCAAGAGCTGGGATGGCAGGGGTGAGTCTCCTCGCCTGATCTCCCACAGCCTTCGATGCTCCGCCCCTGACCTTTGGAGGCTTCACCTACCAGCTGAGGCAAACCTCGTGGCCAATTCCATTCTGTTGTTTGCTCACAGAGTGACCAGACGCGTCCAGGGTCAGTGCCTTGAACCTTACCTCCTCTGTAGGTTGTTCCCTTCTGTAGAACAGACCTCACATGCCCTCAGTTCTTTGGCTGTTCTGACATGCAACAATTCTGGAATATTGCTTTCTTCCCAGTCTCCCAAGCACAAGGTGACAGGCGTGATGGCTATGCCAGGTCATGCACATACACATATGTGCACATGTGTACACATGAACGTGAATAGTACAAGACCTCAAAGAGTCACACAGATATACCTGTAGCTTAGGCAAGACTTTTTGGAAGTCTTAATTTTTATGTGTGTGCAGGTGTGTGTGTGTGTGTTTCCGATGTGTGGGCCAGAGGAAAACCTTTCATGGCATTGTCAATAGATGTCTACGTTGCCTTTTTTGAATAGGGCCTCCCACTGGTGTGGAGTTCTCCCAGTAGCTAGACTGGTTGGCTTGCAAGTTCCAGGGATTGATAGGTCTCCCTCTGCCTCCTCAGATCAGGTGTCAACGCCACACAAGGTGTTTCTGTGCCCCATGGATTCCAGCAGGAGACTGAACTCAGGTCCTCTAGCTCTTTACCAACTGGGCTATCTCCCAGTCTGCTTCTCATTTCTCTGTTGCCATTTGTAATGGTAGAGAGAACATTTTCTAAGTTCTCATAGGCTGGTTCTGACGTCAAAATTCAGTTTCCCATCTATTTTGAAATCTTTGTGTGAGATTCTAGAGAATGGAACCAACCCTGGTGGCCAAGGACTGTGCCTTCAGGCCCATTGCATCCTCTTAAGTCCTAGTCTGACAATCTTTGCCAGATCATCTTGCACCAGTATCCACAGGGATAGGGACTCTTGGCTCAGACACACACACACACACACACACACACACACACACAATCCCCATGTAAGTTTTCCTGCATGTAAGTTTTCTTGTTCTCAAATTCCCCATCTCCCTTCCCCACCCCACCCCTGCAGAACTCACTCTGTAGATCAGGCTGGCCTCAAACTCAGAGATCTGCCTGCCTCTGCCTCCCTAGTGTTGGGATTAAAGACACGCACCACCATGCCTGCAGCCTTCTGTGATCTTATAATTAGTAGTTCCTTTCATAAGTAGTTCCTCCCTGCAGGTGTGAGGGGCACACCTGGTATTCCTTTTAGCATGTTTCCTGCCTCACCACACCCTCAGGAGGAAAGGCAGACAGACTTGGGGCCTACTGCTTTCAGAGTGAGGTGCCCTCACAGGCTGGCGATGGCATCTGACCTAGCCTCAGCCCTGCCTGGCTTTGAACTTGCTTTGCTTGGGGGTTAGAGTCAGGTTATGCTGACTGTGGCTGATGGTGGTAGTGTAGGCTGCACAGCCCTCTCAGATTTGAGGTGTATGTTGAGGAGTATCAGCTAGACGGGCCCGAGGACCTTTCCTGAGCTATCAGAGAGTAGGGGTGAGTCGTCAGTCCCATTGAGGGCTTTCTGAGCTGAGAGGGTGGGCTCTGATTATCCTTTCGTCACCCCTGTTTCACTTGAGTAATAGATGGACGCTTCCATTGTCTTCAGGCTTATAGACTACAGCAGGCCTTTCCTCAGCATGCATTGAAGCTGGGAAACAGGGCCACTGCTCTGCACAGTTACCAGCTACATCTCCTACTTCACGGTCCCTGTCCTGAGAGTGGATACTGGGACACACACACACACACACACACACACACACACACACACACACACACACACCCCTCCCCAAACCACAAATCCTATCACCTGTATCTTGCCATCCCACAGCACCACCCAGTGGACGGTGAATGCTATAACAAGAAGGTCTCAGAAACCCGTATCTCACAGCACCACCCAGTGGACAGTGAAAGCTATAACAAGAAGGCTTCAGAAGCCCTTACCTAGGTAAGCCATTGACAGAGCCTCACCCAGAGCCCCAGTAGCTGCTAGCTCGGTCCACTCCACCGGGGACCTAAAATCTATCATTCTTCTCTGAGCCAAGAGTCCCCATCCCTGTGAATACTGGTGCAAGATGAGTCTGTCAAAGATTCAAGGTTTTGTTAGACTAGGACTTAGGAGGAAGTGATGGGCTGGCCTAAAGACCTGGTCCTTGACCACTGGGGTTGGTTCCAGTCTCTAGAATGTCTGGAAAGGCCTGGGGCTGGTAGTGAGCCTCACTGCTGACACCCAGAGATGTGTGAAAACAAAGCTGCCCTCCTGCTGCCTTCCTCAGGGTCGGATGAGAATCCCTGCAGCCCTGAGTCCTGTTTTGCACCTTTCCCTGGGACAGGCCAGTTGAGTCATTGTAGCACTGCCCCTGCAGGGGTACTGAGGCCTGCCTGGTGCCAGCATGCTTTCAGAGCACAAAGCCAGCAGGAACACCTGAGCAGGCCTAGCACCTACCTTCTGTTTTTCATGACATGACTGAGACAAGTCCCCATAGCCACCAAATATAAATGTCATTTCCAGCTGGGCAATGATGGCACATGCCTTTAATCCCAGCACTTGGGAGGCAGAGGCAGGCGGATTTCTGAGTTCGAGGCCAGTCTGGTCTACAGAGTGAGTTCCAGGACAGCCAGGTCTATATAGAGAAACCCTGTCTTGAAAATAACAAAAATAAACAAATAAAAACAAATAAAATAAATAAATGTCAGTTCCCCCAGAGAGGGCACAGTGATATGGTGACAACCATGGTACACTGGGCTAATCTGGAGGACTGGCATGTGTCTAAGCTGGGTGACCCATGGCCCATCCCTTCTGGTGCTCAGGTGGGGTAGGCAGCCATTCTAGGACGTCTTTACTTTGTCTGTCAGGTTCTGGGCTGACGAGATGGCTCAGCGGTTAAGAACACTGACTGCTCTCCCAAAGGCCATGAGTTCAAATCCCAGCAACCACATGGTGGCTCACAACCATCTGTAATGAGATCTGATGCCCTCTTCTGGTGTGTCTGAAGACAGCTACAGCGGAGCTATGTATAATAAATAAATAGATAAATCTTAAAAAAAAAAAAGGAATGGTAGAACTACTGTATGACTTTGATTCCTTAACCTCTCTGTGCCTCAGTTTCCCATCTGTGTAAAGCCTATGTCAAAGGGTTGTATAATGGGCAAGAATAGTGCAGTGCCCTTTCCCTTCCCCACAGAAGGGAGTCTGTGGAAGGTGTCCTTTTCGGTGGCATTAGTGTATGTGTCACCTTGGGCTGCCATCACAAAAAGTCTTTTACAGTGGGTGGTTTGAGGCAGTTGGGGGAGGGGCGGACGCAGCCTTCTCTTCTTGCAGGTGCCATGGATTTTCTTGTCCTAGGGAGGTCCCCCATCCTATCCACATCCAACCTCAAGTCCCTCCAGGGGCCCTTGCCTTCAGGTGCAGTCACATTGTGGGTGGAGAAAGCTTCAACAGAAGAAGCCCGGCCTAGGGCTGTAGGTCAGAAGGTAGGGTGTTTGCCCAGCGTGCAAAAGTGGGTTTGCTGTTCACCATGAGAAACCTGTCACCACATAAGCCAGGCATGGTGGTGCATACCTGTAATCCCGGCACTGGGGAGGTGGAGGAGAGAGGACCAGGATGTCAAAGTCATCTGGAGTTCTATAGGGAGCTGGTGTCCAGCCTGCGCTACATGGAGACGCCTTAAAACAAAACAAGTGCCAGCAACACAGTGCCGGGAGAGGGGACAGGCGGAGAGCTGGGTGGACGGAGAGGGGACAGGCGGAGAGCTGGGTGGACACAGCCAGGGCGGCCACACTCCTTTCATAGAAGCTCATTTTGAAGTCAGAACGTCACGCAGGAATGCAGTCCCTCCCACTGGATCAACAAACAAGAGGGGGGAGGCCAAGGCCACACTCAAAGTCCTCCCCCATCCTCCTGCCGGGGCATGACATCATTCCTGGCTCCGGCTCTAATTATTCTAATCAAGAGCCAAGTGCAGTGGTCAAAGGGTTGTCTGAGAACTCCCTTCCCCAGAGCATCTCAGTCAGCTGGAGGCAGGGAGGCCACTGCAGCAGGCTCCTCACTGACCAGCACAAGACATAAATCTTGGCTACCTCTTGTCTGTGTGAGGAGCCACTCCCCACGCCCCACACTCAATCCTCTGCTCACTGAGGCCAAAGGAGACTCCAAAATGGCTGGCAGGCTCTGGGCCTGGGAGATCCAGACGGTGGTGGGTGTCTAGGTGAGGACTATGTGATACTTGGCAGAGTTTGCAGTGGGCTTTGAGAGTCTGCTGGCCTGCCTTCCCAGGCTGGCTGCCTGATTAGCCCCCACCTCTAAGTCCCATCCCATCTCTCCTCTCCCAAACGTGTCAGGCTGCATCCTAGCACGCTTCTAGGGAATTGGGTGAGGTAAGAGAATGAAGAAAAGACAGACCAACAGACAGACACATGGACATACAGAAAAGCTAAGATTGGGTGGACCAGGATCTCCAATGGGCATGCCCAAACTGCGGCATCCCAGAAGTCAGAGTATTTATTACACCAAGTTGAATGGAGAGGAGGCGGGATTGTTACAAACAGATAAACAAGGAGGCAGGTCTTAAGGTAGACAACTGACTCAGGAGACAGGTTTAGCTAATCTAGGTAGGTGCCATCTCTGTGGGCGACAGTCTTCAGGCTGTAAGTATCTCAGGGGAGAGAGCTACAGTGGACAGTTAGCTTGTATACTCAGATCCCCCGGGAAGGCTTGTCCGGTTCCCTCTGAGCCTCACCCTGGGGTGGGGCGTGGGGTGGGGGTGGTTTTGCCAGTTTCCCACTGACTGAGACCACGGAGTCCATGTAAACAACACACATTGGTTCAGGATTTCACTCAGGGCCTCCTCAGACCCCACAATACCAGGTTTGTCTTTGGGACAAAAACACAGAGAAAAAAAATATCTACTTATTCCTGTTGTCACGGAACACCTTGCTTGCTGAGACTTACATTTGGGAATCAGATTTGTTTTATTATATGTTATAGGCAGTGTTGGTACTTAAAAAGCTTCATCTTTAACTGCCTTGAAAGTTTGTCTATTGCTGGGCAGTGGTGGCACATACCTTTAATCCCAGCACTTGGGAGGCAGAGGCAGGTGGATCTCTGAGTTTAAGGCCAGCCTGGTCTACAGCGTGAGTTCCAGGACAGTCAGGCTGGCCTCCAACACACAGAGAATCACATGCTTCTGTCTGGTACTACTACTACTACTACTACTATTACTACAGCAACAACAACGGCTAGTATTATTGGTTTCTCAAGACAGAGTGTCTTAGGGTTTTATTGCTGTGAAGAGACATCAAGGCCACGGCAACTCTTATAAGGGCAAACAGTTAATTGGGGCTGGCCTACAGTTTCAGAGGCTAGTCCACTGTGGCAGGAAGTAGGTCAGTGTGTGGGCAAGCATGGTGCTGGACAAGGAACTGAGTTCTACATCTGAATCAGCAGGCAGCGGGAAGAGAAAGTCACACTATGCCTGCCTTAGCCTTGCCTGCCTTAGACCTCATGCCCACCTAGTGACACACTTCCTCCAACAAAACCAAGGTCACTCCTACAAGGCCGCACCTCCTAACAGTGCCGCTCCTTATGGACTTGTGGAGGCCATTCTCATTCAAACCACCACACAGGCTTTCTCTGTGTGGTGTGTGTATGTGTGTATGTAGCCCTGGCTCTCATAAAATTCACTGTGTAGACCAGACTGGCCTCGAAACTGGAAATCTGCCTGCCTCTGCCTACCAAGTGCTGAGATTAAAGGTATGAGGCTTAACCCCTTGGCTAAAGGTTTGTTTGTTTGGTTGGGTTTTTTTTGGGGATTTTGGTTTTTTGGATTTTCGAGACAGGGTTACTCTGTATAGCCCTGGCTGTCCTGGAACTCACTCTGTAGACCAGGCTGGCCTCGAACTCAGAAAGCCGCCTGCCTATGCCTTCCAAGTGCTGGGATTAAAGGTGTGCACCATCACCACCTGGCTAAGGTTTGTTTTTTTGAAACAGGGTTTAAAGGGTCTTGTTTTGTAGCCTTGGCTGCTGACTTAGAACTCACAGAGATCTGCTCGCCTTCATCCCCAGAGGGCTTTGATTAAAAGCGTTTATTGCCACATTCAGATATCTATATCTTTACAAAAATATTTATTTATTTTTAAAGTATGTTTATTCCTCTCTCTCTCTCTTTCTCTCTCTGTGTGTGTATGTATGTGTGTATGTGTGTGTATGTGTGCGTGTATGTATGTGTGCATGTATGTGTGTATGTGGGTGTTTGTGTGTGTTTGTGTGTGTGTATGTGTGTGTGTGTGTGTGTGTGTGTATTTGAGAAAAGATCTTGATATATACTCACACTCACAGCAATCCTTTTGTCTCAGCCTCCAATGTTAGAATTCCCAGTGTGTGCCACCACCCCTGGCTGCTGTGTTATACCTATTGTATTATACTGTACTGTATTGTATTTAGGTGTATGTGTCTGTGAGTGTGTTTGCGAGTGTGCATGTGTGCATGTGTGTGTGTGTGCACATGCACTCATGTGGATGCATTTGTGTTGTGTGGTGTGCGACATATGAGTGCACAGGTTTCTATGCACGTGTGGAGGTCAGAGCAGGGAGCAGGACTTTGGACATCTTATTCTTTCACTCGGGCTGTGATGGCCAGAGAGCTCCCAGGTTCTGCCGATCTCTGCCCACAAATGCTAGGGTTACCAGTGGGCACACCTCTGTCTTATGTAGGTGCTGGGAATTTGAACTCGGGTCTCTGTGAGTGCAGAACAAAAGCCCTTCCCACCTGCGTCATCTCCCCAGTGCCTGTATTTAATTCTTTAACAATCCACGTGTCCGTGCTGTTTTGTAATACACACCAACTTCCATGTCTTGTGCATCTTTAGAGGCTATTTAAAAATTTTTTTTTCTACAAAGAAATGTCAGCAGGAGTCCATAAATAAACCACTGTTTATCTAACTCATCCGCTGACATTTTCTCCCTCATTCCTGACCTTGTTTGAATCCCAGCTCTGTTGATAAATAGCTGTATGATAGCAAGAAGGCCATGTCTACTTTCTGAGCTCCTCTTGGCTGGGCAGTCTGGTGCCCCTGCGCCCTTGGTCACTGTTTGGAAGATTCTTGCCCAGGTGAATGCCATAGCTCTTGGCACAGTGCCCAGGCTATGTTTTCTCAGCATGACTCTTCAACAGCTTCCCTACTGAATTCTTCTGGTGGCTTGGAAGCTCATCTTGCCTACTCTGATGGCTCCGAGGTCTCTGTGAGGCTGTCATTTTTAGTACACAACTTTTTGCTCAGTTCCCAGCAGCAGATCAGCCTTGAGAGCTGGTCTTAGACCTTGGACTAGGAGCCAGCATCTGGTAGGGACTGGGCTGATGTGCAAGCCAACTTCTGTGGCTGAATTTCAAATTTGGCTGAGCTCTCTGAGGGCAGATCCCATGGGGCAGAGCTCCGCTGAGGTCAGTTTACTAGGCCAGCAGGAGTGCCGCCTTACCCACGTCTAACAAGGTCATCCACTCAGGTCTCCGGCACACACTGAGCCATGGGGTCCCCATTGACTGTCAAAAATGTAGCTTTCCAGGATAGTAGATTGGCCTAGGGGCCTCTTACCTTGCCACATAATTTCCCAGCAGTAAGCAAGCCTGTGTGGAGATCTGATTTTGGCTGCTGAGACCAGGGACAGGGCTCCTGCTTCACAGCCAGGCCTCCTCTCTGTCCAGCCGTTGGCATGGCAACACCGCCTCCACCTTTACTAGTCTCAGGCTTAAGCCCTTGGTAACCAAAGGTGTCAGCTTCCAACAGCTGCGCTTTAGACCCTGATGGCTCCAGAGGGAAAAACAAGTAGGGGACCCAAATGTCCATGAGCATTTTTTCACCCGCCTTTGCATGATCACTGGTTCTCCAGCATCTGCCCACTCTTACACACTCACACATATCCACTGCTCTTACACACTCACATACCCCAAACATGATGTTCCAAACAGTATCACTTCCCAGTGAGCCTGGATTTCTGGTTATGATACTCTGAGAAAGAGTGGGAATGTGGTTTGAAAGTCCCAGGTTCCAGGCTGTGGCCCTTGTCACTTCCCTAGGAGACCCCCCTGCTCCTGTGGGGAGGCAGACAGTGACGTAGGTTACCAGACTATGATGACACCTCGTGTTTGATTGTCCTGTGCTTAGAGCTCTAAGAGGGATAGGAAGAAAGTCTCACTTCTTGTCTCAGAGAGAGATGGGGACAGGTAAAAGGGAGAATCAGGACTAGAGATGGGCCTTGAAGGATGGGGGAAATCTCACAGGGAAAGGGAAAAAATACCCATTACCCCTATGCTGTGGTTTGAAGGTGTCCTCAAGAATTATATTAAATTTAAATTTAAAAAGTTAGATAATGTAGTGGTTTGAATAAGGAATGGCCCCCATAGATTTATGTGTTTGAATGCTTGGCCATAGGTAGCGACACTGTTAGTGTGCCCTTGTTGGAGTCGGTGTGGCCTTGTGGGAGGAAGTATGTCATTGTGGGACTGGCCTTGGGGTTGTATATACTCAAACTACACCCAGTAGGAGACACAGTCTTCCCTTCCGCTGCCTGTGGATCAAGGTAGAGAACTCTTGGCTCCTCCTGCATTATGCTTCCCGGACGCTACCAGGCTTCCTGCCATGATGACGATGGACTGAACCTCTGAAACTGTAAGCCAGCCCCGATGAACCGTTTGCCTTTATACGAGTTGCATTGGTTGGGCTGGAGAGATGGCTCGGCGTTTAAGAACACTGACTGCTCTTCCAGAGGTCCTGAGTTTGATTCCCAGCAACTACATGGTAGCTCACAACCATCTGTAATGGGGAGCCGATACCCTCTTCTGGGGTGTCTGAAGACAGCTACAGTGTAATTCACATATATAAAATAAATAAATAATTAAAAAATATATATAAAAAGAGTTGCCTTGGTCATGGTGTCTCTGCACAGCAACAGAACCCAAACTAAGACAGATAAAGTCTCAAGTCTGTAGCTCAGTCTGCAACTTCTAAGTCACTATGTATAAATCCATATAGTCCAGGATAGCTTTGAACTTTGAGATTTTTCTGCCTTACCCACTGGGGTGCTGAAATTACAGGCGTGAACTGCCACACCTGTAGTACATACCACATATACCTAACATATGTTGGTAATTTAAACTGCAAAGCAGTGAGTTGCAAAGAGGCAATGGTGATGGGGGCTGTGACACACTATCCCCTCTTGTCCCCTCCCCACATCATGTCACAGCAAGAAACCATCCCTATATTCAATCCCACTGTCTTGAACTTCCTGGCCAAAAACTGTAAAAAAAAAATTAATAATTTTTTGTTCTTTATAAACAACATAGTTTCAGGTATTCTGTTATAGCAATGAAAAATGGACTGATTCTTCAAATCAAATCCATTGAAGACTTGGTATAGAAATATTAAAATTTAATCGAGAGGCTGGAGAGGTGGTTTAATGGTTAAACACACTTGCTGTTCTTCCAGAGGACCCGAGTTCGATTCCTAGCCTCCTAACGCTCAAAAATTCCAGCTCCAGGGAATCTGATGCTCCTGCTCTCCTCGGGTGCCTGCACTTGTGCACATATGTACACATAATTAAAAATAAAGAATAAATCATTACATATAATTGATCTATTTTATTTACATATATTTTTTAGATTATATAAATATAATTTAATTAAAATTATTTAGGACCATGTACCAGACACTGTTAAGTAGTATTGAAGAAAAAGAAAAATAATTGTGCTCTGTTCTCCTGTCCCATCTAGGGAAGTACTGTTGTCCTTTGGACGGTCATTTCCCTCCCTCCCTCCCATCCTTCTTTTCCATCCCAGTCTATTAAAATTAGCTATATTAGAAACAAATATGTGTACGGCAAGCTGGGTGTGGTGGTGCACACCTTTAATCCCAGTACTCCAGAAGCAAAGGCAGTCGGATCTCTAAGTTTGAGGCAAGCCTGGTCTACATGGTGAGTTTCAAGACAGCCAGGGATACACAGAGAAACCCTGTCTCAAAATCCAAACCCAAAAATCCCCCCCCCCCCCAAATCTGTATAAAGCAGTAGTGCTTACCGTTCAGTTCCAGGGATTCTCACGGAAACAAACTATCCATGGACACACTGGTCCTGCTTCTCAGAGCCCATCTGTCCCAGGTCCACTTGGGGGTCCCATGCCGTCTATGAGTCTGTCTCATGGTCTCAGCGTTGCTGGCATTACTGCTGGTTTAAACCATTTTCTTTTCAGGCTCTCCTAGGGCCCTTTTCTTTTTCCTGTGCCTAGTGCCTAGGTCCTGTCTCATTTCTCACCCCCCACCCCCACCCCCACCCACCCACCCCCACACCCCCCGCCCGGGCTTTTCAGGGTCTCATGTAGCCCAGGCTGGCCTCTGACTTTTTTTTTTATTTTTTTTTATTTATTTATTTTTGATTTGGTTTTTTCAAGACAGGTTTTCTGTATAGCCCTGGCTGTCCTGGAACTCACTCTGTAGACCAGGCTGGCCTCAAATTCAGAAACCAGCCTGCCTCTGCCTCCCAGAGTGCTGGGATTACAGGCGTGCGCCACCACCGCCCAGCTTCCGACTTATATATAGCCTAGGTTGGCCTTAGACTCGTAACCCTTCTGTCTTTTCTGTGTGCTAGGATTAGAGGAATGTACCACCATACCTGGCTCCCTGAATTTCCTTCTAACCCTGAAGGTAGATCTGTCAGCACCACACTGCTGACACACTGGTTGCTATCCTTCTCTGAGACAGAGGGCACGAGAGGGCTAGGATGGAAACTGTGGTGTCACATCCGGCTCAGCCACAGACTGGCTGGGTGGCCTTGAGTGACTCATTGAACACTGAGTCAGGTCACACATCAATTTGCTCATTTGTTAAGAAACAAAGGAGGAGTCAAGACTTTGTGTGTTCCTCAACCCTGCCTCTCATTGCCAAGGGCAGGTGGTGCCCTGGGAACCTCTTTCTGTCATACTTGACTCTCCCTTCGGGGCCACACAGATGTGTTGGGGTCTGCTGCTCTGCCCTTTAATGACTGGTCTTCGCCATTGTCCTCTGGGAGGCAGGCGCTCATGTGTTCCAGGCTGTCCTGGAACATGGAGTGATGCTGGCTAGCCTCCACCTCCTGGTCTTTCTGCTTCTCACCTCCTAGGGATGCAGGGATGTGCCGCCACGCCTGGCCTTCGCTATACATCTTTGACGAGCTCTTTCATTCTCCCCTCTTAGCTACATCATGCTTGTCTCACACCTGCCATGGCGGTCTTTACCCTCTTTACCGAGTCCATCCAGCCCCGGCAGTGTGCAGGCACCCTCTGCTGCTGTTTTGTACCCCAGTGTTTGCTCCATGCCTTGTACCCCAATCCCTGCCTACTCTAGGGAGCTGGGCAGATGGGGAGTGAGAGAAGGAAGCAGCAAAGATGAAGGAGAAGGCCCTGGCTTACACCATCTCTAAGGTCCAGTGACTCATCTGTGAAAATCCTGGGGTCTTTCCAACAGATTTCTTGTTTTTCTCAGTCGGGCTGGAGTTAATTTCTATCACTCACCACCAAAGAAATCCTGAAGAACTTGGAACAAGCAAGTGGGAGCCAAGAACAAAGTGTTGGCACATGGTATAGAGTATAAGGTGCATTCCAGGGCCAAATACAGCAAAACCTCGATTGCCCAGAGGTCACTAGCATGACCTGCTTGTCCAGACAGAACACCCTGGAAACCCCAGAAGGGGAAAGGGGGCTTATTATTTTTGTGCCTTCCCGAAGGGAGGGGAACAGGAGGTGTAGAGACAAGTTGGAATATCAAAGACAAATGCAGAATGAAATTGGGGTCTGGCCAGGAACCAGAATGCAGAGAAGCTGAAGCCAAAGATGCCAGGCCCAACGGATGCAGAACACGTGCTTAACGCGCAGCGTTGCCAGGGGCTGATCAGGCATCCGGAAACCTGGTGGCACCAATGCGCTGGACTGGGAGCCTCCTCCTCCTCCTGGATTCCCTCTCACCTAAACCGTAGCGGCAGTTTCTGTTCTCATGCTCCTGAGGGAAAAGAAATCATGAGTAGAGGAAGAAAGTAAAAGTGAAGTGAGCCTCCCAAGGTAGGGCGACTTGCTGCCTTGGACGCTGCACTTAGGAAGTCGGCCTACCGGGGCTGTCTACACTGGTCTTCTCCATGGAACAGGTGGAGGCTCTTTAGAAGCCATCCTTACCCATAATTCAGTCTGTTACAACCAGTCGCGTAATGCAATAATATGTATAGAAAGGATAACAAGGGATGGATTACCTGTGCTTTATCTATCTGGGGCCCAAACAGTGGAAAGAAAAGCCCTACTCCTAAAAGTTATTTTCTGACCTCCACATGCTCAAATGCACACACACACACACACACACGCACACGCACACACACACACACACACAACCGTGCGGGAACCCACACAAAGAGACTAAATAAATACATACATAAATTTAACTTAAAAGGTATATACAGTGCTGGAGAGATGGCTCAAAGTTTTAGAGCACTGGCTGTTCTTCCAGAAGTCCTGAGTTCAATTCCCAGCAACCACTCAGTGGCTCATAACCATCAATACTGGGATTTGATGCCCTCTTCTGGCATGTAGGCATACGTACAGGCAGAGTACTGTATATATAATAAATAAAACTTAAAGTAGATGCATACGAGTGTGAGTACTTGTCCAGTGTTCCTCAGGAGAGGAACATGGTCTTCATGGGAGCTGGCCAGAGCCTACTAAGAATGGCTTCTCCATATTTCCCAGAGCCTTGGCCGGCATATCTCTCTCTTGGTCAGCTTGGCTAGCTCACACTCGGTCATAAGCCTCTTTTCTTCTCTTCCTTGGTGTGTGCTCCTGCTGTTTTAACTCTAGCATTCATTATAATCATAACATTTGTTTTAACCATCACAGTTACTACTGTCCTGGAGAAGGGTCTGTTCTGTGTGTGGACAGATCTTCTAAAGATCCAGCATCTCTGTCACCGATACCTCCTGAGCCCAGTTAAGGACACGGAGTCCTAATTAGACCCAAGTCAGGTTCACAAAGTGTACGAGTCTGACCTTTATGAGTAACCTCTAGGGCTGAATTCTCAACTCTTTACTGTCGTTTTAGAACCAGACTGTATTGACTACTTTTCTATTGCTGGGATAAAACGCCATGACCAAGGCGACTTACAGAAGGAGGAGTTTATTTGGGCTTAAGGTTCCAGAGGAATATGAGTCCATCCTGGTGGTAAAACATGGCGGCAAGTGGCAGGTGTGGTAGCTGAGAGCTCACATCTCAATCGCAAGTGTGTGAAGCAGAGAGAACACACTGGAAGTTGGAGAAGATTATAAAGGCTATAAATCTTACTCTCTGCACTTCCTCCAGAAGTCTCCCCAAACAAGGCCACCAACTGAGGACCAAGTGTTCATAATCTGAGCATTTCTTATTCAAACTACCGTGCAGTTTCAGCAAGTTCAGCCAAGCAGCCTCAAGGCCTGCAACAGAGGGGGCGGACAGGGACACAGATGGTTCTAGAAGAATGCCTTGAACAACATGTAGAACTGACGTGCCTCAGCGGGGCTTCTCAGCTCTAATGGCACACTAGGTCACCACATGCTCTGTTGTAGGGACTGTCCTCTGCTCTGCAGGGCATGTGACAGCATCCCAGGCCTCCACACATTGGGTCCCCACAGCACACCTCCATTATGTCAATCAAAAAATGTCTTTAGACATTGCCGCATGTCACTGGGGGTGGGGTTGGGAACAATAGAGTCATCCCAGAGAGCCAGGCATAGTGGCTCGCAGCTATGACCCCAGTGCTTGAGAGGTTGAGGCAGGGGAATCTGGGCTACATGGTGAGAGTCTGACTCAAAAACAAACCAAAACCCAAAACCAAAACAAAACGAAACAAGACAAATCAAGATGCGTAACAACCGTCCGAAAAGTGGGCCAGGTACAGTTCAGTTGATGAAGGGCCTGCCTAGCGGCGTGAGAACCAGCAGAGTGTAAACAGGGCTCAGTAACGCACACCTCCGTTTCTAGAGCTTTGGAGGTGGAGGCAGGAGGATCAGAAATTGAAGGTCATCCTCTGCTACATTGGAACTCTCAAGATATAAGAGATTATCTCAAAAATAAATAAATAAATGAAACAAATAAAAATGAAAAGAAGCAGAAATGAAGGCAGCTATGTCCTCTGCGCTTCTGAGCCTGCCGTCTGGGAAGCTGTGAATGGGGGCTGGGGTGGCATGAATGCAGAGACACCGTTCAGTCTAGGTTGGGAGAGAAGGAGGGTCAATCTATTCCATCTGCACAGTTTTAAAGGCAGGGTGTCCCTTTGTAGCCTAGGCTAGCTTTGACCTTGAGGAGATCCTCCTGCCCTCTGCCTCCTGGGTGCTGGCATGACATCTGACACAGTTATATTCTGTTTTGTCTTCACTTGTGACTGTGAGAGTCTCATGTGTCTCAGACTGAGACCTCAGACTCGCTATGAAGTCAAGGCTGGCCTTGAACTCATGATCTCCTTGCTTCCACCTCCTGAGTGCTGAGATGACATGCTTGTACTCCCGCATCTGCTCCGACACTTTCCCTTTTCTATTTATTTACCCATGGTGATCTGTGGGGGCTAGAAGACAGCTTGAGGGAGTCTGTTATCTCTTTCCACTGTGTGGGTTCTTGGGGTCAGATGTAGATTGTCAGTCTTGGCTGTGAGTGCTCTTAACTGCTCAGCCACCCGCTCTCTCCTTGACATTTCTCAACCAAGTGGGGTAGCACATGCTGTTAATCCCATTTCTATACCATGTCTATAGCTCCACCCCCAAACAGCTTCCCAACTAAAAGACTGAGACAGATGCACAGTCAGAAAACTAGACCATCAAATTGGGGCCTTCTAGAATCCAGAGGTATGGGCAGATTTCTTGTGGTGCCAGGCAAGGGTTTAGTGAGCCCTGATGGGCTGGGTTAACTCAGGTAAAGTTGCTGGTGTATGTGTGTGTGTGTGTGTGTGTGTATGTGTGTCTTAGAGCTGGGAGAAAGGTAGTGAGGGGAGGGGGGAGGGAGCTCAGGGCCATGTCAGGAGCCCAGGGAAAATCTCCAGGTCTTGGGGTGGACTAGAAGCTCACCATCCTTGCCTGGACTTCTTTTCCCCTTTGTCTGTCACCTCCTGTCCTTTTAGCCTCTGCTTTAGTAGCTAAAAACGCTCACTTAGAACTCTGACAGTATGCAATCAAAACGAATCTTGTGTGTTTGTTTGTTTCAAGACAAGGGTCTCAGGCTTTGTAGTCCAGGCTGACCTCAAACTCAAGATCGTCTTCCTTCAAGCCTTCCAAGGTGTGCCTGGCTCAGAATCAACCTTATAAGGCAGAGGCCACGGAGCCAGGGTTCACACGGCCAGTAGAGTCCATTCCTTCAGCCTGTCGAGCTTCTAGGAATTGCCAGTACTCTTTAGTTTATAGCCCTTCCCTCCACTTCAGAGTGATTGGTTCAGTCTCCGTGTCCCTGTCCCATGTCCTTCCACCGCTGTCCTGTCTTTCTTGTCTGAGAACTCCCGTGATGAGAGTTCATTTGGATTGCAGGACAATCTTCTTATGGAAAAAGTCCTTAACTTTGTCACACAAATGAGTCCCCTTTGCCATCCATATTATGTAACACATCCAATATTTAAGGGATTGATATATATTCATCTTTGGGGGGCCACTGTTTGGTCTTGTCACCCTCCCCCCATTCCTTTGTGCTGGAGACAAACTCACCAATGTGTATAGATAGCCCTGGGACAGCAAAGCTCTCCTGAAGCACAATAGTAGGGTGTGGTGGGGATGGAGGAGCACTTTGGGCTATCTTGGGTTAAGTAGACGGAGCAGGCTTCTTCTGCAGGGTTTAGAGTTGAGTCCTTGTCTTCAGTGTTCCTTTGTGACCTAGTCTCTTGAGCATTTCTGTGCGTCCATTTTCGGCTATATAAAGATCCTTGTGGTAAGCCTTACATCTCAGGGTTCCATGAGATCCCTCAGCCATGCCTGGAGGATCCTGGAAGGCTGGTCAGGGTCTAGGGCTAAGGCAGGAAGCTAGACCCCCCCTCCCCCACCACCCTCCCCCCCACCGAGGGTCAGTACTGAGCACTTGAAGGCTGGCTCTGTAAGCAAGGTTTTGCTCAGCTCCCTCTGTGTTCTCCTGAGGGGACGAGGGGGAATGGAGAGTTCCCCATGTCTGCCACAATGACGGACTTACTAGAGTGCTGGGAGAAGGTAGTCCAGAGCCCAGAGGAAAAGGGCTCATTGTCCACCATGAGACCATGACACAATGGGATTCTGTGCTTGTTCCTGGAACTGAGCCATTCTCAGTAGATCCTAGGAGTTTGCCCAGGAAGAGAGGATTGGAAACAGTCACGTGAGCGGTCTCAGAAAACAAGAGAAGAATCAGCGTTTGTTGAGTGTCTACCCAGCGTGAGAGTTCAGTAATTTCCCTGGAAACTTCAAGAACCAGGCATTTTATCTTTATGGGAGACAGGAGCTCTGGAGCTCAGGAATGTCTCGAGGTTCCACTGGGAGTTGGGGGTCTGCTTGATGCTCCCAGAAGATGGCCTCAGGCTGCCTCCCTGACAAGACCAGCAACGAGGCTGTCCAGGGCTTGTCCAGTGCTATTCTGATCCTTCTTTCCCAGAAGTGCTGGGGGTTTGCTCGATAGCAGTGTGACCCGATGTAAACAACACGTCAGGCTCCTAGGTGACACATCTGAACATACATGAACAAAGCAGCCGTCAGTTGGGCAGTTTGGGGAACATTTTCTCACTGCCTTTCCTTAGCGTGTGTGCACGCGCGCATATGCAGAGGTGTGAACGTAGAGGTCTGACGTCAGCATCAGCTGTTGTCCTCAACCACTGCCTATCTTTTTTATTCTTTAAAGGAGTTGGGGGAGGAGAGCAGGAGAGATGGCTCAGTGGTTGAGAGCTCTGGTTAGTCTTCCAGAGGGCCTGAGTTCAATTCCCAGCAGCCACATGGTGACTCATAACCATCTATAATGGGGTCCGATGCCCTCTTTTTGTGTGTCTGAAGACAGCAACAGTGTACTCACATACATAAAATAAATAATTTAAAAAATAAAGCACCATACAAGGTCGGAGTCCTATTATTCTGTTGAAATGGTTAACCTGTTATAAAACCACTCTGTCCACTGCTGGAGAAGTTTCTAAATGTTTCCGGGGCATGTCTTCACCTTAGCCTGTCCTTGTCCTGGACAGCAGTGGAGGAGGGCTGTCTGGGACTGGTGGGATACCACTTATTCTCTGCTCTATGCAGTTTGCAGAAGGGCTGGGGACCATGCCTTGAGGTGATCCAAAAGAGAGGTCAGCCTCAGACCGAGAGTCAGAAGTTGAGGCAGGAAAGATGTGTCTCCTAGCCTCTTCTCACTCCTTCCTGTGTGCCCTTTTCCCCTTGTGTCTCCATGTGGAAGGGTGAGTTTACCTCTGTTAGGAGGGTTTCTGAGTGGCCAACAGGCCTGGCTGGAATGGGGTTACCCTGAGGCCGGGCAGTTCTGATGCTTCCCAGTGGTATAATACACAGCTCACACGGGCTCAGCCAACGCTCCTTTGGAGGAGATGCTGAGCCTCGTATGGGGGCTTAGGGTAGAGGAAGGGAGTCTGGGAGCTACCTCTGTTTCTCCCATATTCTCAACCATCTGGCTCTGCTTCAGTCAATCTGCTGAAGCATTTCCACAAAGCCCTGCCTCTGCCCCACTAGTGCTGGGATTAAAAGTGTGTGTCACCATTTTGATTTAAATCAAGTGAATATGGGTGTGCCCTGTGGGCATGTGCTCCTGAGCGCTGGTACCCATGGAGTCCAGACAAGGATGTCAGATAGCCTAGGGCTGGAGTTACAGGTAGCTGTGAGCTGCTCTGTGTGGATCCTGGGGACCCACTCAGGTCCTCTGCACGCACGAGCAGTACTCACTTCTAACTGCTAAACCATCTCGTTGGCCCTTAGGGTGCTCACGGTTTTTGTTGTTGTTTGTTTGTTGTTTATTTTTGTCAGGGTTTTTCTGTGTAGTCCTGGCTGTCTTGGAACTTGCTCTGTAGACCAGGCTGGCCTTGAACTCATAGAGACCCACCTTTCTCTGTCTCTCAAATTAAAGTGTTCAAATTAAAGGTGTGTGCCACCACTGCCTGTCGAATGTTCACAAATTTAAACTTGGACTGGTGAGAGATGCGTTGGTGAGAAGAGCTTCCCTTCCTTGCTCCTGGGAGGCAGCTCGTTTGGAGACCCCTCTGTGTGGACACAGCACACAGTACTGGGCCCCTGGGTAGGGCTCCTCACTTCAAAGCTGAAATATCAAAGTCACTGCAGGCCACAGTAATGGACAGGATGAGCTGAGGCCTTGGGTGGCCCATGGTCTGGTGACATGCATCCAAAGCCTTGTCCTTTGGTTTTACAATCTTCTTTCACCATCTTGTACCCAGGCGTCCTTACAGCTGATGAGAGGGAGGAAGGGCCAGTTGTATCCTCCCTGGATGTAGCTCTAAGGAGGGAGGGGCCTATTCCTTTGTCTCCTCAGCAGGAGCTAATATCTATAGGAAGGATACCATCCAACCTACCCGGCATGCTAAACACATTGAAAGATTTCTATTTTAGCTGGCACTCAGCTGCCACTCAACCCCTCAGCACTCTCCTGTCCACGCAAGAATGTTCCTGAATCTGGCACCCAAAGAGATACCTCAGAGGCCACGATCCGGACCCAGCATTGATGTCCTTTTTATTTTCTGGCTGTGCTTTTGTTGTTGTTGTTCCTTTCTAATATTAAGATATGGTATTTTACTAACTTACATTTCATTTTTGTGGTACTGAGGGATTAAGAGCAAGTCCTCGCACACATTAAATAGGTATTTTACCAGTGAGCTACAGCCACAGACCTCTGACTTAAAAAACAACTTTAGATTTGTGTGTGTGTGTGTGTGTGTGTGCGTGCGCGCGCACTGTGGAGGTCAGAGAACCATTTGTTGTGAAGTTGGTTCTCTCCTCCTATCATGTGGGTTCTGGAGATCAAATGCAGGTTGGCAAGCTTCGCAGCAAGGGCCTTTACGCGCTGAACAACCCCTCTGGTCCACTAACCCTGGTTGGGTGCAGTTAGAGAAGGTATGTTGATGCTTTGTCACCATCAGGTCCATCCTTGGCTACATATTGAGTTCAAGGACAGACTAGGACACCTGAGACCCCGTCTCAAAAGACCGAAACTAAGTAGGAGAGGAGAAGAGGGAAATTAAGAGGGAGCTCCATTCCCAGGGAAACTGAGTCAGCAGAGAGACCTGGAGCTTCAGCAGCCAGGGTGGCAGATGACTGGGGCCATGTTAGTCAGTCTCTGGTCAGCGAGGAACAATGGCAGAGCTGCCCACTCAGGCAAGCGGAGAGGGCAAGCTTTGCTCTCAGACACCGAAGGACCCTGTCAAAGGACCCCGTCGAAACAGAGGCTGGAGACCTCGGCTCCGCCCCTCTCACTGGAGACCTCGGCTCCGCCCCTGCTTGTTTTTCTTTTCTTTTCCTTCCTTTTCTTTCCTTCCTTCCTTCCTTCTTTCTTTCTTTCTTTCTTTCTTTCTTTCTTTCTTTCTTTCTTTCTTTCTTTCTTTCTTTCTTTCTTTCTTTCTTTCTTTCTTTCTTTCTTTCTTTCTTTCTTTCCTCCTTCCTTCCTTCCTTCTCTTCCTTTCTCTTTCTTTCTTTCTTTCTTTCTTTCTTTCTTTCTTTCTTTCTTTCTTTCTTTCTTTCTTTCTTTCCTCCTTCCTTCCTTCCTTCCTTTCTTCCTTCCTTCTCTTCCTTTCTCTTTCTTTCTTTCTTTCTTTCTTTCTTTCTTTCTTTCTTTCTTTCCTCCTTCCTTCCTTCCTTCCTTTCTTCCTTCCTTCTCTTCCTTTCTCTTTCTTTCTTTCTTTCTTTCTTTCTTTCTTTCTTTCTTTCTTTCTTTCTTTCTTTCTTTCTTTCTTTCTTTCTTTCTTTCTTTCTTTCTTTCTTTCTTTTTTCGTTCAGTTCTTTCAACAAAGACAGACAACAGAAATGGGCCCTTTACAGTTACCAGACCAGGTTCTATGTCTGTGGAGACAGATCACAGCACTCTAGAAAAGGCCAGGCCAGAATTCCAACTGAAATCTTGGGAACTCTTCCAATCCAAGGTTAAGGCTCCTAAGTCCCTCTGGGCCTGCAAACATGTCCAGTCTGAGAAACAGACCTCGGGTTGCCACTGTGCTACAGGAATGACCGTGATGGAAGGAGGTTGGGTCTGGGGTGCCAGGCAGGACGTGGTGAGCCTTGTTTCAGCCTTTCCTCCTTTCAGTGAGAAAGTTCCAGCTTGTCCAACATCCTGTGATCGGTAGATACCAAAGCTGGAATCTGCTTTTTCCTGGAGAGCTCAGGAGAGGTGGCTGAGGGTGTCTGGCCTGGGATAGTTACCTATTTAACTGTTAATCCTATGTAACATTTCTGGACCTGTTTCCCCCAAATCTAGCCCTGGTGTGCCCTCACCCCCCAACCCAGGTGGGCCCCAAACCTCTTCACAAGTGTGAGGACTAAGAACCCCAGTGTGTCAACACCTTCTGGGCTCTGGGGAAATTTGCATTTGAACAGGGAGGGGATCAACAGGCCATCTTGGGAGGTGGCAAGGGAGGAGTCTGAGGCTGGGTTCCCAGCCTTCTGGACAGAAGGTGGGTGTTGAAGACTGGGTGGTGCTGCCTGAGGACCTGGCTGCTGTCCCGCTAGTCCTTGCCAGGGAGGGCGGGTTTTCTGCTGTCTGGCTTCCGAGCTCCTTCCAGGCTCCAGGCTGGACTGAAGACAGGTCTGGAGCCTGTCTCCACTGTCTTCATCCCAGCACCCGGAGGGTGGGGCCCCCTCTCCCTCTTTTCTATGGAACCTGGATCCTCCCCAGGCTTGCTCTCCTCCCACCAGCTCAGGTTCCCGGCAGGCACCGACTGACTCTGGACCAGTTTTAAAGACAGGGGGCACATCTGGTAGGTAGATCCAAGGGTGGCTGCCAAGGCTTGAAGTAGGAGGAGCAAGGCAAGCAGGCCCCAGCAGCAATCTGGAGGAGTTTCTGAATTACCCACTGGCTGGAAACCAGAGGCCAGAACAGGCCTGGGCGGGCCCTGCTGGCTGGGACTCTAAAGAGCCTCCTGGCTCCAGGCCTCACCACTACTTCCTCTGTCCTCCCTGCTGTGTCCTCCCCAGGCTCTGCCCTGCAGGTTCCTCCAGAGGCGCTGCCAGCTCCCCATAGGGCTTGTCAGTTGCACACTCATCCTGCCCACACAGTAGATAGAGGAGGCCACCCAAGATCCCAGGGCGAGCTGCCGGTCCTCTGCTTCCTCCCTGACTGTACCTGCCACCTGCTGAGGTCAGTCCTGGACCCCACCTCTGACATCCATCAAGTTCAGGAGGAGGCCTGGCTACATTCTCCACCCTTCCCAGAAATGCTGGAGGACCGTGAGTGATTGGGACAGTGGTAAAGGTGTTGATTGTCACCATGTCCTCTAATGTGATCTCCAGGCAGACGTGTTCAGCCCTCACATCGGGGCAGGAGATTTGACTCAGTTGGTAGAACACCTAGCGGGCACAGAGCCCTAGGTTAGCTCTCCAGCACCACATAAACCAGATGTAGTGGCAAACTATTTTAATCCCCACACTCTGTAATCCCAGAACTTAGGAGGCAGAGGAAGGAGAATCCTGTCGGCCTGGGTTACACGAGATCAAATCTTAAAACAAAACAAAAGAAAACAAAACAACGGTTCTCCCCAAGACATGATGGGTTGTATAATTATGGAGGCCATTTGTTTAAAAATTAAAATGTTTCACAGTCAAAACAATTTTAATAAAATTAAGATTTATTTATTATTATAGGTAAGTATACTGTAGCTGTCTTCAAACACACCAGAAGAAGAGGGCATCAGATCTCCTTATAGATGGTTGTCAGCCACCATGTGGTTGCTGGGATTTGAGCTCAGGACCTTCAGAAGAACAATCAGTGCTCTTAACCACTGGGCCATCTCACCAGTCCCACAGCCCAAAATGTAATCCCAGTACTTGGGAGGCAGAGCAGGAGCTCTGAGTTTGAGGCCAGCCTGGTCTACAGAGCAAGTTCAGGATAGCCAGGACCACACAGAGAAACCCTGTCTGAAACAAACAAACAAAACAGTTTAAAATAGTAACAACAGGGCCTGAAACTCATTGTGGGGCTACTGAACCCATATAACAGAGCCCCCAGAAAACCCTGGCCCTCCCCTGCCCTCTCCACCTTCCCTAGAAATGCTTTAAGAGCTTAGTTGTAGAGTCTGGGCACTCATCTGTCTGCTGCTCTCCCTCACATCCACCACATCTTCCGTGGAAGGCTTTACATTTCGATGAACATTAGGGAAACTGAGGTAACAGGGAGCCCTTAGACTTTCTGATTCGTGGCAGTACCACCCACTCCAGCTGGCCAGGGGGAAACACTGACTCTGCTGGGGATGGACTCTGGGCTTGTGGGCCCTCAGCTGCTGACAGGTGCCTGGCAGCACCCTTGGTGGGGGTCTGGTGAAGGTAAAGTCCAGGCCAGTCCGCGGTTACCCGTTAGGGTCATTTTCCCTGAGGGAGGGGAGCACTAGACCGCGTTGACAGTCCCAGACTGACCATCGGCAGAGCCCTGTCTGCTGTTCTTGTTGCTACCTCGCAGTAGCTGGGCTCCTACAAGTGAGGTGCAGTGACTGCTTTCGGAGTTGGTCGGTCCCCTAAGCCAGGGGCCTGGGTTTGTACTCCACAGTGTCTCGATGTAGGAGGGTGGTGGGCTCCGACAGGCAACTGGGCAGAGTCAGTGTAGCCTTACATGGCAGCAGTCCCACACTTCTGCCCAGCACGCACTCCTTCCATGTCTCCAGGAAAGCATGACCGGAGTCTTAACTTGAAGTTCTTAAACTTGAATAGTTAACCAACTATATTTATGTATCCGAAACTCCCAATTTCATAATGCCAATTTACAATGATAAAGTATTATCTCAATATTTCTAACCTCTCCAAAACATCAGAAATACGTCTAAAACCATCTGGATATCTGCTGGATATCTCCCGCTCTGCTCCGTTCCTCTGGTCCACAGAGCCTCTCTCCGCCCCTCTCCCCGCCCCTCTCTCCGCCCTCTCTCCGCCCCCTCTCCGCCCCTCCGTTCTCTTAGCTCCTCCTCCTCTCTCCCCTCCAATCACTGGCCTCTCGCTGCCTCAAGGGGAATGGATAGGAAAAATCTTGCCTATAGTCAGAGCTGGGAAAGACAAGGCCCTCCCTGTGGGTCGATGGCCAACGCTTGGCTCGGACAGGCTGCACAGGCCATAGCCAATGCCAAGACCCTGCTCTCATGGCCGATGCCAGTCTTTGAGGCTTGTCATGTGCATTTTTTCTTCTCCATTGGGGGTGCTTAGTTGGGAATCCTAGGAGTCACAACAATAGTGGGGTTCAGATTAACAAGCAAATGGCTCAACCACACACGCTGCTGCCTGGCTCCTGGACTGTGTCTTCTACGGAGGTCCTTAACCTGGTCCTCTTGGGTGACCACTGACTTAACATGCCTCTAGGGCTCTGTGCTCCATGCTACAGAGTAGAGCGGGCACTTGAATTCATTCATATCTGTGATGCGCTCCTCAAAGCCGTAGCCCGGGCTGCTGCTACACATGATGCCGGGCACTCGATAAGATAGTAAGGAACGCAATAGTAAGATAATAAGCATACAGAATAAGGAATCTAACACAAGTCAGCTGGCACCAAGCTCACGTCCTAACCGCCATGCTGCATTTCCTCACCAGCCACTCGGTGTTCCCTGAGAAGCTTTTGAGGGTTAGGAAAGGTTCCACAGACAAATTTCAAATGGAGGCCTATATCAGGGTTGGGCTGGCAAGGGGGCTGGATTGATGTTGGCTTTTCAGAAGGAGCTTAAGAAGAGCAGGAGGAAGGCCCGGTCCACTCCACAGACATCCTCACTCTGTGGTGTCAAATATGTCCCGCTTCATGGGTGACCCCTGGGTCTAGCCGGATTGAATCCTGGCCTCCCATACTCTGTAACACAGGGCTGGGGAAGGTGTCAAAGGTTTTGTCTTTTCTGGAAGAGATTCCTGCATTCCCAGTGTGCCTCCAGCCCTGCCTGTGGAAGGTGATCCCTTGGCATCCTGATTCAGCTGGCATGGCTGTTCTTACAGTTTCATTTTAGTCTCTAACATTTGATGTGCATGTGCCTAGGTAATGGAACTGGAGCAATCGGAAGTTGTAAGCCACCATATGGGTGCTGGGATTCAAACCGGGGTCCTCAGCAGACAGCGCTCGTAACCACTGAGCCATCTTTCCAGCCGTTGCGCTTACAATTGTACAATATTCAGGCTATCCCCTCTGTCATCCTGAGCACCCGAGGACACTCACCCAAGGGGTACTTATGCGCAGGCACTGCCAGGTAGACACTCTTGGGGACACCCCCCCCCCCATCTCAGGCAAGGTCCTGGGCACAGCGAGCAGTAGGGAATCATGGCAGGAATTTAAGGGGCTCCAAGTCCACAGGGAGGATGATGTCATTAGACTCTGAAGTCGTCACAGGGTGTTCATATGCAAGGAGAGCATGGTGTGTGTGTGTGTGTGTGTGTGTTATACCTTTCCTGAGATGCTTTTGACTACAGGTAGCAGAAAAGTGGACTCAAAGTAACCCAGAAATGTTTATTGGCTCAAGAAGGGCATGGGGTAGGGTTGCCTAGCAACTTAGTGGTGCCATCAAAGACTTTGCAGAGATGGTTGTCCTTCTGTCCCCCCCATCCTTAGCATGAATGGTGACATCACCTACAATTTCTAAGATGCATGCCACAGTTCCCAGCACCATATCCTCTCACAATCATGACAACTGGATGTGGAAGGCAGGCAAACCTATTCCTTCATTGGAGGTCCCTTTACATCCCACTGGATTAGCTAGGTCCCATAAGAATGACTAGCTTAGCTGCAAGGGAAGCTGGGTGTTCTGGTTAGTCTTTGTCAGTGTGGAACAAGTTAGAATCACCTGGAAGAGAGAACTTCAGCTGAGGAATCGGCTCCATTTCATTGACTTGTGGCATGTCTGTGGGGATATTTTCTTCACTGATAATTGATGTGGGAGGGGCCAGATAACTGTGGGTAGTGCCACACCTGGGCAGGTGGTCCTGGGGTATATAAGAAAACAAGCCAGAGGGAACAAGGTAATAAGTAGTGTTCCGCTGTGGCTTCTGTTTCAGTGCCTGCCTTGAGTTCCTGTGGTGATTTGAATATGCTTGGCCTAGGAAGTAGGACTTTTAGGAGGTGTGGCCTTGCCTTGTAGGTGTATCACTGTGGGTGTGGCCTTTAAGACCCTCATCTTAGCTGTCTGGAAGTCAGTTTTCTATTTGCCTTCGGAACAAGATGTAGAATCTCAGCTCCTCCTGCACTATACCTGCCTGGATGCTGCCATGCTCCCACCTTGATGATAATGGACTGAACCTCTGATCCTGTAAGCCAGCCCCAACTAACTTTAAAAGTGCCTTCGTCATGGTGTCTGTTCACAGCAGTAAAACCCTAACTGAGACAGTTCCTGACCTGACTTCCCTTCATTAGGGACTCTGAGGGGTCATGTCAGAAATAAACCATTTCCACTCCAGGTTGGTTTTGGTCACTGTTTTTTTGTTTGTTTGTTTGTTTGTTTCCCCCACACCAACAGAAAAGCAAACTAGGAGACTGGGGAAGCAACTCCCAGGGATTTCAGCTCTGTCTTGGTAGAAGACAGGAGAAACGTAGGGGTCACCGAGTGGGAAGAAGGAGGACTGGCCCCTGCCCCATCTAGTGAAGGGTCTCAACTGTGGGACCACTAACATTGTTGATAATTTTTGTGATAATTTTTATTTTTAATTTTATGTGTGTGCATTTCTCTGTATCTCTTTAATACTGAGATGCATTTGTTGGAGGCAACAAATAGACAGCTTTTGCTTTTTGACTGAATTTATTCAACTGTCTTTTGGTTAAGGAATTGAGGTCATTTAATATTCAAAGCTATTTTGGAAAGTTGGGTATTGGTTCCTGCCATTTCATTGATTTTATAGTATTTGTTCCCCCTCCCCCACCACCATGGTTTATTTTCTTTGTTTTGAGACAGGGTGTTGGACTGGAGAGATGGCTCAGAGGTTAAGAGCACTGGCTGCTCTTCCAGAGGTCCTGGGTTCAATTCCCAGCAACTCCATATAATGAGATCTGGTGCCCTCTTCTGGCCTGCAGAAAGAGAGACAAACGTATCTCACTATTAAAGATATACAGGGAAACACACACGCATAAAATTAAAAATATAAATTGTCACAATAATTATCAACAATGTTAGTTGTCCCACAGCTGAGACCCTTCATTAGATAGGGCTGGGGCTGGTGTCTTAGGGTTTTACTGCTGTGAACAGATACCATGACCAAGGCAACTCTTATAAGGACAAGATTTAATTGTGGCTGGCTTACAGGTTCAGAGGTTCAGTTTATTATCATCAAGGCAGGAACATGGCAGCATCCTAGTAAATGTGGGGCTGGAGGAGCTGAGAGTCCCTGCTCTTGTTCAGAAAACTGCTAGCAGAAGACTGGTTTCCAGGCAGCTAGGACAAGGGTCTTAAAGCCCATGCCCACAGTGACACACCTACTCTAACAAGGCCACACCTCGTAATGGTGCTATGCCCTAGGCCAGGTATATAGAAACCATCACACAAGGTGTCTCCATGTAACCCTGGCTGTCCTCACACTCAGAGATCTGCCCGCCTCTGCTTCCAGAGTGCATGGACCACTACGCCTAGGCTGGTTTTTTTTTTTTTTTTCCTGTGGGTGAAGACTCTTCCTTGAATTTTAGACTGTGACCTGGGCCTTGCCAAGTATCTTATGCTGGGGTGAAGGGCAGGGAGTAACATTATCGCCCCCATTGATAATCACTATGTAAATCTTCCCTGAGTCAAGGGAAATGATCTTGGTTCATTTTCTGTTGCTATAACCAAATAGTTGATGCTGGTGATACACAAAGAAAAAAGGGTTGCTGGGCTGGAGAGGTGGCTCAGTGGTAAAGAGCACTGACTGCTCTTCCTAAGGTTTTGAGTTCAAATCCCAGCAACCACGTGGTGACTCACAACCATCTGTAATGAGATCTGACGCCCTCTTCTGGGGTGTCTGAAGACAGCTACAGTGTACTTACATATAATAAATAAATAAATAAATCTCAAAGAAAAAGAGGGTTGCCATGTATGGTGGCGCATGCCTGTAATCCCAGCGCTCAGGAGGCAGAGGCTGGCAGATTTCTGAGTTTGAGGCCAGCCTGGTCTACAGAGCAAGTACCAGGATTGCCAGAGGTACCTGATGAGACCTTATCTCAAACAAATGAAGAAACAAACAAACAGTATTATCTTTGTGTGTGCCTATTCATATAGGTTTGAGGGTGACGGCAGAGACCCGCAGAGGCCGTTGGCCACCCTGGGGCTGGAATTGAGGGCATTTTCAAGCTGCCCAGTGCTGGGAACTGTGCTCCTGTCTTCTGATAGGACTCTCATCTCCCAGGCTCTCTATTGCCGCCACCATGTATTACCATGTGCAGTTTATGGTGCCGGCAATCAAACCCAGTGCCCCAGTGCCCCAGGCACGCACGGCAGATGCCTGCTGAGTGAGCCACACCCCAGCATCTTCCCCCTTCGCTTTCTTTAAAATTATTTTTTATGTGCATGAAAGTTTTGCGTGCATATATGTATATGCACTATATGTCTGCCTGTTGCCTGCAGAGACCAGAAGAAGGCTTCCGATCCCCAGGAACTGGAGCTACAGACAGTTGTGAGTCACCATGTGGGTGTTGCAAGCCAAACCTGGGTCCTCTTCAAGAGCAGCCAGTGCTCTTAACTGCGAAGCCATCTCTTCTGTTCCCTCTTCCTCTTTTGAAGGATTTACATTCTGAATTCCCCCCTCCACCCCAATCATTTGAAAAAGGAGTCGCTGCTGTCTCATGGCGTATTTGGGAAAGGCATTTGGAGGCTATTATCCTGAAGCTTGAAATCACAGGAAGGTGGAAGATCACGTGTGACGACGGGAGGCGGACATCCAGAAGCCCTTAGACCCTTTCAAAAGATGGCTTGGTATGGCAAGCTCTCCTTGCACGTGGGGGAAGGGACAGCATCCCACCCTTGCGGTGTGCCTACCATTGGCTGCTCCACAGGCAGAAAGAGAAGGAGGTTGGCAAGACATCCTCTCTCTAGAGAGAAACGCTGGAGCCCAAGGTCTTCCAGCCCCTATCTTGGGACTGCGGGATCAGGAGTCAGACTGACTTTGCCTTAGGAAGGTGGACCACTGCCCCAGCTCCCTTTCCTACAAACGGCTGCTCTTTGCTGGGAAACAAAGAGTTGCTGCTGGGATTTGGGATTCTCAGTATAGCAAGGGTGTGTGTGTGTGTGTGTGTGGCTCCCAAAGATGCTGCTTCCAAGGCCTCAGGGTTTGATGTTTATTACATTGTCAGCATTTGCAATTTCTCATTGCTTACAACCTCCACTGCCCCTCCCCCAACTCTAAAGAAACATCTACTCTTATCCCGACATTGTGTATATTTTTAAAAGACCCCCACCCCAGTTGCCCAAGCTACACCCCCATAGAACCTGAACTACCAGGTGGAGAAGCTGGACCCCAGGCACATTGGGGAATCTGACTTTGGCTGTGGATGCCAATGGCACAACTAGTTTTTGTTTTATCCCTCCCTCCCTCCTTCCTTTCCTCCCTCCCTCCTTTTGTCCCTCCCTCCCTCTCCCCTTCTCTCCCTCCCGCCCCCTCTCTCTCATAGCAAATAGGAATCTTAATTTTCCTGAGCCAGTGGAGGTTCAATTTTCTTTTTCCTGCTTCCAATTACCGGGCCTCAGAGAGCTGGCAAAACAGCCCTGATGGAGGACTTGTAAGGCTGGAGCGCCCCCTGCTGGGCAAAGCATGGCTCATCGAGGCGACTTCTCAGCAGGACTCGGGGATGGCCCCTGAAGGCAAGTTCCCTGGGCTTCAGGCTCTGACAAGCTCTCTCTTGAGTCTGGAACACAAGACAAACTCAGACATGGGCATGCTTGTGTTTCTTGCTTACCTCGCACTAACTCCGATGGATCTACAGCATTGTGAGCACTCACCTGGACCCCCCCCCCCACCACCAAAATCCTGATGGTTTAAGGGCTTAATCCCCCACAGGACTGCTACCTAAGGTGCTGGATGCATGTGGAATTCCTAGGATGTCTGCATTTGTATGTCTGACCGGTCATATAAAGATTTGAGGGTCCTGTTTCCTCTCCCTGGACGTGCTACAACAGCAGTTAATTTCCTCACAAAGGCCACAGGCTTGGGGAGGTGACTTGATGGGTAAATATGTTTGTCACCCAAGCCTGGAAACCTGAATTTGGATAGTGTCGTCTGGGTCTGTCCTTGTACCTCTCCCATGGGTGTGGGCGGAAATAGAAAGCTTGTCCACTAGTTCACCGGAAGTACTCAGCCAACCGGCAAACAGGAAGGAGTCTGTACCAAACCTGGTGAGTTGAGGACCTGAGGTTGTCTTCTGATCTCTACATGCACACTGTTAACATGCACATACCCAGAAACACACACAGACACAGACAGACAGACAGACAGACAGACACACACACACACGCACACACATACACACAAACTAAATATAAAAAGTAAATCAGACTCATAAAGAGGCCACACTAGGACAGCCAAGTGAAGTGGGCTTAGAGGAGCAGCATGGGAGGCCTGAGGCTTGGCTCCCTCCCTGTGGAGTCTGGACAGCAGTGACTTGTTCACCACCAGGAACTTCAAGAGCCAGGGTTTTATAAAGTTCAAACTGATTGACTGAAGGAGGCCAGAGTAAACTCTACCTCTCGGCCACTCCTGGGAAGGACACATCTGTCCATCCATCCGTCCGTCCATCTGAGTCTGGACTGGAAGGCCCAGCTCTTCGGTCTTTCTGGAGATCCGCTCCCATCCCTAAGCCATCTGAGGGTTGTAGGAATCATCCATTAGCATAACAAAGGCATCTCTTCTCAGGAAATTCCAAGGCTTTTGACATTCTTGCCTAAGAACTCAGGGAAAAGACTAACTAATTATTTTAGCTGGAGAATGAGGTGTTTCTCTGTATCCTGGCTTGGCCCCAATCTGTCAATTTTCTTTTTCTTTGTCTTTTTTTTTTTCCTTAAAAAATTGTTTGTACACATTTTTGTAAGTAGGAATGTTGTGTTCCAGGCATCCTGAGCTCATAGCAGCCAGCCAGCCAGTTACCCTGGCATCTTCAAGCAAGCACTCTCAAAAAAAATCCCCCTGCCAGGCATTGTGGCTCTTATCCATAAGCCTAACCCTCAGGAGGCTGACCAGAAGACTGCAGAGCATCTGAGGCCAGTATGAGAGAGAGAGAGAGAGAGAGAGAGAGAGAGAACCCTCTCTCTGAGTATCACTCTGCCCTTCATGCTGGGCTGGAAACCCGTTCCGTTCCCACAGCTACCCTGCCTGCCTCTCCTGCTGGGATGTGATGCAGACTTCCTGACAGTCTTCCCCTCATTTTGGTTCAAGGCTTCTCCTGGTCAGGAGCCAGCATCTTAGGACACAGGCTGGCTTTGCCAACCATTGTTTTCTTTTGTTTAAAACGAAAACAAATCCCAAGCCCCAACTTGGCAGGGCAGGCTTGGTCTCCTGAGGACACTAGAGCTGCCACCCGGACTGAGTTTACAAGCGATGGCCTGTATGAAATTTCTCACCCGTTCCTGACCAGCACTGTCACCACAGCAGCTCTGAGAAACAACGGGGCTATGGTGCTTGCTTGCTCGGATGGAAGCCCCAGCATTTGGAGTCTGTGCCTTCCCAGGGGGCTTGAAGAGGGGGTTCCCTCAGTCCAGATGTCCTGCTCCGTCCAGATGTGCTGCTGTCTTGCCCTGTTGGTCTATAATCTGGCACTGCTCCATCATGTGATCTAGTACTGCAGTTCCCACCTCCTGTTTCCCTGTCTTTGTTTGTTTGTTTGTTTCTCAAGACACAGTCTCTCTGTGTAATAAATAGTCCTGGCTGTCCTGGAATAATTCCCTTTGCACACCAGGCAAGTCTTGAGCTCATAGAAATCTACTTGCTTCTGCCTCTTGAGTGCTGAATGATCTCTGTCTTTTTGTTTGTTCGTTTCTCTGTATAACCCTGGGTATTCTGGAATTCACTGTAGACCAGGCTGGCCTCAAACTCAGAGATCTGCCTGCCTCTACCTCTCAAGTGCTGGGATTAAAGGCGTGCGCCACCCCTGCCTGGCTGATCTCTGTCATTCTTAAAACCATAGACTGTTTGCATAGCAGCCTTAAGCCAAAGGTCTGAGATTGAAACTCTTCCGAAGCATTTTTATGACTCAGTACTTGAATGTGTTGCGATGGCCCTGTCTGTGTCCTCTGTGTCCTCTGGGTCCTATCGCTTCCAGTGTTCTCTGTCAGGAGTGGGACACCACTGTCACAAGGTTGAGAGAGGAGGTGGTTCTCCGTAGGCAGCAAGATGAAGGGCCTTGGTAATTTATAAGCTACCCACAGGCCTGAAAACAAGAAAGGATTTCATATATACCATTTCATGATCTTGATACAGGGCTCTGTTTCTTATCATCCCCATTTATAGATGAGGAAACGGAGGCTAGAAACCTGGAACCCATTGCTCGAGGTCACAGAGATGATGACTGATAAAGCCAGGTAGACTTCAAACTGAGAATTGCACAATTTCAGATTTTACATGTGTTGCAGACAATGTGGCTCTAACACACAGAGGTATCCATCAGCTTCCTGGGGTAGCTGAGTCCTATGGGGGTGGAGGCCGGGGTGGGAATTGGCAGGACTCATGAACCCTCCCTGTAAGGATTTGGCCACGGCAGAGTACGGAGTGCCGAGCACTGAGTACTTGGCGAGGTCGTCTTTGTCCGTCTCTCCCGCACATGCCATTCCAGCCTTAATTTCCCACTTTGATGTCTGCAGAATGTTTACCATGCCCCCTGGTGGTGCAAAGGTGCAAGGCAGCCTGGTGGGGGAGGGAAGGGTCATGGTTAAGACACACTGCTCTTTGTGGGCAGGATGCCGAGCTCTTATTGAGAGATTAATAATTAATTTAACAGTTCTCATTCTGTAAGGGTCCATAATTCTCCAAAGAATGATACCCCGGACTCAAACAGTATGTAAATGCAAAGTGTGTTTTATTCTGCAGAAGTCCAGCATTCTGGCTGGGGTGGGTCTCCCATTACCAGAATAGACAGACAGCCAAGTGAGCTTTGCAGGCCTGACTTAAAGAATTTCGGCTTAGGTGACTTCTATGTTAATCTGTTGGGTCCGTCTCTATGAACATTACTGGGGTGTAGGGGGCTGGAAACTTGCTGGGGAGGTCTGGAAACTGCTGCTGACCCACCGTCCTTGTCTCAGGCCAGGTGCTGGGGCAGCTTCTGAGGTCTGAACTTGCCTGGAATCGCCCAGTTCTTGGAGACAGAGATTTAGGCCTAGGCTCCTTAACTGCCCATTTCAAGTCTGTTGTGGAATCAGCCTAGCCTTCTCAATTCTACAGTTCTGGAAGGGCACAGAGCTGGTTCTCAAAGCCCAGTTGGCGTATGGAAGGATGGGTAAACAGGCTGTTCCCAGGCCTCTAGGCTCTCTCTCACCTTGATGGCCTCTGTTATTCCTGCAGGGTCCTCCTGTTTACCAGTGGAGGCAGAGTTGCAGCTGCTCCTCCCACCTCCAGGATCCAGCAGGCTTGCTTGGTGGGCTGGGCTTGCCAGTCCCCCTGCAGATCTGCCCAGTGGTGCTCTCTGTTGCTTAGTGGGCTGGGCTGGCTAGCTAGGGAACTGCCTGGAGAACTACCCAGGTGCCAGTTTGCTTTTCTTCCTTACTACAGAAGCACACGGGAGTTCTTAGCAACCCCGATGGACGGTGAGAACTTGGAGCCTTGGAGTGGGTCTGCGCAGGTTTGGGTTGCTGGATCACTGGGGCTGATCAAGCTGTGTTCCAGGGGCAGACGATCAGGACGTTGAAGGAAATGCATGGAAGATTCCAAGTTGAGGGATATCACTCAAGAGCTCGGTGAAGGTGAGCACTTTTGGAGCTGACCTGACATCTAGTGGCCACAAATGGGAATGACGCCACCTCTGGGAATCGCTAAAAACAGCTTGGGGAGGCTTCCTGGGATACTGGGGGGAAGGTTTGGGTTCAGTCATCTGTCTTTCAGTTACTTAGGGTGGAGTATTAGTGTCAACGGGTGACTTAGAGGACTGGAGGTGGTGACAGGGTAGATTTTTGGCTCTCTAGAATCTCTATAATTCCCAGAAATCATCCCGAAGGAAAATCAAGTTTGTCATAACCACTGCCTCCTTTTCAATTTTATACCAAGATGAAGAGCAAGAAACAGACATTTATGCGAAGCCATTCTGATTTTCTTTCTTTTTTTTCCCTTACACATTTGGATGTTCTTTCCAGCCACGCAGTCCTTAGGGTTCTCCTGGGCCTTGTGAGTTATACATGGTCCGTAACAATTTAAGTTTGCAGGGTGTGAAAGACTTAAAAGACCCCTGATTTCAAACCCCTTGCCTTTCTTTGAGGAGACAGTTCCAACAGCCACAGAACACCCCGATATATGCTCTTCTTTGCTTTTTCTCCACCATCCTAAGTGAGATCTTTAGGCATACATTTTTTTGCAACCTACTTTTAATAAGGGTTCAACATCTCCTCTAGCCCACCACCCCGCAGAGGTAGTGGAAGAGACAAGTTATTAGGCTATGGGGGAAGTGGACCTGATCGGCAACAGTTCTTTGGGTGGGGGGTGAACTTGATCTTTGGCAGCAGTTCAGTCCCGTAACAAACACCAGATACGATTCAGTAGTGACAGTCCAGTCCTTTCAGCGAGCAGACCCCAGGCAGCTGTAGTTCAATCCAGAAGAAACAGCCAGGCTCACCAACCGGCCTGAGGAGAGGCCTTGGGAGTGGTAAGCTGCCGCAGGAACCCCATGAACAGTTTTTTGGGCAGTTTCTCAAAATGGTGGGCGTTACCACAAGTTGAGCTCAACAATGCTATGTAAGGCGAACCAACACACGGGCGCGCATCATTAGTGAAGAATAGCAAGGCGGAGCAAACTGAACCACTGTTCAGTGCTGGTCTCCCACTGTCTGTGGGGTCATATTTGTAACCCTCCATCCTGGGTCCTCTCACATGTTTGCTGTATCAAAACATCATTTCACTTGCGTCTGCTTCAGGAAAACATTCTTTCCTGTGTCTGATCCAGCAAAACATCCTTTCGTCTGTGTCTTCAGGAAAACATCCGTTCACACGTCTGCTTTAGCAAGACATCCTTTCACCCGTGTGCCCCAGCAAAGCCTCATTTGATGTAACTAACTTCCCAAAGAACTAGACGTTTCCACTTCAGTGACCCTGAGCTCTTATTATACCGCGTAGTTAATGGAAACTCAACTTCAGCTGAGGGACGCGCTGTCAGTGGCACTGGCCTGTCGATCATCGGGTGCAGAGACATGCACCGTCTGCACAGTGGTGACTGGTGACGCTGTGCTTGGCATCCTTCAGTGTGTCACAAGCCTGGCCGGCCCACCGGAGGGCCCCCCTCCCGTGTGCTCACGGCTCTTTCTTTTCTTCTTTTTACCGAACTCTTGCAGTCTGTCTTTCTTATCTCTTCTTTTGCTCCCCACGTTTTTTGTGTGTTCACATATGTGAGTGTAGGTGTGTGTACATCACAATACTCCCAACTCCTGAGTCATCTTTCTGACCCCTTTTGGTTTTTGAGGCTAGCCTAGGCTAGTAGGCTCTATAGGCTGAGCTAACCTCTAACTTAGGGTAACAGACTTTTCTGTCTTGGCTTTCAGAGAGCTGCATTGACTGGCATGAGTGGCCTATCTCCCTCTCTCCCTCTCCCTCCATCTCCCTCTCCCTCTCTCTCTCTCTCTGTGTGTGTGTGTGTCCACGTGTGCGTGCACGTGTCACAGCATGCATATGTAGGTGAGAGAATCTCAGGACTTTTCTCCTCCCATCATTGGTTCCAGGATTGAATTCAGGTAACCTGGCTCAGGCAGGAAGCACCCTTGTCACCTGGGTCACCTCCCTGGCTCTCTCAAGATGCAACACAAAATGTTGAGCTCAGGAGCAAACCAAGAAGTTTCATTTTCGCTGTTCCATTAACCAGATAAGACCACTGAGGCTCTAAGGTCATGTGACCAGACTGTGCTGTGACGAGGTTTTACAATGCCCATGACCACTGCTTTTGTGACATAACTGGGTCACTGTAGGCGCTTTTCCTTCTGTCTGACAACCCTACATTCCTGATTAATCCTTGCAGCTATAAATGAGACTTCCTAGACTATGTCCCCTTGATGGTCACTAAACCTAGATGTAACCGTCATTTTTTCTTCTTTTGTTATGCTTTTTTTTTCGAGACAGGGTTTCTCTGTGTAGCTCTGACTGCCCTGGAGCTCACTCTATAGACCTGGCTGGCCTTGAACTCAGAAATCCATCTGCCTCTGCCTCCCAAGTGCTGGAATCAAAGGCGTGTGCCACCACTGCCCGGCATTCGTAATTTTTTCAAAACCTATTTTTAATGATGGTTCTTAAATGGTATAATCTTCCTTTTAGTCTATCACCCACTGGAGGCAGTGGGAAAGAAAGGATGCGGGGCAGGGGGAGGGGGGAGTGGACCTGTTTAGAAAAGTTCTTTGGAGCAATTCCCGTCCGGGTTGTCTGGAAATCAGCAGTTCAGTTCACAGGTCAGCAGCGGCAACTCGATCCACTTGCAAACACTTTGTGGCTAGGCCAGCAGTCCAGTTCCATAGAGGCAGGATGGCACACACATTGCAGGATAGCAATGGTGGCATGACCTAGCAGAGACAGCCAGGCCTCAGCCTCAGCACCAGTCAGCAGGAAGGACCAACAGGAATGCTCGGAAAAGTTCTTGGCTGTGCCTCTCTCAGAGAAGTGACGATCAGAGAAGACAAGTGTCGCACAGAGGCAAGCCTAGCCCAGCCTCCGCCACCAGCCGTCAAGTCCTGTTTAGACTCCCTCCAAACGTCACGTGTCCTCCCCGGGTGTCGTCGCAGCACGCGTCTCGCCGAAGCATGTGAGCCTGTCTCGGCGGACACTACTCTGCCAATCAGCCCTAGTCCACAGAAGTGGCAAGAAACTGCAGCACGTCACCAGAAGTTTTTTGTCAAGTTTTTCTCTATGCAGTCCCAATAAACAGAGCTCAACTATACAGTGTAAGGTGGACCAATACCTGCGTGTGCAAAGAATCCTTCATCACGTGTCCTTTCCCGCGCTTGCTTTAGCACAGCATCCTCTCTCCTCTGTCTGCTGCAGCAAAGTGTTCCGTCACGAGTCTGCCTTACTCTGTCACCTGTGTCTGCTTCAGTGAGACGTTCCTTCATGTGTTTGCCCTAGCAAAACACCATCCAACACAACCAACTTTCCAAGGAAGCCTTAAGTTTCCATATCACCCGGAATGTGCCCCCCACGGACGAGAACAACCTTGGCAGCACAGAGATGCCCGGAATCGAGCCAGAGTTTATTTGCTCCCACTTAGCCCTGGTCATGGCATCCTTCCGTCTGGCCTTTGGTTTGGGCTCCTCATAGCCACACAGCTTAGCAGAACTTCTTTGATTGGCACTTCTCTTCAGACCTGACTGGCTGTTGTGACTTCCAGGCTTTTAAGAAACTGCTTTGAAAGGCAAGCAAATACGATGAGTGCTGGGCTGGGGAGACGAGGAGGCATCTGCCCTGCAAGCGTGAGGACCTGATACCCAGAGACAAACCAGTGTGGTGGTGCGCTAGTGCTGGAGCTGTGGTGGGAAGCTCACTGGCTAGCCCGGCTAGCCAATTGGTGAGCACAAACGCATGCATGTGTGCGCGCACACACAGACACATACACACAAACACAGACACACACACAAACATAGACACACACAGACACAGACACACACACAAACATAGACACACACAGACACAGACACACACAAACATAGACATACACAGACACACACACAAACATAGACATACACAGACACAGACATACACACAGACATACACACAGATACACACACAGACATACACACAGATACACACACATAGACACACACAGACACACATAGATACATACAGACACAGACACACACACAGACATACACACAGATACACATACACAGACACATGCATAGATATAAACACAGACACACACACAGATATACACACACACACACACACACACAGACACATACACCCAAAAGGCCATTGAGATGGCTCAGCAGCTAACTGACCTAGCCAGAAGCCAGACAACCTGAGTTTGATCCCTAGAATCCGTGTCATGGGAGTGGTAACCCCACAAGTTTTCCTCAACCTTTCTGATGGAAATGTGGCATGTGTGTCTACCCATTCTACCAGACCCTAGCGGAAGCAGTAATAAGTGATGCCCTGCCCCCTCTGGCCCCTGCACACCTCCCCTAGTACCCTGTTCTCACCTTGGAGTCCTGAGCATTGTCCCTTTGTCATGTAGACTGGAGTTCCTCAGGCATGGGTCCCAGTGCCTGGCTCAAGTCTTCCTATGTGAGTGAACTAAGGATGAGAGGAAGATGAACTTTGGGGCCTGGCCGTGGGAACTGGGGCGAGGCATCTGAGAGGGAGGGAGCGTCCTGGATCTCACGGAACACAGATGGCGTGCTCCAGGACGGATGCGCATCCCACCCACCGGGCCCGGGGGCAAGCAGGGACGGCCGAGGGCCATGCTCACCTGAAGTTCACCATACCCTTCTTCTCATCCAGCTTCTTTATCAGCTCCCTCACCTGGTACCGGTTGATGGGAACAGTGCTTTGCTGAGAGAGTGGATGCAATGAGTTTTGGAGCCCTTTGCTCCTTCACACCCAGTGACCCACGCAATGCCTTGTTCCTCTTGGGACCACTTGTGGCAGTTGAGGGCTCAGAGGGGGCTACCCCTATCTCGGGGAGGTACCAGAGGCAGCCGCTTTCTATGGGGTCACCCTGCCTCCAGCTTCTGGGGGGCGTCAAGGGTTCAGGAGCAG
This sequence comes from Apodemus sylvaticus, assembly GCF_947179515.1. Classification (NCBI taxonomy): domain Eukaryota; kingdom Metazoa; phylum Chordata; class Mammalia; order Rodentia; family Muridae; genus Apodemus; species Apodemus sylvaticus. The sequence goes on from NC_067477.1 coordinate 35,595,449, forward strand.
ATGCAGTGAGTGGCCTGGTGAGGTGAACTGGAACTGTACTCTTTACCTTGTGGAGGACATTTTTGCTCCCAGCTACCTAGTCCTGGCTGGCCCGCTTGCCCTGGGGGCCTGGGAACTAAGCATTCACCCCTGCTGAGGCTCCTAGACCATTCTCCCAGGCCCACGGCCTTCCTAGAGTGCTGTCACAGTGATTCCTTCATGCACACATTTCAGGGGACCTCCAATGTCTCCATTCTATCCATTAGATTGGTAAGAAGGAATGTGGAGGGTTAGGTAGGCTGCTAGGGCTAAAGGCAGAATTTGGGAGCTTCAGGTGTGTGTGTGTGTGTGTGTGTGTGTGTGTGTGTCTTTTCTTCCAGTCTCTCTTTATCTTTCTAGGAGGCAAATGCAATGGGGAAGGGCCTCTGAGATGTACATGTATATCTGGGGTGAGGAGTAGCATTGAGTCACATGACAGAGCTCTGAGCAGGGTGTTAAGGGTGGGGGTGTTGAGTTTCCCTCTGAGTTTATGTGAACAAGGGCAGCGTCTTCAACCAATCCTAGAGAGCACTATGAAATAATGCAAGCATATGCCACCTCGCACTACCCCGATCTGGGAATCAGCACACCTGGATCATGGCTTTCCGGAAGTCCCCCACAGGCATTGTCATTAATCCTGTAGGATTCAAATTCTTGAAGAACTCCACCACTGAGATCTTCTTTTGGTCTGTATAGTTCTGAGGGAAGTGGGAGACACAAGGAGCAGACAGTTGGTTTTATTTACAGTGATCACACCTCCCCGCTTGTTCCCCCAAAGGATGAGCCAAACTTCTGAGCCGGGAAATGCCTGGAGCACGGAGAAAGCGACGCCAGCTCGAGGCATCCGCTTTAGAACAAGTACCAAGTGCAGGCGGCGGAGTGATGGCGGTTCCTGATCTGTCCAGTTCCCAGCAACCTCACCCCAACCCAACGGAGGCTTTACGCTTCCATCCATTCCCTGACTTTGGACACCAGCCAACGCTGCTACACTGCCCCAGAGTCGCGGGGGGCATGGATGGTGACCAGATCTAAGCCTGTTTGTTATTCAGCTTCGAAAGGCCCTTTGTTAAGGCGCAGTTGGTGCTCGGTGGATGGGGGCGGGGCTTCTTTCAGCTGAGGGATCACATGACTGAAGCGCCGTCCTGCAACGCAATTGCTCAGACAGGCTCTAGGCGCTCCTAGGGGTCTCATAGTTCCCCACAGATGTTCACAGGGAGAAGTGCTTCCCTCAGAAACCTTAACAGTAGTAATTTTTTTTTACGTCCTCTTGTGTCCGAGAGGTCATCCATTAGTCCTGGTGGACGCTCATCACCTCTACGGCTCAACGTCCCCGTGGCTCCCTATGCCAGATGGAATCAAACCCCACACACAGCTCGAGATACCAGACTTTCTGGCCAGCTTTGTCTTTCAGGCCTCTTTGTAAGTCTAGAGTCCCGGGATTCCTCAGCGGGACTCAGATGGTGTATCCCCGCCCCACCCCAGTTTCCCTGAAGGCTGCCCACACTCTTCCCGGCTCTGAAGGCAGAAACCATCTTGCTAGAACCATCTTCGATGCTCTGTGCTCACTCTAATCCTTCCGATTCTTCTGGGTCCTTCCCCAAGTCCCACCTCTGCCGGGAAATCTTCTTTTCTCTTTGCTCATCCTGCGATGTCTTTATAATTCAAATTCTGATGAAGCTTGTGGCCATTGTAGCTTTTGTAATATTTCTCCTGTCATTACTTAATCTGACCCATCACCCACATGGTTGCCTCTCCCAACTAGAGTTTACACCCATGTCGTATTTGCTCTCCACCCAAAGATTCTTTCTTCTACACACTCTCTCTTTTCTCTTTGTGGTGTTGGGGATTGAACCTGGGACTTCACACACGTTGAACAAATGCCCTACCAGTGAGCTACGCACCTAGCTGGCCCTCTTTTTACTTAGCATTTTGTGACAGGGTCTCGTTAAGTTGCCCAGGTTGGCCTTGAGCCCACTCTAGTCCAGACAGGTATCCTGAGCACCACTTGAGGTCTGCCAGTCTGGCTCTGAGTCTTCAGCTACTCCCTGCTCATGCCACTAGTTCCATATTCTTTTAGAGCAAGGGGTGGGAGCTCTGTCTACACCCAGCTTCCTTTGCGGCTGGTTACCATGGAGTCATCTCCTTCCTAAACAAGCCCCTTACCTTTCATCTTCTAGAGCCTTGTACACAATACTTTTCACATATGACCTTTTTAGATTTAGTTTTGGAAACTGAGGCACAGGGTAGTCCAACCAGAGGCCAGAGGCAGTCTGAGCCGGTCATACCCACAGGATCCGCGTATGTGAAGCACTCCCAGATGACAGCCAGTGGACGTACAGCCACACCCGAGAAACCCCTCACTTGGACTGCAATGCTACTTTTGGCTTCAAAATTCACTAGATTCCTAAACTTTCATAATTGTACACATCTGTTGTGATTGTTCTGGAGACAAACTAAAAAAGGACTCAAGCCAGGTGGGTTTTGAGAAAGAAAGGACCCTGTTAAGTGTGGACTGACACGGCCTCCAGCCTCAGACAGAAGCTGCAAGCACTAGAAATTTATTAGATCCAGGTGTTGCTCTGAACACATATTTAGTAATTTGGTCTTTCACAGACACCCTTCTACTGTGTTCCCATTTTACAGGTGGAAATACTGGGGCACAGAAGGCCTCTGTGACTGCCTTTATTGGCACATTAGTAAACGGCAGATCTCAAAGAGTGGACTCCACCCTGCGTCTCACATCCCTGACTTCCACTAGAGCTCAGCACTTGTCTATATTGGGGTGAGAAGTAGTATTCAGGAACCCAATATGTTGGGGAAATATTTCAAGTCTCCATTTCAAGGAACCTTATTAGAAAGGATTACTTGAAGCCTTTAATCTTAGCCCTGGGAGGCAGAGGCAGGGCTACACAGAGAAACCTTGTCTCAAAAACAAAACAAACAGCCCGGCTGTAGTGGTGCACGCCTTTGATCTCAGCACTTGGGAGGTAGAGGCAGGCGGATTTCTGAGTTTGAGGCCAATCTGGTCTACAGAATGAGTTCCAGGACAACCAGGGCTACACAGAGAAACCCTGTCTCAAAAACACCAAAAAAAAACAAAACAAACAAACAAAACAAAACAAAACAACAAAACACAAGCAAGCGAGTGAGCAAGAGAGCAAACGTGGCTCACATAGCCACGCAGAGAGAGCCAGCGTGGGATGGGTGACTTGGGGCCACGTGGCATCTTCCTCCAGGGCTCTCGGAGGCTCTAAGGGGGAGGGGCTCACCTGAATCAGCCTCATGGGGTTGGTCCCCAGGGAGATGTTTCTCTTGGCAGAGAGACCCTGCAATCCCTTGTACAGCACATCCAGCTGGGGGTGAATGGCACAGACCCCATCCAGGACTTTGACGAACTGCTCCGATACCAGAACGTTCTGCAGCAGGGAGAGAAGGGCCACAGGGAGTGCTGTCACGGAGCTGGCTGCCTGATGACCAGAGTTCCCGCCTCTCCCTGCCAACCCAAGTTCAGGCACTTCGGGCCTTTCTGGTTTGTTCTGTTCATGAACTGGCCTGGCTGCTGTTTTCTGCCTTGTGACTGATTCGTAAAAGTCATCTAATGTAGCCTTGAATTCATGGTAATCCTCCTGTCTCTACTTCCCAAGTGTTGGAATTACAGGAATGTGTCATTACAGTCAGTTTTACGGGGTGTTAGGCACAGACTTTGTGGATGCTAGACAAACAGTCCACCAAACTTAGCTACATCCTCAGCACCGAGCTGGTGTTATGTATCTTACTCAACTTGTAAGTTTCCCAGGTTAAAAAAAGGTTTAATATACTATATACACTATATACTATATACTATGTACTATGTACTATGTACTATGTACTATGTACTATGTACTATGTACTTTGTACTATGTACTATATACTACTATATACTACTATATACTATATATACTATATACTATATGCTATATACTATATACATATAACATATACTATATATATGTATATGTGTGTGTGTGTGTGTATATATATATATATATATCCTTGTATGTATAGCCTTGCTTTATAGCCTGGCCTGGCCTTGAACTCACTATGGAGCATGGGAGTATGAACTCATGGTGATCCTTCTGCTTCCCTGAGCACTAGGATTATAGGCACGTATCAATATGCCTATAATATGTGGATGTTATGTGATCAGCTGCTTCAAGCTCCTGTGACTTCTCTGCTACATCAAACTATAACCTGGGAAAACCTTTCCCTCATTGCTTTTTGTCAGGGCAGTGTATCACAGCAACAGAAACAAATAGAACACACTCAAGGAGGCTTAAAGTCCTTTTTGTTTTGCTTTGTTGTTGAGACTGGGTTTCACTTGTCTGTCCTGGATCTCACTCTGTAGACCAAGCTGGCCTTGAACCCACAGGGATCCACCTGCTTCTGTCTCCAAAGTGCTAGAATTAAAGGCATGCACCACTATGCTAAGTGGGTTTGAAGTCAGCCCTGTAGATATGGTCTCATCTGGAAATCAGCTCTTTTCTAGAGATAATCAAGCCATTAGTGTGAAATGATGTCATCTGGACAAAATGACATCATTGGATGGAATGACATCACTGGGGTGAATGGCGTCATTAGGGTAGGCCCTGACCTAAAGACCAATTTTTACAAAAAAGAAAAAGGCATACAGTTAACAGTTAGAGTTAGGCATACACTCAAGGAAAATGCCAAGAGAAGAAAAAGGCAGGATTTGGAATAATAAGTCTGCAGGCCAAGAGGTGTCAATGATGGCCAGCAACAGCAGAAGCTAGGAGAGATTTCAAGGGCAGATTCCTCCTCAAGGCCAGAGAAAGGACCCACCAGCCCACAAGTCACGTGGTTTATGTTACTTTGATATAGTCAACCTGGAAATGATCACAGCACTCTACCAACCTCCCAGAGTAGTAATCGAGGAGCTAGGATAATAAAGTCACTTTGAGACAAAAAGCACCAGTGATCAAAAGTATGGGCTAGTGTTACTCCCAGCTGCCTTCCTTGTGGTGATCTGGCAAGTCCCTGGTGGAAGGCCAGTTGGTCCACTTTTCTCCTTCAGGAAAGGATCACGTATAGGTGCAGCTCTGAGCACAGCAGTTATGAAACAAAATGCATTCATGAGGGGGGTCCTGGGGTTCTAGCTAGGTGGCACATGCCTTTAATCCCAGCATTCTGGGAGGCAGAGGCAGGCAGTTTCAGGCCAGTCAGAGTTGGAAAAAAAATGGCTGGAATTCTGGAACATTCTGTGACTCGGTCCATTTATTACTGAATTTGGCAGTGCACACATGCTGATCTGGAGTCACCCACCTCTCTTTTTGTTTTTTCCTCACTAATACCCTTGGGTGCTCATATTCTGGGTTCCCAGGATTGAGTAAATCATTTCACATGTGGTGCTACTGACTGGAGAGCTATTTTATCACTCAGCCCCTTGCCTCTTGTGTGTGAGGTCCTGGGAAGGACACAGCTGGTGGCACTGGCAGCACTGGTGGCAGAATGGTCACCGGCTTGAGCCAGGTGCAAGTGACTGGTGTTTGATCACTTACAGAAATGTCAATGTCTTCCATCCTGGATTTGGGGTTCCTCTTGATGGCCAAGATAAGAGAATATGCCCCCTCCAAGCTTATAGGGTTCAGGAAAAGCTGTGGGAGAGGAGCACAGCAGGAGGAGGAGGCTGAGATGGGGGCAGGAGAGGCTGTGTTAGCTTGCGACTTCATGTTCTTTATCAAATCCAACCTCTATCTTCCTTGCAGACTTCTCCATCTATCCCTGTCCATCTTTCCAACCAATAGTCAGCACTCATTTATCTATTCAGTTACCACCCACCTGTAATCCCTAAATCCATCCTTTCTCCCTCTATCACCCACCCATTCATCTACTCATCAGTCTGCCTCATCTCCCATCCATCCACCCATGCATCCACTAATTAATCTCTCACTATCCATTCATTCACCCAACACCCATCAGTCTCTCTCTCTCTCTCATCATCCATCCATTCATCCACGAAGTGAGGACTTCTGGTTTCTTTGGAAAGACAGTTATTTGATAAAATGATGTTTTGCTGACCGACAGGTGAAAGGATGCTTTACTAATGCAGACATGTGAAAAAATGTTTTGCTGAAACAGACACAGGTGAAAGGATGTTTTGCTATAGCAAACACGTGAAAGGGTGAGTGGTGTTTAGAAAGAATATAAATATGACCCCATAGATAGTTGGAGCTCCAGCATTGGTTTGCCTTGTGCTGAGTATTGGTTGGAAAGATGGAAGGACATGTGATTAGAAAGGTAGACAGGAACAGATATGAATAGAGAAGTCTGCAAAGGAAGATAGAGGTGGCGATTTGATAGAGAACATGAAGTTGCAAGTCTCTGCTGATGGCATGCGTGTATGTATTCGTTTGCCTTATATTGTGTTCTGAGCTTGGCTTTTGGTGATTTCGTGGAGAGAAACTCACCAAAGAACTCGTGAGATTCCTGCAGCTACTTGCTGCTTCCTCAGACTCAGGCCAATTGGCCAGTCTCTCGGTTTCTTCTGGATTGAACTGCCCTTGCTGATTCATGTGTGGTGTTTGCTGAGTGGACCGAACTGTAGCTGCTGATTCATGTTTGGTATTTGCTAGTTGACTGGACTGAGAACAATGAATTGCCCCAAAGAATTATCTATAAACAGGTCCACTTCCCCCATAACCTAATACCCTTTCTTTTCCACTACCTCTAGTGGGTGACGGGCTAGAGGAAAGGTTGAACCCTTATTAAAATAGGTTGTAAAAAATATATGCCTCATCCACTCATCATCCATCCATCCATACATACATACATACATACATCTACCTAACCATCTATGCATGCATCTATTCATCCTTCCACCCACCTACCCATTTATCTATCTATGCATCCATCCATCTTACCTTATATAACTCATCCACCCACAAACCTACTTATCAATCTACTCCCCCACTCTCCCACCCATTCATCTTCCAACAAATATTGAGACTGCAGTGTATTGGCCAGCAAGCTAAGCCCAGGCAGACATGACAAGGGTCCGTCCTCAGATAATGTCACTCTACTTAGAGGAGACAGATTAAACAAGCAAATGGCATCGAATATATGATGACAGCAGTGACAGAGGGACATACTGTAGGAACCAAGAAAGGAAGGTCCAGCCCAAGTAGGGAACCCTTGAGGGAAGCCTTGCTGGGATGTGTGTGTGTGTGTATGTGGGGGATTAATCATATCTGCAGGTGGAGTAGGAGCAGGGCAGGGGTGGGGGTGGGGCGGGGTGGGGAGGGGAGGAAGATTCACCAAAGAAGAAAAGGTGGGAAAGCATGGAGGTTGGGCGATAGCACAGGTCCTGTAAGCAGATTCAGAGAGGAGGCCCCGAGCCAGGAAAGGTCATGACATGGCTGACCTTGTAGATTTAGTTATCATTGCAAGGGTGAGATACTGCAGCATGCACAGAAGTTAGGAAGAGGGAGAGTGTAGCTAGCCGGCCTTGGGTCTGACTAGCTGGCTTCTTCATACCTATCACCGCGGAGGAATTGTTCCAGGGGCCCAACCTACTAACTCATCCCGGGCATCCACAGAGGTGCCGAGGACACAACAGCAGCATATAAGCGGCGACTGTTGCTCCTGAAGGCCACTTCAGGCGGTTGTATCAGGAGGGGAGCCACAGGTCTTAGTGAGCATTTACTGCGTGCCAGTTTCCCAGGCTCTGATGTTCGCTGACAAATCCCATGCTTGCGTGCTTAGCATGTTGCCTTTGTGGGACTCATTTCCCAGGGAAATTTTTTAATTTCCCAAGACTGAGGATTGAGAGGAATGGGTGTAGAGAACAGTAGATATTTCCTGTGGGAATTTTCTAAGTTTTTTCTTTCATTTAAAACATTAAAATGTTTTTTTTGAGTGTGTTTGTGTATGTATATATGTATGTATGTATGTATGTATGTATTTGTATGTGTGTGTGCATGTATGTATGTGTGTATGTGTATGTATGTGTCTCTGTGCATGTATATGTGTATTTGTGTATGTGTGTATTTGTATGTATATATGTTTGTGTACATATGTTTGTATATATATGAATGCATTTGTGTGTATGTATGTATTTGTATGTATATTTGTATGTGTTTTGAGCATGTATATGTTTGTGTATGTTTGTACATATGTACATGTAAACCATGCTGTGCATGTGGAGGTCAGAGGACAACTTGTAGGAATCAGTTTTTTTTCCTTCCAACTTGTGGTTCTAGGGATTAAACTCGGATCCTTAGGCCTGGCAGTGAGGTCCATTACCCACTGAGCCATCTAACCAGCCTGATTTCTTAGTCAAAAGAACCTTTAAAAAGGCTCAGGTTTATACAACTCTTCTAGGTTCCACTGGCCCTGGAGGCTGAGTTATTCCCAGCCTGGACCGCCTCTCTGAGCTGAGAGGTCCCATTCCTCTTCAGCTGGAACCTTTACTTTTCGGGGTCCTAGATGGCCAGTCCAGTGCTGTTGGCCATGTCTACGCTCCCTCTGCCACGATCCGGCGTCCTCTTGTCCCCTGACCAGCACCTCAGCAGCAGGGCTCATCTTCAGTTTTCTCGTGTCTGCTCCTCCATCAGTAAGGATCCCAACCAACACCTGCCATGCCTCCATTGTCCCCTTGGGGTTGGTGTTAGAATGGCCTTAGAAAGCCAGATACAAGTGTGTGCCCCAGCCTTTGAGCGGGAATGTCAGACGTCGATGCTAGCCACTGCTTCCCACCTAGGAGGGAGCTCTAGCCCATTGTTCTTCAAGGGCCTGCAGTTTCCTGAGAGGCACTAGCCACCTGCTGAGCAACCTGCTGAGCAACCGAACCAGTTCTGTGGATGAGTTTCCAGCCTTTGGGGAAAGGGTTTTCCTCCCACCTTTGTATTTGGAGTCCTCCATTAAACCTTGAGACTTTGAACAGCAGCTGTTGTCTTGGTCCGGTTTTCTCTCTATCGCAGGCCCGTTATAGTTCATTCCCAGTTTTCCTTCCAGGTAACCCGTTCGATCTGACTGCGGGCAGTTACACAAGTGGCTACTCTCTTCCTAGTTATGTGGTCTGAACGAGCCACTTAGCTTCTGTTCTCTGTTTCCTCATTTGGAAAGTGGAGCTGGCAGAGAGAATTGGCCACACTGGGTAATGACTGATGAATTAGCATATCATCTGATGCAGGGTGTGCCTTGAGAGCCCAGAGAGGGAACCCATCTTGCATCTGTTTTCAAACTGTCCTATAGCCTGTGTTGTAAATAGTTTCCACGAAGTAACCTAACTTAGATCAATCCATCCATCCATGTACTTAACTATAGATCCACTGTGCGTCCAGCACCACGCTGGGCATGGGGAGTGGGGAAGGGTAATGATCATGGCCACTGATCCCCGAACACTGTGAAAGACTTCACATTCAAATGAGAGAATTGTTAGGAGTCACAGTGGGTTCTGCAGGGAGCCGAGAGTGGAGTGCTGGTGGCAGTCCCCTCATTCCGAAGGTCGCAGGTTCTCACAGACCTTTGTGTGCCATGCTCTTCAGCAGAGCAGGCATGAAAGCAGGTGCTAAGGAGGAGAGGAGGATCAGAGGCCAGGGAGAGTAATGGGGAACAGGGATGAGCTGAGACTGCAGAGGACTAGACTGTAGTGCCAGAGACCACTGGGATCTAGGACTAGTATCCCCAAAGCATAACATGGCCTTAGCGTAAAGACAATCCCAAGACAGATCTAGATGTTTAGGAGTACTTGTGTCACCAGAAAGCTGAGGCAGCCCTGTGTCTATAGTACAAGCACAAACACATGCACACATCTGCACACAGAAGTACTGGAGGGCTGATGATTCTCCCCAGCAGGGTCTAGTCCAGTTCTAGTACCCTGCTTCCCTATAACCCAGATGGACAGGAAGTGTACACGTTCGCGGGCACACTCATGAACACATAGGCAGACACACATGACATATAGACACAGACATACAGAGGATGGCGCCAGCCCGGTGAGCTCACCTTCAGCACTTGGAGGCACTCATTGTTTTCTAGGCCCTTGCTGATTCTGGAGGCCCCCTCATTGGTGATGCCGTTTCTACTGACGTCTACGTAGACCAGACAGCTGTTGAGTCTGAGGGCATCCCCCAGGGCCAGAGCACCTTCATTCCCAAAGCCATTCATGGACACGTCCAGCTTCTTCAGGGTCACGTTAGACTCCAGGGGAGGGAACAACAATGGCATCAAGATGGAGTGAGACTTACCCAAGGAAATGCCTGGAGTACCAGCCCAGCCCCTACCCTCACCCCCATCCTAATGATCTAATCGCTAACCTTTATCTCCATCCCTACCATAACCCCGCCCTTATCATCACCCGCCACAACTCTTACCTTAACCCCGCCCAGCCAAGCCTAACCCTCACTTTCACCTCTGCCCTCCTCCTCCCCTAACCCACAGCTCAGTGATTTTCTGCAGGGACAGATCTATGCGGTCATTACTGCTCTCTCCAGGCGAGGCTCATTCTCAAGTTCTCCTTAGAATCTCACCTCCCTGACTTCTAGCTAAACTATCCTCGAAAAGAGCCCCTCACAATGGTGCTCAGGCCTCAGTAGGGAGGATTTATAAAACAGCAGTGCACGTGCAGGAATTGTGGAAGGAAGCCCCACAACTCAAAAGACCCTCACTGAGTGCTCTGTAGACCCAAATCCATGGTGATCACAAGAAGGCAGCTTAGCATGTCTCTCAGTGTGACTTACCCGGAGGCCATTGCACAGGGCCACAGCACCACGAACGTTGAAGTGATTCCAGCTTAGGTTTAGCGATTGGAGCCCTACATTAAGGGCTGGGAGGGACAGTGAGTCAGCTCGGCATCCCCCACTGCCCTGAGACCCAGCCTCAGACCCGCAGTGTTGGAAATGGGTATGCAAGCTGATATCTTAGGAAAATTTTCTTTTAAAGACAGAGTCTCATTATGTAGCCCAGGCTGACCTGGAACTCACAGAGGTCCATCTATGCCTTCCTTCCAAGTGCTGGGGTTAAAGTCACAGTGCTACCATGTGTGGCCAGGTGATAAGTTTCAGCTAGTTACTTAGGTACGTGATTGAACACTGACCTCTAAAGATTTATTTATTTTATTATATGTAAGTACACTGTATCTATCTTCAGACACTCCAGAAGAGGGTATCAGATCTCATTATGGATGGTTGTGAGCCACCATGTGGTTGCTGGGATTTGAACTCATGACCTTTGGAAGAGCAGTCAGTGCTCTTAACCGCCGAACCATCTCACCAGCTCTGAATGATGACCTCTAATTCTGGGAAAGATGCAGAGGACAGGTGGTATGATCTACCTGGTAAATCTTAAGTGAGCACAGATGTTCTCCCATGAAAAGGTATATGTATACTATGAGACACTACCTAAGAGAACAACATAGAATGTGGCAGGACTCTGTTCTTACAGGTGTTTACCCTGATGTCACAAACATAGTGAAATATCTTAAGTGTCCCCGTGGGACCCTGAGGACTGTGACTCAATTGGTAGAGTGCTCACCTAGCGTGCATGAGGCCTTGGGTTTGATCCTCAGCACCACATAAACTGTGCGTGGCAAGGACTAGCTATAATCTTAGCACGTAGAGTCGGGAGAATCAGAAAGGCCAAGTTCATCCTCAGATATATTGCAACTTCTAGGTGACCTTGGATTATATAAGACTTTATGTCAGAGAGAGAGAGAGAGAGAGAGAGAGAGACTTGTGGACACAGTTATCTAAAGATGGAAGGAGTTAGAGGTTTGTACAGCAAACACACTTTTGAAACTTGTTTGTGCTGGGCAGTGGTGGCACACGCCTGTAATCCCAGCACTTGGGAGGCAGAGGCAGGTGGATTTCTGAGTTCGAGGCCAGCCTAGTCTACAGAGTGAGTTCTAGGACAGCTAGGGCTATACAGAGAAACCCTGTCTCAAAGAATAAAACAAAACAAAACAAAACAAAACAAAACAAAACAAAAAACAAAACAAAAGAAAGAAAGAAAGAAAGAAAGGAAGAAAGAAAGAAAGAAAGAAACTTACTTGTGTTTTAGAAAAGGTCTCAGCATATAACTATCACTGGCCTAGAGCTGGCTGTGTAATTGTGGAAGCCTTCTTGCCTCTGCCTCCTGAGTGCTGGGATTACAGGTGCGCACCACCACGCTCAGTTCACACATGGAACGGCTGTAAGCCACTATGTGGGTTCAGAGATTTGAACTTCAGTCCTCAGCAAAAGCAAGTGTTCTTAACCACTGAGCCTTGCTCTCCAGCCCCGACTCATGGTTTGCTAGTCTTAGTCTCCCAAACAGGTAGGACTGTAGGTCCACACCACCATGCCTAGAGATCTACAAAAGTCAGGACCATTTTTATTGGACAGAGTCTGTAACCTCTAAGCTGGCTTGGAACTCACTGGGTAGATTGAGCCTTAGCCCCTCGAGTCTCCTCTTGCGTCTCTTCACTCCCCTGATCCTTGCTTGTCTTTTAAAGTTGGCCTTGGCTGCTAGCCAGGGTGGTGCATGCCTTTAATCCATGAACTTGAAAGGTGGAGACAGGAAGATTAGGAGTTTGAGGGGTAATCTTGTTATGACAAATGACAACACTGCAAATTAAAATGATAGTTCTGGGTGTGGTGCCCCTCAGCTCCCAGCATTCGGGAGGCAGAGGCAGAGACCTGCCGATCTCTATGAGTTCGAGGCCTGGTCTACAGAGCAAGTTCCAGGGCTCCATAGAGAGACACTGTCTCTCAAACAGCAAAATCGAATAAAAAAAGTTTGCCAATTTTTTAAATCATATGTATATTTTAAATATATTTCTATAAAACATGTGAATTATTTAGGTGCAGTTTATGTTCCCAGTGTGACATGTAGTAACCCCAGTCTACCCAATAGCAGCTGCCCACTTTTTATTTAGAGATTTATTTAATTTATTTTTTATGACTATAATTAAAATTTTTATTAATGGATTAATTTTTGTTTTATTTGTGAGTGTTTTGCCTGCATGTGTCCTACATGCACCCTTGGTGGCTGTGGAGGGTCGGAAGAGGGTATCAGAAGCCCCAGAGCTGGAGTTACAGACAGTTGTGAAGCACCTTGTGGGTGCTGGGACTCCCAACTCTCTGCAAGAGCAACAGGTGCTCTTGACTGCTGAGCCATCTCTCTAGCCCTAAGATTTATTTTCTTATTCGTCTGTGTGCATGCGTGCGCGCGCGCGCGCGCGCATCTGTGTGAGTGTATGCCGTGTGTGTGGCTGATCAAGAGCTCTTGTGGAAGACCAGAACAGAATCAGGAAACTCCTGAGGATCAACAGCCTCTTCTGGCCTCCTTGATCAGCCCTGTCCATCTCTCCAGCCCTCATGGGAACTGCTCTCTCTGTGATCTGCTAATCTCTGGCGAGATTTGTTTCTCACACCCGGATGGTTGCTTTACTTTTTTGTTTTGAGCATGATTTGAACCTCTTTTATGATGGGAACATTCAGGACACACATACCTATGACCCAAACACTTGGAAGGCGGGGGGACCTTAAGTGCAAGGTCAGCCTGGGATCCAGTAACAGTGAGACAGAGTTTCAAAAAGACCACCAAGACTACAAAAACAAACAAACAGACAAATGGAAAAACAAAACCACCACATCAGCAGCAACAACTAAAACCAAATGAAAAGAAAAACCAATGAAACAAACCCCACAAAGGAAACATTCAAGGGAAGGAGCTATGGCAGCTGTCTGTAATGCCTGTTCCAGAGGATCAGCACTCTCACACAGACATACACAAAGGCAAAACACCCATGCACATAAAAAGTTAGTAAATACATTAATTAAAAGGGAAATCCAGCTCTAAGTGGTCCCCTTCCCAGTGCCCCATCCCAGCTCCTCCCGGTCTCCCTGACCAGTCCACTTCCCTCCATGGGGACATACCCAGCATTTGCCCCAGGTACTCCCCTGCGGTATCAGAGAATTCGTTGTGGCTGAGATTCAGTGACCTAATTCGGTAATTGGACTGGAGGAACAAATTGTAGAAAGAAAGGTTCATTTCATCTGCTTGTTTATATAACTAGAGACAGGATAACACTATGTAGTACAGGCTGGCTTTGAACTCTCCATCCTCTGCCTTAGCCTCCTTAGTTCTGGGATTACAAACATGGGCCATCATGTCCAAGCAAGAGGTTGACCTCAAGTCTTTCAGTTAGCCTTGGGGACAAAATGAGAGTGGACTCCTAGGAACCCGAAACTGAGTGGGCTAGGGTTCTTAGCAAATGATTTCCTATATGGTTTAATTTAACTGTTAATGGTTTCTGGGAGAATTATTGCTACCCAGACAGCTCTACGGCTTGCTGAAGACTTTGCAGAGACCAAATGAACATTAGTTCCCCAAACCATGCAGGTGGCTTGACCCAGAGCATCCCCAGGTCACCCAGAGTTCCCAAGGGACATCTCCACATGCTCCTTACCGACAGGGCTTGACATAAAAGTGAAGCACATTCTTCCTTGAAGTTGTTTCCTGTAATGAGGGTGCTTCATTAGCAGTGTGCTCCAGACCACACTCCCTTGTCCTCCCATATCTGCCAAGCTCTTTCCCAGAGAGGGACACACGTGCGCTACACACACACACACACACACACACACACACACACACGTACTTAAAGCGAGTAGACAGACACAAGGAGTAGGGGGAGACTGTTGTCCATCTCCTTCCTCCTATCTGACATCAAATCCAAACAGTTTTAGTGTATTAAGGACGCCTAACGTTTAGAATGGAGGCATGGCTCAGTGGTTAGGAGCACTGGCTTTTCTTCCATAAAAGCCAGGTTCATTTCCGAGCACGGCAGCTCCCGTCCATCTGTGACTCTAGTTCCAGGGGATCCAGTGTCCTCTTCTGACTTCCACAGGCACTAGGCACACAGTGGTGTGCAGATATACATGCAGGCATAATGTCCACACACAAAAGTTTAAAAAGTAAACAAACCACCCCAAACCCTAAATGCCTAACCATCATATAGAAGCCCCATCTAACAACTGACATTTCATAGAAGAGGAAATACAGGAAGCAACAGACATCTGAAAAGGTATTCTATCTCAACATCAATGTGAACTACCAGTGCATCTCAATATCCCAGCTGGTGTTGTAGGCTGTAATTTAGATTGCAATTCACTTAGTCCTCAGAACCACTGTCTACACTGAAGTGTGCAGTTTTTCATGGTTTATGCATAAGAATTAGGCCAGCTGAGCTAAAGGGAAGATAGGTACCAGACTCGGACCCATGCACAGTGACTTTTATGCCTACACATTTGACTATGTGGTTCACAAATATTTGGTTAATCCTCTTCCGTAGTAGAATAGGGTGATAGTTCACGGTAGAATTGTAACCTGCTATAGGCTTCTTAAGGAGAAATGCAGAAACTGAGCCTCACAAAGGTGGATACCTCCACTCTGCACACCCTAGGGTTTCCATCTAGACATACCAATGTATGCCCAAAAGATGTGCATGCAAGAAAGTTTTTTGAAACATTAATGGAGAAGTTGAACACTGGACAGGACCTGTCACTGTCCCTTCAGTACTGGGATGCTAATAATACATGCTATCTCTCTATAACATGAGGTACCATTCAGAGAATGGGAGTGGTCCATGTGTTCTGTCTCAGTGAAACAAGAAAGAAATACCAGATATACGATGGGATTTGTATTAAAAATAAGCATCCTATTTTTTTCTGGATCTCTTCTAAGATATGGATGTTTTAAGATATTTCTTTGTATCGAAAATCAAGAAAACAAGAGATGTCACGAGAATGAAACATGAACAGAATAAGAAAGGAAGACATCTAAGCCCGGCAGACCAAGGCCAGGGATGAGTGCTGCAGAGGGAGGCTTGCTAAAGAGAGCAGGAGGTTGGTGTGGCCCTACAAGGGGAAGGCTGCCTGGTCCAGCAAGGGAAAGATGCGGTGTCCAGTCTGAGACCAAAAGAAGTTGGCCTGGTATATCTGGACCCTAGGAGTTTCTGTTCTCTCCTTTGGTTCTCTGACCTCTCCTGACCATCCATGGGCTCACCTGAAAGTTTCAGTTTCCAGAGTGAAGAGTTATTCTCCTGGAGGAAGTCTGAGATGATCCTGGCTCCTTCCAGACCAAGGTGATTGTTAGACACGTTCTGCGAGGTAAGAACACATGTGTACGCGCGCGCACCTCTCAGAACCAAGCGGGGCTAGTCAGGGGATGGCGGAGAGAGTGGGATCAGTGTGAAAGGCTTAGGAAAAGGTAATGCAAAGGACAGAGAGGAGAGAAGGCAAGAAAGCATACCCCCAATATGGCTTCTCTAACGTCTCTCACGGTATCTCAGTTTTCCCCTCCAATATTGTTGTTGCTGATACCCTACTCCCTCAATTTAGCCCTGCCAATTCAGATTAGCATGCTGGTTGTTTAGAAACTTAAGGAAGATTCATTTGGAGGATCTGAAAATGAGCCATCTCCCTAGGTCCCTGCTTTCCACAGAGAAACCTCACTTCAGTTAGCATGGGTAAATTATTCCTTGTGGGGACTTGTACAGCTCTGAAGGAAATAGCTCTTCAGCTTTTCCCACAGCCACAGGGTACAGTGCCTGAGCCAGCCTTTGAAGCATGACCCTCCTCTGTGAAGTTGTGTCTACAGAGGAGGACCCCACAGACTGGTTAGAGATTGCCCAAAGCTGACCTGGGCTGGGGGTGGGGCTGGGGTAGGGTTCTGGCTTGGCTTGAGTGGTTCTGAGTCCCCAGGTGTGCCGGGAGGAGCTGGAGGAGGAGGAGCCGCCCTACCAGCTCCTGAAGGTAGTAGTTCTCATGCAGCATCTCCATCAGACTCAGGATGCCCTCCTCCTGGATGCAGTTGTCTTCCAGCTCCAGTTTGAGGACCGTGGTGTTGGACTTTGGCCATCACAATGGGAAAGGAAAAAAGACGGAGAAGTGGTTAGCGGCTAAGCCTCTACGTTCTCTGCCTCTCCTCTGCTTGAGTTTGGCTGTTCTCTAGACCATCCCAGCCATGCAAGAGGGTGCTTGCTGTATTAGAGGCCTGGTTTCCAGTGTGGCAGTGTGTAAGAGACGGTGAGACCGTGGTGTCTGTAAGAGATGGCTCTGTAGATAATGTGCTTGCTAGGCAAGCAGGGGACCTGAGTTCAGATCCTCCCCATCAGCCTCATGTACTGGGACATGCCTGTGATCCTAGCATGGGAAAGGTGGAGACTGAGGATCCCTGAGGCTTGCTGACCAGCCAAATCAAGCTGAATCTCATGTTTAGTGAGAGATCCTATGTAAGAGCTATATAGGAAGACATCTGAAAACACACGCACATACACACACACACACACACACACACACACACACACGAGAACTTTAGAAGTGGGACCCAGGAGCTAGATGACTTTGTGTTAGGAGTGCATACACTTTTGCAGAGGACCTGAGTTGGATTCTCAGTCCGGACAGTGGGTGGCTCACTGCTGCCTGTGGCTGCAGCTTCAGGGGGAGCGGACTGCTCTGCTCTCTGTAGGTGCGTGCGCTCACGTGCTCCTTGCCCCTCCATAAACACATAAATAAAAACTAAAGTAAATCTGCAGTGGAAGATGGTGACCGGCTCTTCCTGTGCATGCCTCGTCTGGCCTTCCTGTCTCCTCACTTTGTCTCTTCCTCTCAAGTTCATTTCCTTCATTAGGGATGCTGTGAGGCCATCACCAGAGGAGAGCTTGCACCAACTCTTGAACCTAGTTAGCTAAATGAACCTCTTCTTTCCTTCTCCCTCTCTCTCTCTCTCTCTCTCTCTCTCTCTCTCTCTCTCTCTCTCTTGTTTTTTTGTTTTTTGTTTTTTGTTTTTTTGTGTGTGTGACAGGGTTTCTTTATATATCCCTGGCTATCCTGAAACTTGTGCCTCCGCCTCCCAAGGGCTGGGATTTTAAGACATGAGCTACCAGCTAAATCTCTCTATCTCCCTCTATTTTATGACACCACCAAGGCTCAGGTATTATAGTAATGGGTAAGTCCTAATGGAAAGGGCATGGAGATGTCAGCTAGGAATCTGAAGGAGTACAGAGGCTGAGGAGGGCAGCAGTACAGAGAGTGTGCTGTCCCTTTAAACTCTACTAGAGCGGTTTTCTGTCGGCCACAGTAGCTTCCGGCAGCAGGGCTGTTCCCAAAATGAACATGGATGGTGTTTTGCAAAGCTTTGAAAACCGCCATTTAGCCGGGCAGTGGTGGCACACGCCTTTAATCCCAGCACTTGGGAGGCAGAGGCAGGTGGATTTCTGAGTTCGAGGCCAGCCTGGTCTCCAGAGTGAGTTCTAGGACAGCCAGGGCTATACAGAAACCCAGTCTCGAAAAACCAAAAACAACAACAACAAAAAGGAAAGGAAAGAAAGCTGCCATTTGTTTTGCAGTAAGAGACAACAAAGCCCAGCGTCCCTGTCCTTCTCTATCTTCCTCTTAGACTCCATCGCTGAACCAGCTAACTCCACCCTCTTGACGCCTGTCTCATGGGTCAGTGTAGCAGTTGCTGCTGCCGTACAATCTGTTCCTGATGAACTCGTGACCTATTTCTCCTTTCAGCTCCTTTATAAACAGAATGTTATAAGGACTCCTTCTCAGTCTCTTTTGGCTTTTTGTTCTTTCTATGGGCAGTTGAGATATCACTGATGTTTATTTTAAAGATAGGGTCTCATATAGACCTAGGCTTGCCTGGAACTCACTATTAGGGCAAATTGACCCTTAAGTCCTCATCCCTTCTTCCTGTTAAGTGCTTGCCACCATAGCAGCATTATGCCACCATATACAGTGTTATTACTAATTTTAAAAAAGTGTGTGTATGTGTATTTTTGGTGGTGGTAGGGGGGACAGGCAGGGTTTTGAGACAAGGTTTCTCTGTTTGGCACTGGCTGTGCTGGGACTCTTTCTATAGACCAGGCTGTCCTGGAACTCACAGAGATCCACCTGTCTCTGCCTCCTGAGTGCTGGGACTAAAGGCATGCTCCACCCCTGCCCAGTGTGTGTACATATGTATGTGTATGTATGTGTGTGCATGCATGTGCGTGAATGTACGTGTCATATAGGTGCTCCTGTGTGCACAGCATGAGGAAGCCAGAGGTTGACATCAAGATGTCTGACTCTATCGCTCCCTCCCCAGCCCCACCCCCTGGTTTTGAGGCAGAGGCTCATTGTAAATCCCTGGTTGGCTTGGCACTTATTGTAGAGACTGGTCTCTGGAGCTCTGTCAACCTCTGCCTTCCAAGTGCTGAGATTAAAGGCATTCGCTACCATGCAAAGCTGACACTGTATTCTTGACAGTCCCTCACAGAATCCAGAGCTCATGATTGTCTAGATTTGCGGAGCATAAGTGAGATCCAGGAATCTGCAGGTCCCTGTCCCACCCGGGCTAAGGTTACAGATGGACACCACGAAGACTGGCCTTCACTGAGTGTCGGGAATCTGACTTGCTTGTCTCATACATGTGTGGCAGGTGCTCTACCAGCTGGGCCATCTCTCTCTTACTGGTTTTTAGATGTCCAAAGTAAAAGCCTATTCTCTGAAATCAAACTTTTTCTTCACCCTCTTAAGTGCACAGTCACGGAGGCAGTGATGTGCAGTTGTCAAAGTCTCTGTGATGTAGCCAGTTTTACATAATCAATTATATGCATTTATGATGAAGCCAAGATCAGGTTCTTGTTTGGTCATGGCAAGCAAGAACTAATGTTATACATAAGGAAAAAAATGTGATTTACTCTGCAATAGGGTGTCTAGAAATGTTAATGTGAAAGGCAGACATTGGATGGAGTGGTTCAGTAGTGGCTCTACGTGTGGCCAAAGTCAGCTTTGGAATGGAGACCCAGGCTACATTTTGTAACTGCGTTAACTCTTGGGCTTGGTTCTAGCCCATACATTTTTCTAGGACCCACAGGTGATGACTTGCTTTCCAACTAGGAAAGGCCACAGTCTTCGAAGTACAGCCTCTTCCATGAGCTAACAGGAAAAATGACTAAAATGCCCAGTGTCAGAGAAAGGTCCAGAGTACATTGCTCTTTAGACACCAAAGAGGGTTCCCTATGCATCTCAAGCCTGCCATCCTATTAATCCTCTTCTGTTGGGTTTGAGGTGTTCCACTGGCCAGCATGCTCACCACGAGAGTTATAGCAATGGCTTTGGTACCCATGGGGCCCAGACCATGGTGGTTGAGGTTCACGCAGGACTCATCCATGTTCCTGATGAAGTAGGAGGCAGGCACCACACCCACCAGTTTGCAGGCCTCCAGGTACAGCTCCTTCTGTCCGATGTTGAAGAATTTCTCTGTGTCTGCATAGAAAATCGGAATGAAATCAGGTTTCGTTTCTGGTATGCCTTAGCTCCACTCTAGCCCCAGGGGACATGTTCTTCTTCCTGGACACTCCTCTGCCTGGGATCTGGGCTTGTGGATATGTGCTCTAGAACCCAGCTTTTCCAGCTGTGGGTGATGATACGTATATAGGAGTGTCTTAGTCGGGGTTTCTATTCCTGCACAAACATCATGACCAAGAAGCAAGTTGGGGAGGAAAGGGTTTATTGAACTTACACTTCCACATTGCAGTTCATCACTAAAGGAAGTCAGGACTGGAACTCAAGCAGGTCAGGAAGCAGGAGCTGATGCAGAGGCCATGGAGGGATGTTTCTTACTGGCTTGCTCAGCCTGCTCTCTTATAGAACCCAAGAATACAGCCCAGAGATGGTACCACCCACAAGGGGCCCTCCCCCCTGATCACTAATTGAGAAAATGCCTCACAGTTGGATCTCATGGAGGCACTTCCCCAACTGAAACTCCTTTCTCCATGATCATTCCAGCCTGTGTCAAGTTGACACTCAAAACCAGCCAGAGCAATTGACCCCTTGTCAACTTGACACACAAGCACATCGCTATTAAGCCTCAACCCTTACTTTCTTATTCATCCCCAAGATCTAAATTACTTTACAAGTCCCACAGTCTTTGCATATTAAAAGTTCAATCACTTTAAAATGTCCAATATCTTTAAAATTCAAAGTCTTTTAAAAATTCAAAGTCTCTAACTGTGGGCTCCACTAAAATACTTTCTTCCTTCAAGAGGGAAACATATCAGGGCACAGTCACAACCAAAAGCAAAACTCAAAACTCCAATGGTTCAATGTCTGGGATCCAACTCACGATCTTCTGGGCTCCTCCAAGGACTTGCGTCACTTCTCCAGCTCTGCCCTTTGTAGCACACAGCTTGTCTTCTAGGCTCCAGCTGCCTGTACTCCACTGCTGCTGCTGTTCTTGGTGGTCATCACATGGCATTGGCATCTCCAAAATGCCACTATTTTCCACTGTAATTAGGCTTCACCAATAGCCTCTCATAGGCTCTCTTCATGGTGACAAGCCTCTGTTACTATGCATGACCCCTTCAAGTCCTGGGCCATCAATTGCAACTGAGGCTGCACCTTCACCAGTGGCCTTCCGTGGCCTCTCACTGTGCCAAGAGCCTCAGCTGCTCTTCATGACCCCTTCATGCCTTCAAAACCAGTACCATCTGGGTGACTCTTACACAGTACCAAGTTCAGCCACAGCACAAAATACAACTGTGGCTATCTCTGGAACACACTCTCTGTGCTCTCCGAAAACACTTCCCAGAAGATTTCATCTCAGTGATGCTGGTCTCTTCTTAATCACCTCTAATTTCTTAGCTCCAGCTAACCAGCATCAATAGTCCCAGTAACACAAAGGTTTGCTTTAGTGGTTCTGGTATCTTGTTACTCACAACTGATTCTTCAGCCCCAGCTAACCAAAACCACAGAATCTTCACAATCAAAACATGGCCACTTTAAGAGTTTTTAATCTTCCCTCTGAAATTTCACAAGCCAGGCCTCTATCTTCTGCACTGTTCGTAACATTGTCTTCCAAGCTCCTACAGAACTTTCCACAGCTTTTCTAGCTCAAAGTTCCAAAGTCCTTCCACAATCCTCCTCAAAACATGGTCAGGTTGTCACAGAAATACCCCACTCCTGGTACCAATTTGTCTTAGTGGGGGGGGGGGGTTCTATTCCTGCACAAACATCATGACCAAGAAGCAAGTTGGAGAGGAAAAGGTTTATTGAGCTTACACTTCCACGTTGCAGTTCATCACTAAAGGAAGTCAGGACTGGAACTCAAGCAGGTCAGGAAGCAGGAACTGATGCAGAGGCCATGGAGGGATGATCCTTACTGGCTTGCTCAGCCTGTTCTCTTATAGAACCCGAGAATACAGCCCAGAGATGGTACCACCCACAAGGGGCCCTCCCACTTGATCACTAATTGAGAAAATGCCCCACAGTTGGATCTCATGGAGGCACTTCCCCAACTGAAACTCCTTTCTCTGTGATAACTCCAGCCTGTGTCAAGTTGACACTCAAAACCAGCCAGTACAAGGAGTGTGACCAAATGTCATGGTCACCAGAAAGGTTCCACAGTAAAAGGTTTCCAAAGGTGCGATATTCACAGGTTAATTTACAGTCGCACATGTGATGAATCCAGTGTGTTTCTGCTTCACTTGAGGCAACATTGAAGGGCAAAGGAGAGGCTTGGAACTGTTGACTTTTGATGGCTGAAGGAATCTATATCTCAATTTTAGTTTCATTAGCATGATTTTTTGTTTTTGTTATTTATTTATTTATGTATTTTTTTCAAGATAGAGTTTTTCTGTGTAACCCAGGCTATTCTGGAACTCACTCTGTAGACCAGGCTGACCTCAAACTCAGAGATCCACCTGCCTCTGCTTCCCAAGTTCTGAGATTAAAGGCATGCGCCACCACCATCTCAGTTAGCAGTGTTTTTCTGTTTTTTTTTTTTGTTACTATTACTATTTAATTTATGTGTATAGGTGTTTTGCCTGAATGCATGTCTGTGTACTCCATGTGTGCTTGTGTTTGTTGGGACCAACAGAAGGTGTGTTGGACTCCCTTGTATTAGAGTTACAGATGGCTGTAAACCACCACGTTGGTGCTAGGAACTAAACCTGCAAGAGCAATCGGCACTCCTAGCCACTGAGCCACCCCTTCAGCCCCAGCTAGGACTGTTAGTTAGAACATAAGGCATGGTTAGCAGTGTAGCTCACCCTTAGCATGGGATCTCGGCTATGCCAGGCCTTAACTTAATTCTCCAGCACCACAAAAAAAAGCATGAGCCATGAACAGAGCTTTGCCAAAGATTCAGGGAAGTACCTGCTTCCACAGAAAGCTAGTTTTCTTTCTCTCTCTCTCTCTCTCTCTCTCTCTCTCTTTCTTTCTTTCTTTCTTTCTTTCTTTCTTTCTTTCTTCTTTGTTTCTTTGTTTCTTTGTTTCTTTGTTTCTTTCTATTTTTCTTTCTTTCTTTTTTAAAGAGGCAATTGTATCCTTCCCTTTGTCCATCAGATTATTTAAACAATGAACCCCACGAAATTAGTTTTCTCCAGGAGTGTCATGCAAGGATCAGGAAAAGGCTGAAGCTGGAGCCAGCCAGAGTAGAAGCCTGGATCCTGCAGAGTCCTGACCAGTAGTCAGACCGCCTTGAAGGAGAGAGGAGCAGAGCCATTGGTGAGGAGCTGGACCACATCTGGCTGGATTGCCAGCTGTGCATACCCCTTGCTCTCTATTTAAACCCAAACTGCCACACCAACTCCAGTAGATTCTGTGTGACGAGTTCCACAGACTGAGGCATTAGACTCCAAAGGGAGGAGGTCTCCTGGGACAAGTTGTGGAACTCTCTAGCTAGAGGATAATTCTGAGCTGTAGTTCTCAAGGCAGTTTGTTTGCTCTCAATTTCCTCTTTTCCTTTTTCACAAGATGATCCTAATAGCCCAGGCCAATTAAGATGGATAAGAATCAGTTCTTTGAAGCAGAATCACTGGCCATAAACTCTAATCATTTGGAATGTAAACAAAGAATATAGAAAATAAAAATATTTAAAAAAAAGAACTGCAACGCTTTGTCCCATAGTTCCAACAACATGCAAATTTATATGGCTATGCATATGTAGATGAGGGTGGTTCTGACACTGTGGTATGGAAAGCATTGATTAAGTTCAGTTTTAAATTAAATCACCTTGAAAAAGAAGTTTTTACAAGGTGAAAGCTAGATGTTAGATAAGGATTACTCATGGAAACTCATTAGGACCTTAGAACTCTCTTGGAACGTTTGCTGTTAACTACAAGTGACTCTGTATTCTAATCAGGAAGATTGATGTTATCTGTGATTGATCCTCTAAACCTGTTACATGCGGAACATTATACCTGATTGATTTTGCAACTCCTTGTGCCAAATGGTTATAATTGTTCCTGCTTCACTGAATACATCTTTTGAAATGGTAATACCGACTCCTCATGTATAAAAACCCTTGCTTGAGAGCTCCTAAATACATTCAGATTCAAACTGCCTCTGTGTTTCTGTCTGTCACGTGCCATTCCTGAGAACCAAAGCCCTGATTTTCCCTTGGTCGTGATCCCTCCTGCTGAGTGTTCAGTCCGCAGCACCAAACCTTATGCCAGGATCCTGCAAATGGACTTGCCGAGGGTGGGCCACTAGATTTATTTATTTATTCTTCTTCATAATGTGGCCATATTGAATAAATCTCCCTTTTTTCCCTGCTTTTCACTATTAATTGTGTCTTTAATTGACCTATTTGAGGATGGGTGGTTGAGCCCAGTTGGTAAGGTTGTCAGGCTCGGGGCCATTAACAACCAGGGTTCTGACCCTAAAAACTCTGGTAACAGTCTTAAGACAACAAATTAGCCCAAGGCAGAAATTAGGCATTTGTTTGAGAATAAGCAAGCTTGTACTGTAGGGGGCTTGCCTGCTTTTGACTCTACTTCCCCAGTGACAAATGGAGACAGATTCCACACAGATAGTCCATACTAACAGAAGGAGAACCCTGTCTCTCAATTGCAAGCCCTTGGCCTCCTGGATCCTTAGACTTCAGTTCAGCCTGGCCCATGGTCAGTGGGCATCAAGCCTTCTGGGATGATGGGGAATAAAATGGAACCAGGAACCTCAGGCAAAGCATCCAGTGTTGCTCTTTGCCACATCTTCCAATTAGATAAACAGGCATTGAAAGCAAAATTAACAATAGTCTTAAAGTGCAGAAAGACCAAGAAAGGATTTCTGGGGAATTACTATGACCTCAGCAATTCTTATAAAGGAAAACATTTAATTGGGGCTGGATTACAGTTCAGAGGTTTAGTCCATTATTTTCAAAGTGGGAAGCGTGACAGCACACAGGCGGACATGGTGCTGGAGAAGGAGCTGAGATTTCTACATCCAGATCAGCAGGCAGCAGGAAGAGATCGACATAACTGGCTCTGGTTTGGACATCTGAGACCTCAAAGCTTACACCCAGTGACACACCTACACCAACCAGGCCACACCTCCTAATAGTGTGACTCCTCATGGGCCTAGAGGGGTCATTTTTTATTCAAACCACCACAAGTGGGGAGGAGGCCTGAGGAGAAGAGGAAATTTGCATGTTGACTGGTGGGAAGGTCTTATAAGCTGATATTGTGGGTAAGATTCACATTCCTACGGCCTAGGAATCACTGCCTGCCATCTGTGTTAAAGAACACATAAGAGGAGGGGGTTTGATGCATAGAAGTAATCTCAGCATTTGGAGACAGGGGAAATCAAGAATTCAAGGTCATCCTTGGCAATGCAATGAGTTCAAGGCCACTCTAGACTACATGAAACCCTCTCATAAACAGAACCAACAAAAGAAGGGTGACTCGGGCTAGCCTGTGCTTGCAAAGCTGGAGGCTGTTCTCAGCCAGTGGGACCAGCATCCTCCTCCCTTCCTTCACAGATGCTCACAAATGATCTTTTTGGCATCTCTCACCTTAGGGATATTAAGAAGAAGGGGACGGTGAAGGTGTTGTTTACAAGAACAGAGTGTCTGCCTGAGCTCCATCAGCTAGGGTAACCAGGGATGCTTGATTGGTCGAGACAAAACTTGGAACTCTGGAGCAGGAGAAATAGGAACTCTCAGGTGAGCAGAAAGTCCCTGAATTAGGGCTACAGAATACTGAATGCTGAAGACAACTCAAACATGGTGTCGCTTATGTAGCCCTGGCCAGCTCTTGGTAACTTTGGGTGACTCTCACAATTGTTAAGCCTCTGTTCCCTTTCTAGAAAAGATGTAATAAAGTCTGCCTTCTGGGACTATGAAAATCATGTAGGAGTTACATGGGACAGGGCAAGGTGAGGCTGAAGAGGTAGCTCAGAGGTTAAAAGCATAGACTGCTCTTCCAGAGGACCTGAACTTAATCTCGCCAGAACCTACGTGAAGAAGCTTGCAATTGCCCGTAACTCCAGTTCCAGGTGGGGAGCTGATGCTTCTGGTTTCCGAATGCACCTGCACTCTTGTGTACACACACACATGCACACCCACACTTTAAAAGAAAATCACGTGAGAGAGATTTAAAGATCAGAAACTTTTGCATGTCGGTTTAGATCCTAGCAACAACCTGATGTGGGTCCTGCTCAGCAGGTCCTGTGCCTTCTGTCCCCAGCCAGCCAGGAGGACAAGGTGGTCTAGAATTGAGCACAGCCTTCCGGCTACAATCTTCCAGCAGGGTTGAGAGGAACACTCTGGTGGAAGCCAGTCTCTCCAGTTTCTGAGGAAGCTGGTTTGCCACCCACCTCTCCTTAGCTGTCACCTCACCTTCAATCTCCAGGTCGGTTTCCGAATCCTCCCGGGTAGCTTTCTCTTTCTCAACACTTGGAAGGGTTTCAGCTTCACAGTAGAGGGTGTCATCGCTGTTCTGAGGTGCCAGTGCAGCTTCAGTCTCATCTGGGACAGAAAACATATCCCATTCTGGGAATTAAACCTGCAGTGTATTAAGTGACACCTACCACTGAGTCCGTTCATCTCTGCCTCTCTCTTCAGCCTTCTGTGTCTTATCCGCAGCCTTTGTCCCAGAGCCTCACACCTCAGCCCTGCCAGGGAAGCCTCCTCCTCTAAGACCTCCTTATGGCTGAATTGCTGGAGTCCTTGTGTCCTCTGTCACCTCTCTGCTCCATCCAGTCCCCTTCCCTGCTCTGCCTGCTCTCGGTGGGATCCTTGCCCGCACTCCTCCCTCGTCATTTGTCTGGAGGGACTTTGAGGTCTGCTGTTGAGCCTGTTACTCTTTCTGGTGAAAGGATGTGTCCCAAAGCCTGGACTTATTCACAGTCACACACCGTGCCGCTGGGAGGTAGGTGAAGGGCAAAACAGGTCAGGACTGGGATCAGATGCAAAGGAAAAAACAGGTGGAGATATGTTCCTGGGAGCAAGGGAGACAATCACATCTCTAGAAAGTTGGCCTAGCTTCTCTTCCTTCAAGTCCAGAAGTGTTCCTGGGGCTATGGAGGAGAGGATTGAAGATGTCTCCTGAGCTGAAGTTCATTGCTCTGATGAAGCATGCTCGTCCTCATTCACTGAGGCTCTGCTGAGAGCAACAGTGGGTCCCTACACTTGCTAAATGTGGTTTGTTCATTGAGCTACTGCATGATGGGCCCCTGAAAGCCACACGCTACACTCAGAGGTGACTCCTCCAGCATCAGCAGGCCTCAGGGCTTCAGGAAGTCCTGTTTGTGCTGCTGGAAGGCCTGGCCGATAGGGCCGGCTTATCCTTTCCTTCCCTTTTCTTTTTCTTTTTTTGCCTGTTGATTTTATTTTTATTCATTGAGAGTTTCCTGCATGTATACCAGTCTGCTTTTTGAGTGGGCTAACGTTACAAACCCCTACCTTCACAATTCAGATTCTAGATGGTGGACTCCTTAAGGAGTCCTTAAGGACCCCCAAGGAGGTGTATGTCTTAGTTTTTGCTCACAGAGTCAGGTCCCAATATTTATTCCCAAGCCTCTGTGGCAAGCTCGGGAGTCAGGATGCAGCCACTGAGCCGCCCAGTCTGCAGCCCTGTGCTCTGAGAAAAGCGGTGAATTTCCAAGTCTCAGTTTCTTTATATGTCAAAACAATAAAAGGAGAGAGAGAGAGAGAGACAGAGAGAGAGAGAGAGAGAGACAGAGAGACAGAGAGACAGAGAGGCAGAGAAAGAAGTGTGTGTGTGTGTGTGTGTGTGTGTGTACAGTGCCTATAGAAGCCAGAAGACAGTATTAAGTCCGTGAAGTTGGCATTACAGGTTATTGAGTCACTATGAACTGAACTAAAGTCCTCTGGAAGAGTGGAAAGTTCTTAGTGCTGATCCATCTCTCTAGCCCCTCAGACAGTTTTAGAATTCCACTCAACCGGGGGACACTAGCAAATTAGCAACTGTTGGTCTGTCCGTGTGGTGTAAACAATCCTAGCGTGGCTGATTTCTAACTATCAGTGTGACGTCAACCAGTCTACAAAATGGAAATGAAGATTGGCTAGAGCTCCTAAGAGCCCTGTCTACCCTCACATCTCATTCTTTGAGGGGTTCTACCCTCACATCTCATTCTTTGAGGGGTTTCTAAACCCTGTCCCTGATGTCATGCTCCATCACTGCCATTGCAGGGACGCGGGCAGAGAGAGAAGGGCCCTTGCAGTCTACCAGATCACTGGACGCAACCCTGGGAAGGGCGAGAATTGGGAGCCTTTTCACCTTTGCTCTCGGACTCAAGAGGCTCATTATCATCGTCGTCCATGCTGCCAGGACTCCCTTGGGGGCTGGTGACAGCTTCTTGTCCCCTGGTAGTTGCTTCCCTAAGATGCACACCTGTCCATTAGGCTCTGATTCAAACTATGTGCACTGCTCTCTTGAGGGTGAATCCCAAGGGAATCTGTAGCTATTTTTTCATCCCAGCAAGCTTGGAGGAGAGCCGGCCTTGATGGGAATCCGGCATGTATGGATTTGTCACCAGCTAGGCCTGGGACTCATCGGGGACAACGGTAGAGGGCTATTCCTCGGACCCTGGTCAAAAAGGATGCCCACCCGCTTATGACTTTGTGACATAAGAGCCGCTTTCCTTTTATCTTCAACATTCCATGATCTCACGCAGTCATTGTGATCCACAAGGGTGGACCTGGCAACAGCAGGCCTCCCACCCTTTTGGTGGCGCTGGTGATCATCTTTTCTCATATGTTTGCTGGGTCTAAGCCCAGACTTGGCTGTGAGTGCTCGGGTGCTGTAGGGGGGCCTCTTAGCGACAGCCTATTTCCTTCTGAGTTAGCACCAAACCCAAGACTCTTAGTCAGGTGACTGTGAAGCGCCGCCACCATGTTTTTCTCTCAAGGTGGCTGCGCCTCAGGTACTAAGTATTTCAGTGATGGGTGAAGTCGGGTGTCTTCTACCCAGTTCTTCCTTTTCTCTTACACCGGTGGGAGAGCATCCTCGACCTTGGCACAGAAGAACAAAATACAAAGCACCACAAGCGTATGTCCTATCACCACGCTTCGCTACCACAGCGTTGCTACCACAGCGTCACTCGAGCCAGACTCCTGAGCTGTTTTACTTCAGGCCGGCATTCCTACGCTCAGCTGTGTTCGCATGTGGAGTTGAAGTTCTCTCGAGCTGTGGTGTCAAGAGAAGCCAAGGGCTTGTCCGTTGCTCCTTGATTAAGGCTTCAGGGCATCGGTAGTCAGGTCAGTGGCTCGAAGACTTGGAGGAGGGTGAGGGAAAGTCTCCCTTTTGGTCATTTGTGAGATGAAATTCTAGAAATCTGGCTTTGGAAAATAGTTTTATGTGTGTATGTATAACCAAGGGGACACCTCTCAGGAACCTTCCTCCATCTTGTGTCTGAGGCAAAGTCTCGTGTTTCTATGTTGTATACTGCAATATACTCCAGGATGGCTGGTCTATGAAATAGGTCAGTTTTCCCGTTTCTTTTTTTTTTTTCTTTTTTCTTTTTTTTTTGGTTTTTTGGATTTGGTTTTTTTTGAGACAGTGTTTCTCTGTATAGCCCTGGCTGTCCTGGAACTCACTCTGTAGACCAGGCTGGCCTCAAACTCAGAGATCTGCCTGCCTCTGCCTCCCAGAGTGCTGGGATTACAGGTGTGTGCCACTACCGCCTGGCACCACACCTGCATTTCTACACAGGTTTTGGGGATTGAATTCAGGTCGTCAGGCTTCTGAGTTCATTTTTTGTGCATGAAGTGGAGAATTATTTGCACGTGTACCTGTTCAGATTGTTTCAGCACAGTCATTGAAAGGACCCTTCTCTCTCCATTGAAGTCTTTCACC
Source organism: Apodemus sylvaticus (assembly GCF_947179515.1). NCBI lineage: Eukaryota > Metazoa > Chordata > Mammalia > Rodentia > Muridae > Apodemus > Apodemus sylvaticus. Next base: position 35,625,591 of record NC_067477.1, read on the forward strand.
CACTGTTGAGTTTGTGTCCTTTTTGTCTTGTGTTATAACCAGTCAGGCCTGATGGCACTTGCATGAAATCCCAATACCCAGGATGCAGAGCTGGGAGGATCACAAGATCAAGGCCAGCTTGGACTAGAGAGTTTCAAACAAAACTAAACCTCATAATCAGATTGCAGCATTGTACCAACTAATTAGACCACTGTGCTTTGAGATGACAAGTTTGTGAGATAGTCTCCTGCAATGTTGGGAGGGGGCCCTGAGGGCACCTGGGAAATGAACTGGTGCTACATGATTTTGGCTTGGAGTAAATCCAAGAGGATTGTCTCTTGGGGGTACCATTCAGGTGTCAAATACTAAGAAAATGATAATTGGACCATCAAGGTGACTCATTGGTTAAAGGCTCTTGCCAGAGCCTTTAGACCTGAGGCCTGACAGACCTAAGTTGGATCCTTGGGACCCACATGATGGAAAGGAGAGACTGGAATCCTGAAAGCCGTCCTTTGATTCCCACGTGCCTGCTGTGACACAATCCTCATCCCCCCCCCAATGATGTTGGCTTTAGAAATAAGACAAGAAGGGGTTACAGAGATGGCTTAGCAGTCAAGAGCACTGACTGTTCTTCCAGAGGACCCAGGTCTTATTCCCAGCACTCACATGATAGCTCACAAGGATCTGACAACCCCCAGGCTTGTCTGACTCCTGCAGGCACCAGGCACGCACACAGGTCACAGACATATATGCAGGCAGAACTCTCATTTACACAAAATGAATGTATCTTTGAAAAAAAGAAGAAAAAGGGGAATGCTTTCTCTTCTCTCTGTGTGTGTTTTTGTGGTGTGTATGTGTGTCCTTACACATACATGCAAAGGGCAGAGTGGGGGATTTCAGGAGCCTTCGGATTTTATGTGTTATGGGTACTTGGTTTGCATGCATGTCTATGCACCACACGCATGCCTGGCTATGGCAGGCATGAAGAGGCCAGAAGAGGGCATTGGATCTCCTGGAACTAGAGTTACAGAGGCTGGAAATGGGGTCTGGGTCCGCTAAAAGAGCAGCCATTGCTCTTAACTACTGAGGAATCTTTCCAGCCCCTACTTTTTTTTTTTTTTTTGACAAGGTCTTTTACTGAATCTGAAGCTTGATGGCTTGCTTGTTTTCTTTGGGGCTAGACTGGCCGGCCAGCAAGCTCACAGGATCGGCCTTCCAACACCGGAGTCACCATACCTGGTTTTCCTATAGACGTTAGGAATTTGAACTCAGGTGCTTTCGCTTTTTCTTTACATACTTGTGATGGCTGTTCTTGGTCATCAACCTGACAACATCTGGAATAGCTAGCACAGGTACTAAAACCACAAGTCACCGGGCATACTGTGAAGGCTTTGTAGTTAGTTCCAGATGTAGTCAAATTGACAACCAAGAATAGCAGACATGATGCTGAGACATCCCTCCTATCCCAGCTTTTTCATGACCGTTACTTCTGCTCACCAGTGAGGCTAAAAGTAGAGGAAGTCCTTTGTGTCCTTTGTGCTAGTATTTTTATATCCGGATAAGCGTCAGACTCTGCTCCATGGACTTTGTATATTTTAGTGCACTTGAGCTACCCAACAACTCTATTATTCCTGTTTTACAGAAGAGGAGACTGACAGAAGAATTAAGTGAGTGGTCCAAGGTCACAAAGTTATTAGGTGATGGGGTGAGGATGTGAATGGAATCTCTCTGGCTTCAGAGCCCATGCTGCCTCTGCAATGACATCTGTAATTGGCTTGCTTCGTCTCTGGGGCAACATTGTGCTCAAGTGTTTGATTTTGGGATAGGTTGAACTATGTAGGTCACTGGTCAAATCTGGGCCATGATTTGTTTTTATAAAGTTTTATTGACACACGGTTATTTCAGTGCACTTAGGCATAGCCTCTGGCTGCTTTCAGAACTCCATAAAGCCCAACCTACTTCCTATTGGGCTCCTTAAGAAAGTGTAAGTGGATAAGGGTGGGGAGGAGTATTTAAGGCCGATTAATGACAAAGAAAACCAGGTACTAAGTCATCATAGCATGGTGAGGCCTCAGCATGACTCACGTTAGGGAAGGAAGTGCTGCAGAAGGCACCGGGAAGGGAAGGAGCCTGCCATGCCGTGCCAAGCGCTCAGACTTGCATCCTGACATCCATACAGCTTTGCAGGAAGGCTTGAGGCAGCAGAATGACCTAGTGGATCTTACACATTGGAAAGCATGCTCTGGAGGCACTACAGAATGTAGATTAAGGCTAGGGGGGGAAATCAGCGACCATTAGGAGTGGCTAAAGGATGAACTGGGTTGATTAGATGTAAAGGTGATCAAACTCCTTGGCCTCCAGTGAGAAGAGATAATGGAGGAGAGCCAGGTAACTCAGAGAATGGTTGTGTTCTTCATAAAAGAAGTCAAAGAAACTGGAACAATGTGGTCTGTGGGAAGAGACAACAGACAGGAGGTAACATTTGCACTTTGGGTATGTTTAGTCTGTGAGATTATTATCCCTCGGACATCCATTGAAGAGGACTGCAGTCAGAAGGATTTATCTATAGGCCAGGAAAAGAACTTTGGGTAAACAAAATAACAGATATGAGGTCCATGGATATAGCTCAGTTGGAAGAGTGCTTCTGGGTTTGATCCCCAGCAATGCATAGAGCTGGGTGAGGCGGTCAAGAGTTAGCACTCAGAAGGTAGAGGCAAGTTCACAAGCTCAAGGCCATTTTGGGCTACATGGTGAGTTCAAGGCCAGCCTTAGATACAGGAGACCTTATCAAAGAAATAATGAATGACTTAATACATCTGCTCCGCAAAAACCCCCCACAAGTATGAGAGTCATCTATGAATTACCATTCACATATGAATGAAGCTATTGAAGATATAGTTGCAATTATCGAAGTAGTAAAACTTTCTCTTAAGTTAAGATGGTGGGATAGGGGAGGATAAAAGTGAAGTCCTGGGCGCAGTAAAAGGAAGGCACTCAAGGGAACACAAGGGAGGTGGGGAGACAGAAAGACCACAGAGATAGAAGGGAGACAAACAATTCACAGAAACCAAGATGGTAAGGCCGGCAGGCAAAATTGCAGAATAGCCAGGAACTAATAAGGCCTGGAATTCATCTTTCCTATGGCTATCCAATGTCCTCACAAAAGAAGGCAAAGGGAACACTGGTAAGGAAGGCTCAGCAGAGTAACACAGAAATGCATGTCTACCAAAGTACAGATGGCAGAGTAGACAACTCTTTCAAGACAATTGGCTCTGAAGGAGAGGCAAAGAGGCAGAGTGATAGTCAGAGGGGACAGACGTGGGTGGCATAGTGCAGGAATGACTGAACCTCCTAAGGATTGATGTGAGGAGTCAGTGGGAAGGAGTGGGGCCTCCATCCCTGGGAGGAAGATGGAGAATCCTGAGCTGAGTGGAAGGGCTGGCCGCTGGGTTGGGAGGCAAGGACAGAAAGGTGATTTGGAATCTTGTTTCACACACTGTTGTGATGGTGTGGAGTAGAGGGTTTATTCTTGGTGGTTCTTCCATTTTTGCTAAAATTGATGGGGAGCTAGTCTCCCAAGAGTGAAGGAAAGGGACAGGGTAGAAAGCCAGAGGACAGACACGAGAAGCTGAGGAACATTGAACTTGAGAAATGTCCAAGGCAAATACCCTTTCACAACTCAGTGACAGAGAGAGTGAATGAACGCCCATTGACTGTGGTGGTGGTACTATTAGGAGGTGTGGCCTTGTTGGAGTAGGTGTGGACATGAGAAGTGTATCATTTTAGGGACGGCCTTTGAGACCCTCCTCCAAGCCTCATCTGGGACAGTCTTCTAAGCTGCCTAGAGGTAGAACTCTCAGCTCCTCTAGTGCCATGTCTGTCTGGATTCTGCCTTGTTTCATGCTATAATGATAATAGACTGAACCTCTGAACCTGTAAGCAAGCTCCAATTAAATGTTGTCCTTTATAAGGGTTGCTGTGGTCATAGTGTCTTTTCACAGCACTGAAACCCTAAGACACTAACTTGGATCATTTTGGGAATGTCTAGTCATTAGTTCTGAGATGCTGAAGGAAACACTAGGCTCAAAGAAGCAAGATTTTTTTTTTTAGGAGTTATCAGAAAAGTCGAAGAGGAGATGCTTTTTGGCCTATTCTATCAGAGCAGCTGAGAGAGCTCTTTAGACCTGTGCAGTTCAATGTGGAAGCCACTGACTGACTAACCCCTGGTAGTTCTTAAGTCCTTGGAATGTGGCTACTTCAGAGACGTGATGTGTGAGTAACACGCAGACTTGATTTCAAAGACTAAGTACAAAAATAAATGTAACCCTCTCTCGTTTAAAAGTATAAATGGTAGCTAAATATTTTTTATCTATAGGGTTGAATTAAAGATTATTAAAACTAATTTCACTTGCTTTATTTACTTATTAATGCTTTCCTTTCCTTTGGGTGATGCTTGGATTAAATACAGGACCTTATGAATAGTAGATAACTGATCTATCACTGAGCTATATCCAAGTCCACCTTTTTACTTTTGATATATTCTATCTATCTATCTATCTATCTATCTATCTATCTATCTATCTGAATTTCTTTTTCTTTCTTTTTCTGTAGTGGGGATTGAACATGTCCCTGTACATGGTAGGCAAATGCTTCACCATTAAGTTACACCCTCAGACACTAGTATACATTTTTTGCTTTGCTTTTATTTTATTTTATATGTACAGATACCTTGACTGAATCTATGTCTGTGTAGCACTTCTATGTCTGGTGCCTGCAGAGGCTAGAAGAGGGGTGTTACAGTGACTATGAGCCACCATGTGAGTGCTGGGAATTGAACCCGTGTCCTCTGGAAGAGTAGTCAGTGTTCTTAATTGCTGAGTCATTTCTCCAGTTCTCTCTAGTATACATTTTAAAAAAACATTTACTAATATTATTTTATATTTATTGATGTTTTCTTTGTATATATGTGTGTGGACTCTGTGTGTGCCTGGTGCCTACAGATGCCTGAAGAGGGCACTGGAGCCCCCGGGACTAGAGTTATAGTTGTGAGCTGCCACATGGATGCTGGGACTTAAACCTAGGTCCTCCGAGTGAGCGGGTAACGCTCTGGACTACTGACCCATCTCTTCAGGTCCCTAAGATAAAAATTTAAACTACACATGCGGTTCACAGTTTTTGGTGCAGTGAGCAGTACTTTCCAGGTCTTGGTCATTAACTTCTTCAATCCTGAAGGTAATTGGAACAGATATAGCAAAAAGTTACAGGCAGTCAGCTTTTCACATGTGCCAAGTTGAATTCTTCAAAGTATCTCAAAGCCTTTTCTTCCACTGTTAGGTAGTATTTGCACCTTGAAGGTGTGCTAATGAAGAATGCAGGTGCTCCTCAAGGCCTTTGTCATCATAGCCTAGATTAATTACAGGGATCATCTCTCGGATTATTTCTGATATGCTGAGGCTGGGATGCAGTGAAGATTATGCTTAGAATTTTCCTTTGGCTGAGAAATTGTGGATCACTGGTTTCAGAACTGGACTATTAGCTGGTTCTCTCCTTGAAAGCTTGCATGGTGCCCAGAGATGGCCTGGTTCAGGTCTGATAAAGCTCAGGTCCTCTTGGTCCTGTGTATATGGTTGTCATTAGCAACAGGGGCTCATCTTCCACTTCTGAGGGGAAACCAAGGGCAGCAGCAGTATCTATAAGATCTCCCAAATCTATAACTTTGGGAGTTTTTGGATAACCCTGACCAACCACACAAAGCTGCTTTAGTCTGCCCAGATGTGAAATTTTTATTTAAATCATATATATGTGATATATATATATCCATCCGTGTGTATGTGTGTATTTTATTGTTGTTTTGTTTTGTTTTTTTCCTATGTGGAGCCCTGGTTGCCCTGGAATTCACTTTGTAGACCAGGTTGGTCTCGAACTCAGGGATTCATCTGCCTCTGCCTCCAGAGTGCTTATTGGCAATTCAGCGTTGCAGTATAGGGAGCAAAATGTTAGTCAAGAGTTGTGGAAGAAGACCCAACATTCATAACTATGGATGGATTTTGTCCAAGTTTAAAAGCCATAAATAGATGCTCATCATTCACAAATTCCAGGTTTGGTCTCCACCAGTGCATACTGAGAGTGATGGTATAAGTCTATACTCCCAATGCTTGGGAGGTGGAGGCGGGCAGATCTGGGGTTCAAAGTCATCCTTGGTTACGTTCTTGGATCCAGTTTAAGGTCATTCTGGGATACATGAGACTCTATTTGAAAACAAAAGAAAAAAGAAAAACATTGTGAGGCACCTTTGGTTCAGTGTGAGTGTAGAAACTAAGGCTCTAAGAGATTACCCATGAGGCTTTGTGGAGAGAAAATGGTAGACCTAGGTTCTGGACTCACATGGTCAAAGTCCAAAGCTTGTGTGATTCTTTGATGACCTTCAGTTTCTAAATAAAGTAGCTAATTATAAGTCAGGAAACAAAGAGAAGCCAGGCTCCCCGGCTCCAGGGAAAACTTATGGGACAATGTGGCCATCAGTGAACTTGTCACGCTGTGTCTGCAATTGTGTCCTGAGCAGCCCAGGTGAGGCTAGCTCCTTCTGCAGAAGTTTCCTATCTCAAAATAACTTGATGGTAGCTGGCATGGTGGTGCACACCTTTAATTCCAGCACTTGGGAGGCAGACACAGGCGGATCCCTGAGTTCGAGGCTAGCTTCGTCTATAGAGTGAGTTCCAGGACAGCCAGGGCTACACAAACAGACATACACATGGTCATACACATCTACACACACCAGCACCACTAACCACCCACCCTGCAACTTCATGACTGTTTAAGAGCCTCAGACCTGTGAAGAAGAAGTCTGGGAGGAGGACCTAGATGTCTGTACTTCAAAGACATTTTCAAGTAAATGAAAGGACCATTGCTTTGCAAAATGCTATGCATAGTCCTTCATTTAAGATCTGATTTGGAACTTGGACTTCCAGAAAGCTCTTGGGAGAAAGTGGAGAGTTTACTTAAGCCATGCTGCAGGAGTGAGCTTGATCTCGGGGTTCCTTAGGTAGAACTAACAGTTGCATGCTGACTTCTAAATGGCTCCCCAACCTTTAGATTGCTGGAGTTCATCTCAGGTAAAGGATGAACGCAGCTGCAAGCAGATAATGAGCGGGAAATCACAGGAAAGCCAATCAATGATTCTCTCCTTCTTCCTCCTTTTAGCCCGTCAGTGTTATGATGTACCCAGCTGGTCCAGGATCTGGTGACTCCCCAGAGGGCTTCTCTGAACAGCCAAAGCTCCAGCCACAAATTGGAAATGGCACAGCTCCGACACTGGGTACTTCCTTCCTTCTGATCATGACTGGGGCAGGGGACTGAGGGTAGTAGACAGGGGAAGAGAAATTCAAAGAGGTCTTTCATTAGCACAGACTTGATGCAGGAACTGGCCTTCATTTAAGCAACACATACTTTATTCAATCATTAGTCCCTTCTATGTGACTGGCTATGTATATATGTCTCTATCTATGTATCTATGTATCCAAGTATCCTGGGATACATGAGACTATTTAAAAAAAAAAAGAAAAACCCACCCATTGTGAGGCAAACCCACCCATCTACCCACCTACCATCCATTCACCCATTTATCAATCAATCTCTCTCTCTCTCTCACTATTCATCTACATATGCTATGTATGTATGTGTGTATGTATGTATGTATCTATCTATCTATTCACAAGGTCTCATTATGTAGCCCTGGCTCACCTTAAACCCACAATCCACTTAGTCTCCAGAGTGCTACAATTAAAGGTAGGATCTACCATGTTCACATTTAGTTTTATATTTCTGTGAGAAAACACCATGACCGCTGCAATTCTTACAAGAAAGGGTTTATTTGAAGCTTACAATTCCAGAGAGATGAGCCCATGGCAGAGTAGACGCAGCAGGCGGCAGGCAGCAGGCAGCAGGCAGCAGGCATGTGGATGAACAGAAGCTGAGAGTTGAAGGTTCACATCTCAAGCAGCAAAGGGAACTAAGTGAAAATAGCGAGTCTCTTTTTTAAAAATTAATTAATTTTTTATACTCCATGTTTTATCCCCCATCCACCCCTGATTGTTTCACACCTCGTACCTCCTCCCTACCCCCTATCTCCACGTGGATGTCCCCACCCCTCACCCCACCTGATCTCTAAACTCCCTGGGGCCTCAGTCTCCTGAGGGTTAGGGGCATCATCTCTGAATGAACACAGACCCAGAAGTCCCTCTACTGTATGTGTGTTGGGGGCCTCATATCAGCTGGTGTATGCTGCCTGTTTGGTGGTCCAGTGTTTGAGAGATCTCGGGGGTCCAGATTAAATGAGACTGCTGCTCATCCTACTGGATTGCCCTTCTCCACAGCTTCTTTCAGTCTTCCCTAATTCAACAACAGGGGTCAGCTGCTTCTGTCCATTGGTTGGGTGCAAATATCTGCATCTGACTCTTTTCCACAACTTATTGGGTCTTCTGGAGTATGGTCACGATTCGTTCCTTTTTGTGAGCCCTCCATAGCCTCAGTAATAGTGTCAGGTCTTGGGGCCTCCCCTTGAGCTGGATCCCACTTTGGGCCTGTCACTGCACCTTCTTTTCCTCAGGTTCCTCTCCACTTCCATCCCTGTAATTCTTTCAGAGAGGCACAATTATAGATCAGGGTTGTGTCTGTGGGATGGCCCCCCTCTCCCTCATTTGATGCCGTCTTCCTGCCATAGGTGAGCTCTAACAGTTCCCTCTCCCTACTGTCGGTCATTTCATCTAAGGTCCCTCCTTTTGAGTCCCGAGAGTCTCTTACCTCTCAGGTCTCTGGTGTATTCTGGAGGGTCCCCCAATCTCCTATGTCCTGAGGTGGCCTGTTTCCATTTTTTTCTGCTGGCCCTCAGGGCTTCAGTTCTTTTCCCTCACCCGATTCCAGATCCTCTCCCCCCACTCCCTCCCAGTTGCTGTCCACTTCCCCTCCCAGATCCTCCTCCCTCCCCATTTGTGACTGCTTTGTTCTCCCTCCCAAGTGGGACTGAGGCGTCCTCACTTGGCCACTTCAGCTTGTTGACCTTTTTGAGTTCTGTGGACTGTATCTTGGGTACTCTGTACTTTTTAACATCCACTTATTGGTGAGAACATACCATGCTTGTCCTTTTGGGTCTGAGTTACCTCACTCAGGATGACATTTTCTAGTTCCATCAATTTGCCTGCAAAACTCAGGATGTCCGCATTCTTGATAGCTGAGTAGTATTTCATTGTGTAAATGATCCACATTTTCTGTATTCATTCTTCTGTTGTGGGACATCTGGATTGTTTCCAGCTTCTGGCTATCACAAATAAGGCCGCTATGAGCATAGTGGAAGATGTGCCCCTGTGGCATGCTGGGGCATCTTCTGGGTATATTCCCAAGAGTGATATAGCTAGGTCTTCAGGTAGATCTATTTACAATTTTCTGAGGAACCTCCAGATTGATTTTCAGAGTGGTTGTACCAGTTTGCAATCCCACCAGCAATGGAGGAGTGTTCCTCTTTCTCCACATCCTCTCCAATACGTGTTGTCACCTGTGGTTTTGATCTTAGCCATTCTGATTGGTGTAAGGTGGAATCTCAGGGTTGTTTTGATTTGCATTTCTCTGATTACTAAGGCCTTTGAACATTTCTTTAGGTGCTTCTCAGCCATTCGAGAATCTTTCAAAACCTCAAAGACAGTCCCCAGGACAGTTCTCCAGCAAGGCCACACAGCCTAATCCTCCCCAAAGGGCCACTAACTAGGGACCAAGTATTAAAGTGCTGGAGGCAGATGGGGGGACCATTTTACTCAAACTACCACACCGATTAACTTTTAGGTACAGTAGAGATACAGGGCAAACGCACCACCAATCAGACTTGGTTTCTGGTATTGAGGAGTCCTTCCTTTCCTTCCGCTGGGCCACACTATTTTTACCTCATGACAAACAAGCCACCTACCATTCAGTCTTGGTCCCTGATCTTGTGCAGTCCTTTCTCCCTCCTTCCAGTGGGACACGCTCTTTCCCCAGGGCCCGTTTGGACTAGGTGGAATAAGTAGAATGCATACGCGCTTGAAGCAAGGGAAGACGTCATTTGTGACCTAGAATCTGAGCTGGGGAGAAGGAAAGGCCAGTCTTAAGAGGTGCGGGGATGAGGAAGAGTATTCTCCTGTACTTATGGGTCAGAAGGGCTAATTACAGAAGTTATGGTCATCAGAAGTCTTTGCAAAAAGTCCAGTCCTTTTTATTAGAGATGCAGAAAGGATCAAAAAGGGGATATGATATTTCTGAGGTAGACCCCTAGTTAGTGGCAAAAGTGAGAATAAAACAGTGGTTTCTTTTTTTTTTTTTTTTTTTTTTTTGGATTTGGTTTATTTTCGAGACAGGGTTTCTCTGTATAGCCCTGGCTGTCCTGGAACTCACTCGGTAGACCAGGCTGGCCTCGAACTCAGAAATCTGCCTGCCTCTGCCTCCCAGAGTGCTGGGATTACAGGCATGCGCCACCACCACCCGACCAAAACAGTGGTTTCTTAATGATACGTTAGAGACTCCTACGAGCCCCTTAATATTTTTATTATTTATATATTTATTTATTTAAATGAACTTTTAAAGTTAGCATAGAGAGTAATGGGTTTCATGCTAGGCTGTTCTGTTGCCATGGAGGCCGGTGCCTTCTAAGGTACAGCCCCTCCCCTTGCAACCCGCCCCCTTTCTCCACGTTTCCAATAAAGTTGTTGTTGAAGCGACGGTCTGGGACGAGGCCTGGGTGGTGAGGAGGCGGAGCCTAGGCAGCTCAAGGCTGAGCCTTGATCGCGTGGGGGCGGAGTCTTGGCGGCGTGGGGCGGTGCCTCGGTGGCGCGGGGCGGGGTCGACCCGAGGAGACCGGTGTGCTGCAGTGTGGAGGGGCGGCGGCACGGGCGGGCGGCCGGCCATGATCGCGTCGTGCCTGTATTACCTGCTGCTGCCGGCCGCGCGCCTCTTCCGCTTCCTTTCAGGTACCGGTGCCTTGCGTCCTGATGGGCGGGAGCCGGGGCTGCCCCTATTGGGCTCCACGGGCCCTGGGGCGGAGCGTCAGGCCTCAGGACCGCGGTCCTCGGCTGGTGGCAAAGTGTGCGGCGGTCCGCGGGCCGTCCTGGCCCCACGAGACTCGGGCTGGCCGGCGACCCTCGTGGGCAGCCCCTCCTCACGCTGTGATCTGGTGACGTCGGGCCACGGTTAACGTGGACCCAGGGCTGGGGAAGGGGGCGTCCTCCTTGGCTGTGGCGGTGGTCCAGGGGCAGGCTGAAACACTCCCGGGGGTCGGGAGCGGTGGCAACCCCGGACAGGCGAGGACCGGACTTCTCGGCGGGTAGTTAGGGAGGGATGTGCCTTTAGGCGGGTGGGCTCACTTCCCACAGATTTGGTTTTTGGTGGTTTTTTTTTTTTTTTTTTTTACTGCGACCAGTCATCTGCTGTCCTCTTTGAGCCGACTCGAGTTGAAAAACAGACGCGCTCAGAAGCCAGAAGCGTTTAAAACCTCAGTTTTGGAGCAAGTGTTTAGAGAGAGCTGTGATAGGCTGATGCTTTAGTGAGGGCGGTGGTTGTTAATTCTGCACCATCTGCCTTCGCTCCGCTTTTGAAAGTCCTACAGAAATCACTGTGATCAGAGTACCCAGCATATTTCTCTACTTTTGTGGCTATCTATTAGCTCACAGGTTTCCCAGTTAGTAAAATTCTAGAGATTTTAGAGGAGCCCTCCAATACACGTTAGGAAGTGACAGTTATACTAATTTTGTGTATTTGGTATTTTGTAAAAGGTTTATTTAGTAGAGCGCATCTCCACCAATATTACCTGCTAAATTTGAAAGTGAGGGGCTTTATGCCTATCATAAGGCTCCTCTGGCAAGTTTCAACGGTCAGATGATTAGTAAGTTCTCCACCAAATCCCAGCAACCCAGCCTGTTGGTTGAGTATTGTTGATGTGTTAGAGCAGACCTTTACAGTGAGTCTCTCCTGTGCATTGTAGGATGCTTGGTGGCACCCCAACAGTCGTCGTTCCTCAGCTGCTCTGGAGATGGTTGTTCCCTCAGGGCAAAAATCTGCCTCTCTCACTTAGTTGGAAAATACCGATTTAATTTTTAAAATATTTATTTATTGTCCTCTGTGTGCACAAAATGTGTGTATGTGGTGGTGGACTAGCCACCGCATGTGTGGAAGTCAGAGGACACCCTTGTGGCTTTGGTTCTTTTAGCCTTTGTGGCAAGTACCTTTCCTCGATGAGCCATCTTGCTATCCCAGATTTACCACTGATTTAGAGAGACGTCAATTAATATAGTTCACAAATTGCTAATAAAATGAGTGTCTGGTGGTTGTGAGCTGTCACTGTGTGCATGCCATTTGTCCTGGGATGGAAATGAGTGCTCTGGTCTGTGTGCATGTGGGAGGGGGAGGGAACTGACTTGCTGTCATCAAAACAGGACTTTGAAGCTCTAATTTTAGAGCTCTCTGCCTGCTCTATTGCCTGTTGGCTGTCATTCGTGGATGCTATAGCACTGATGACAGCTGTCTTATAACTGTCAGTTGCTGGTACCATTTAATTTGCAGCCTCTGGTGTGTTATGGAGCAAGAAAGCAGCGAGGTTTGTGAAAATGTTATGGGTGGGATGAACAGCTCTGGAAAGAAGCCTTGGGGTTCTGTTAAAAAGTAAGTTGGTTTTAAGGCCGCCCACTTTAGTAATAGTAGTGTTTTTGGAATGCTTTCATAGAACTTATAGACCTAGAAAACTCTCAGGGGTTGTCTTGTTTTATCTTCTCTGGTTCTCATCTTAAAGTCAAGAGTAAGTCGGTCTGAAGGAACTTTGTTTAGAGTCAGTTTTATTAATTTTATTATGAGTATAATTCTCGGTATCATTTCACAATTAAGTATTCTAATGTAATGTGGTTTTTCAGGACTAGAGAATTGTTGTCAAAAGTAGAGTTTTCAGGGTTGGAGAAATGGCTCAGTAGTTAAGAACTCTGTTTTTCTAGGGGATCCAAGTGTGATCGATTCCTAACCCCCACATGGTAGCATACTATACTCTGTAACTCCAGATCCAGGGCATCCAACAGCCTTCTCTGACCCCTGTAGGTACCAGGCACACACACAATATACAGACATAAATGTAGACAGAACACCCATACACTTAAACTGAGTTAAAAATTAAAAAGGAGTGTTTACCTCCAGGGGAAAAAAAATGAGGTTATATGTTCTGATCTGTGTTGTAGATTATCTCTGGGAATAGTGTTCTTTCATTCTTGCATTGAAATTTATCAGGTCCCTGCTTTGCAAATTGGTTAATACTTGTAAAGCAATTACATCAGTGTCTGGCACATCACAAGCACTACTGAGATGAGGGCCCAGGTGTTAAGTTGGGAAGGCGGTGACAGTACAATGCTGAGAAAGGTGGAGATGATCATGGCCTGCACGTTCCAGCTGTTTCAGCTGGAGAATACCGTGGCACGACTTGTTATCTTCTTATAACCTGATATTTTGGCTTCCTTTCTAGATGCTTTCTTTACATGTCGAAAAAATGCCCTTCTGGCGAAGAGCTCGACCCCCCAGGTAGAGGGTAACTTTGCCATGGCCCCTCGGGGGCCTGACCAAGAGGAGTGTGAGGGCCTGCTGCAGCAGTGGCGAGAAGAAGGGTGGAACCAGACCCTCTCAACTGCAAGTGAGGCTCCTCTTGCAGATAAGGGACTAGCTGAAAGCAGTCTGGCACTCCTGATGGATAATTCTGGAGAACAGGATGCTGCCTCGGAGGACAAGTGGTCCAGCAGGCAGCTGAGTGACCTTCGGGCAGCAGAGAACCTGGACCAGCCTTTCCCTGAGGTGCTAGGGGAGGAGCCTCTGGCCGAGGTTGAGGGTCCTTTGTGGGCAGCTGTTCCGGTACAGACAGGGCCCCAGTATGCAGACTGTGCTGTTCTCCCAATGGGTGCAATGGCTGCAGAACAATGGGAAGAGGACCCTGCAATGGTGGCCTGGAGCATAGCGCCGGAGCCTATGCCCCAGGAAGAGACTTCCATGTGGCCCTTTGAAGGCCTGGAACAGCTGCCGCCTCCCCCAATGGAAATACCTTATCATGGTGAGTCTGACAACCAACATAGGGAGCCCAGGCTGCAGGCCACCCAGAAAAGAGCTTGTAGTGGGGAGTTCTGCTGTCAAATTTAGTTTTTCTGAGACAGTTGCAGGCTCAGATATTGGCAGTGTCATCATGTCCATCCTCACGTGTCTATAGATGAAAAAGTTAGTGCAGAGAGGCATGGAACATGTCTAGTGTCTTGCAGTTAGGCAGTGAGAGACCTGAGGTCCAGCCTTAGTTCTGATATTCAGTCTACATTGTTGTTCTGCACCTGGGACACAGGGCTTTGTGGAGGCAGGGCTACAGAGGGCCTCTACTCTGCTTCAGAGAGAATAATTCTAGTTTCATTTATATTACATATATTGGGAGTCTATGAAGATGTGAAGAAATTTCAATGGCTTAAATAGGTTTGAAATCTACTCAGGTACCTCCCAGTATAACCAGTAACTAGGTACAGATACAGAAAGCACCAAGGGCTGAAATTACTCTAGGTGTGTCTTTAGCCCCACTAGGTGTGTCTTTAGCCCCAGAAGACTATTAATGACAGTCCATGGTATGATTCCTCAGAGATTCATGGCTATATCATGTGGGAACTTGTTAGACTCAAATATTCTTGAGCTTATGCTAGGAGGTAGGTAACCAGGGGATACAGTGATGGACAGGCCAAGATTGTCTTCAGCCCTGAGGAGCTTACTATCAACACTGAAAAATGTCCTTAGATAGATGGGTGGCAGGGGCAACGGAGAAAGGAACCTCGGGCATGACATGGTGACACTGGGTACTGGTGGCTTGGCCACTGGATAACCTGCATGACTTCTGGAGCTCTTCCCTTGACCCCTTTGCAGAAATCCTGTGGCGAGAATGGGAGGATTTCTCCACACAGCCAGATGCTCAGGGTCTGGAGGCAGGAGATGGCCCTCAGTTCCAGTTCACTCTGATGTCGTATAATATCCTGGCCCAGGACCTGATGCAGCAGAGCTCAGAGCTCTATCTGCATTGCCATCCAGACATCCTCAACTGGAATTACCGCTTTGCCAACCTCATGCAGGAATTCCAGCACTGGGACCCGGATGTGAGTGAAGAGGGAGATGCGCCATCGTGCATAGGTGCAGACCTAGACTGTTCTCTGACACTCGGAGGGAATGAGTTCCTATGCCATAGCTATGCCGATGGTGCCAGTTGTGCCACATGAGCTAAGATTATCTTTGTCTCTGTAGATGACAGGTTTGAGCTTGCCTGCCCTGGAGTCAAGCAATTTGGGCAGATGCCAAGACGATTCTCCAGAGTGTATACTTTCCAGCACTCTTGTGTAGGGACTCACAGGGTGGAGAAATCTAACATGCATGTCTGGCCACCTCAAGCTTCAGACTGGGCCTGGGCTACTGCTGGTGGTGGCTGTCTGTCTGGGAGGTCAGCTCTGTGGGAAGTCTCACTATGACCCTCAGTCTGGTCCAGGGGGCCTGCTCCTAGGGAGTAGGAGTCATATTGTTCTAGATCTCTAGAGTGATTAGTTCCTTTGTCAATTCCCCAGATCCTGTGTCTTCAGGAAGTCCAGGAAGACCATTACTGGGAGCAGCTGGAGCCCTCTCTGCGGATGATGGGTACTGCAGCTCCCACAGCATGTTTGCCAGCCCCTCTTGTTCTAGCCCTGCAGAGTTACCTGAAGAGTCTACCTCTTCTTTGTGTCCTAGTAAACCATCAGCCCTGTCTGTGGGCTAGTTCCCTTTGTGTGTGTATGAGGAGGTAGAGTTCTAGGTTTTTAAACCTTTGAAGTAAGCAACTTCATGAACTCTGAGGCTGTGTGTTATTGATCCCATTTTACAGATGACAAACAGGTTCCAAAAGTTACTGTGACTTGCTTAAAAGCCCCAAACTACAAAGCTAGTAGGTTGTGGGGCCAGGACTTCTACTTATCTGACTCTAGATCCAAGGGGCTAGGGCCTGGGTAAACTACTAGGTAACCCACTGGATTGCAGGACACCCATTTGGAGCCAGTTTTGCCTCTGGTGACAAGCCTCTGTTTCATGTTTGTTGCTTGTACCCTTTCCTTGTTCTTTCCCTTTCTTGTCCCTCAGTCTCTGGCTATAGTAATAAGGGAATCTCTGCAGAACCTCAGGGGTGGCAAGGGCTCTCTCATGGGGTCCCAGGATTAGTGCGTTAGGCTTGGACCCTTTGTGCTGCTACAGTGTCTGGAAGGGATTCAGGCCTCCCTGACTGACTCATCTCCATGGTGGCATTTCCTTACAGGCTTCACCTGTTTTTACAAGAGGAGGACTGGGTGTAAAACGGATGGCTGTGCTGTGTGCTACAAGCCCACCAGGTTCCGTCTGCTCTGTGCCAGCCCTGTGGAGTACTTCCGGCCTGGTTTGGAGCTCCTCAATCGGGACAATGTGGGCTTAGTGTTGCTGCTGCAGCCGCTAGTGCCAGAAGGTCTGGGGCAAGTCTCAGTGGCTCCCCTGTGTGTGGCAAATACCCATGTCCTGTACAACCCACGTCGGGGTGATGTCAAGCTGGCCCAGATGGCCATTCTTCTGGCTGAGGTGGACAAGGTGGCCAGGTTGTCAGATGGCAGCCACTGCCCTATCATCTTGTGTGGGGACCTGAATTCTGTCCCTGATTCACCTCTCTACAACTTCATCAGGGATGGAGAGCTCCAGTACAATGGGATGCCAGCCTGGAAGGTGAAATGGGACAGCCACGGTGGGGTGGAAACATGGGCTAGGGAGAGCTGGGTGTTGGCGTCAACTGCTGCTTCTGTGGCAAGGGACCATTTGCCTCTCTCCTGTTGCTGCTGATGCTGAATGTCCGTGTATGTTCCTGGAGATGAATACCTCTGGCACACTCAACAATCTTCCCATTTTTATCATGTTTTAGTTTGCAAGAGATTCCTATGTGTTAACCATTAAGGGAAAATATTTTTTTTATTACCCAAATCCCACCGTCTCACACAGAGTGAAGTGATGACTCTTCTAAGTGTAGCAGCCTTTTTTCCAAGTCCTCCGTGCAGTTACGGTGGACAGCATAGTATTTATGCTGCCAAATACTATCCCAGTTTACTTTATTAAGCTCCTAACTGTGTGTCAAGTATTATTTTGAGCAGTTTACATATATCAACTATTACATTTTCACTGTTTCTATCATTTAATAACTTTTTAAAAAAAATAAGTACAGAAACTAAGGCAGAGAGATGCTAAATATTTTTGTTTAGGTCATGCAGTTAGTGGGGGGCCCAAGAATTATAGCCAGGTGTCCTGGCCTCTGATACCATGCTGTGATCACCACAACAGGAGATAAATAAATCTACCATATGCATCTTATAAACACAGCACAGTACTATTTTTGTCTGGGGCTGTTTTTTTTTTTCTTTCAGTCAATAATTTACATTTGAATTAAATTTCTTATAGCTGCCAAACATTGTTAGCATAGATAGCTCATAGTTTTATTAGCTTGTTTTGACTCTAATGTTACTTAATCTCTTTGTTCCAGTTTTGTCTCTCCTGATCCACATTATTGTTTAATTTTTGGCAAAACATAATGGAACAGGGACACAAAATGACTGAAGCACTATTGAGTACTTGGGCTTTTATTTCAGTGAGGTTACTTAAGTGCTGGTGATGTCCTGGTTGCTTAGAGCAAGTCATTAGCCTGCTCTAAAGGAGCTGTCTTCAAGGAGCTCGGGGCAGGAGAGTTTGCTGAATGCCTACCAGGTGACAGGCAGGCCCTGTTAGGGATGCGCTGTGAGAACACTTGTTTTGAAACCAGATAGCCTTGAATTCAAATCTCTGATCTGTCATCCTGGGCAAGTTATGGAACTTTCTCAGGCCCCTCTGCTTCATCTGTATGCGACCAATGTGGGACCAATGGTAGATACCTTAGGATCATATGAAATATGCATGTGAAGTTTTCTAGTGCCTTGTTCAGAGGGAACAGTCAGTAATTGCTAGTGGTTATTATTAGTGTAAGATTTTTAATTGTATATGGTATTAGTGTTCTTAGTAAATAATAGTAGCATAAAGAACACTAAGTGACTTGTCCAAAGTGGCCATTAATTCCTTTTTAAAATATTTATTTATTAACTTTACATCCCAATATTAGCCCTACCTCTCCTACCAGTACCCTCTCACACAGATCTTCCCCTCACTTCTTCCCCATCTTCTCTGAGAAAGGAGAGCCTCCCCCATCCCCCCCCAGCACATCAAGTCACTGCAGGACCAGCTGCCTCCTCTCCCTCTGAGGCCAGACAAAGTGGCCCAGTTAGGCCCACAGGCAGGCAACAGAGTCAGGGACAGCCCCCGCTCCAGTTGTTGGGGGACCCGCATGAAGAGCAAGCCGCACATCGGCTACATCTGTGTGGGGGACTGCCGTTAACTCTAAGACTCTTACTTCAGATTGCATACTGAATGTTTATGCCCCGTGAGGGCGGGGAATGGTGTCTCTCACTAGTCTGTCCCAGTGCCATACATGTAGTTGGCATTCATATATTTGTTAAATGAAATAAAGGGAATTGTGTTGCCCACATGGAGATGAACAGATGACTGATGTTGCTGGATGTTTTCCCTACATGCTCTGGCCATTCCCAGGCTGCTCATAGCTCTGGCAGAGGATGGTGACACAGACACGGTAAAGTGCTTGCTGCATCTCCCATTTGGTTTTACCCTGTGTTTCCCTGATACCAAACTCAAGGAATTGACTTTGATCAGAAGATGCCAAGTTGAGGACGGCAGGATCAACTGTGTGCGCCGCACAACTTAAGATCTGCCGAGAGTCAGTCTCCTTGTGCAGCATTGTGTACATTTTTCTGAGGCAAACCTCAGGACCACATGCTATACAGTTCTGTTTTCCTTGGCTTGGTCCTCACTCTCTGTTCACTGTTGTCTATTACATGAACATTTATGTGGTTTTAGTAAGAAAGTAAAGTTATAGTTAGTTCCTTATTGTTGCCTTCCCTGGAGAGTTATGACTTGCTCATTGCTTGTGTACACTGTTGTCTGATTGTGGGTTTGTATTTGTTCAAATGTCCCAAATCATGAGTCATTTCCTTTTTCTCTCTTGGCTTCCTCATGCCCACCTGGCTTTTTTTTTTTTTTTTTGGTAGGTTTCTGGACAGGAAGACTTCTCTCATCAGCTTTACCAGAGGAAGCTGCAGGCTCCACTGTGGCCCAGCTCCCTGGGCATCACTGATTGCTGTCAATATGTCACCTCCTGTCATCCCAAGAGATCAGGTAAGCAGTTTTTCTTCTTTGTATTTTTGTTTTGTCTCTTTGCCTGGGAGCTTATGTGCACCCTGGGTGTGTCTGGTGCCTGCACAGCCTAGAAGGCCACCTCAGGTCCCTGACACACTAACAGATGGCTGTGGGCTGTCATGGGGTGCTGGGAACCAAACTTTGGCATTCTGCAAGAGTAGCTGGTGCTTTTCTGCCAAGCCATCCTTCACGTAGCACATTCTTGTTGTTGTTGTTGTTATCTTTTGACACAAGGTGTCTCTACATAGCTCTAGCTGTCCTGGCACCCACTCTGTAGACCAGGCTGGCTTCCACCTCAGAGCACTTGCCTCAGCTTCACCGGTGCTAGGATTAAGAGCATGTACTACCATGTTCCCCTCATATATGACATTGCTGATCTGCTGTCTTCATGTTCATGTGGAGTGAAAGCTTGCTCTTAATAACATTGAGAGAAAGTGTAATCTCCTTGATGTTCCTAGCATGTTCCCCTGTTTTCCTCACTGGGCTCCATATGTCACCAAGTCAAATTCCAGTTGCAGCTGTTGGAACAATGTCCCTGTCCTCAGAGTCAGATTTCCTCTGTGTTGCTATGCTAGAATGTTCTTGGTACTTAGGAGGTCTCAGCATGGCACTCATGTGCCTTTCTTTTACCATATGGCATTTCCTGGTTTATAGAGAGACTAAAATATGGCCGAGACTTCCTACTACGATTCCGATTCTGCGACCTCGCTTGTCAGCGACCAGTAGGACTGGTTCTCATGGAAGGAGTGACGGACACTAAGCCAGGTAACAGGAAACCTGTTTTCTTGGCCCTTATCTTTCTTCACCCCTGACATTTATAAGTTCTTGTTTGCTAGGCCTCTATCTCTCTATATGTGTGTGTGTGAATGAGTACCATGTACATGCAGGTGCCTGCAGAGGCCTGAGAGGGTATCAGATCCTCTGGAGCTGGAGTTAGGGTGGTCATGAGCTGCCTAATGTGAGTGCTGGGAACTGAATTTGTGTCCTCTTCAAGAGTAGCAGGTGTTTTTAACTGCTGAGCCATCTCTCCATCTTGTTCCTAGTCTCTCTTCTAAATACAATTCTTGACCAGCTTCTATTAATGAGTTTAGAAGAAGGAAGGTGAGCAGAGTTCATGCTTGGATGTATATTTTGCATCCAAGCACTGGGTGGAACACTGGACCATAAACAAAGAGCCCTAGGTTCTTGGCAGCTCTGGGAGTTTGAGTAGCAATTAACCTTTTTAGGCTTAACTGTTGATTCATAGCATGTGTTTAGCGTTTGCAGGAGATAAGGGAGGTGTATCTGTCACAGGGCTTAGAGATTTGTGAGGTGAATGGGGCCTGATCACAAGGAAACCTTGCTCCCATGGAGAACTTTCAATTTGGATATGCAGAGTATCTTTGGTGGCTTCACCTTCTTGTCTCTGAAACCACTTTGAAGTAATAAAGAAGATGAGGAAAATAAGCCAGAGGCAAACACCATTTTTCACAAAATTAGGTCTGAAGCTGTGAACCACAGTGAATTTGTAAAGGATACAAGGGGAGACGGGCTAGCAGTGCCTGGGGAAATATGGGGTGACTTACCTATGGGGCTGTATACATCTCAGATAGAACAACACTGTGCATTTCCCCAAGGTGAGGCCCACCTTCTGAGGGACCCAAGCTCTCGTTTTTTTCACCCCGAGTAGAATACATACATTGAGATTGAAAAGCCTGTGGCCGGCTTTGCTCCTGAAGGCAGTGTGTGGAGAGTTACGCTGGGAGTCAGGCCATGTGTTCAGTACACAGTGTGTCCAAGGTCTGAGGGGCAAAAGTGATTCTTTCAGAGCTGCAGGGCCCTCTGGCTCTAGAGAAGTGAATACTGAAATGTTCCATACACAATCCTATGTTAAAAGCAAAATTATTATTTAGAAAACATGCTGAATGTTTCCTTTATATAAACTTCCAATAAGTAGCTGGCATAGAATAATGTAGTTAACTTAAAGCTGACCTTGCTCAAAGTAATACTATAGAATCTATGCTAAAATATACAAAGACAGAAATTATCAGAAACCAGAAGGCAGGTAACAGTGCTTTAGAAAAGAAAGATAAATAAAAAAGTGCTTCAGAGCTAAGCATTGGAGCATATGGAAATTATGATTATTTCTCCATGAATAGAAAGATGAGTGGGGAGAAAGAGTAGCTGGGGAGAGAGTCCGTGGCCCCATGAGACTGCCCGGAGCCAGTAGATGGCGGTAGACTCAGGCACATAGTGGTAGCACTAAGTGGGTTGCAAGGGAGTAGTGTTAGGGAAGCATGTGGCATTGGAAGCTGGGTGGCCTTGACCAAGACACACACATGCACATTGGAAGTCCTCAGACAGTAAAGTGATTATAAAATACTGCGGAAAGCAAGGCACATGACAAGGCATCAGAAGATGAAAACTCAACTCTGGAGCTCAGAGTAGAAGTGGAAAGCTGAGCTGTGCTCAGGAGTAGAGCATTTCCCTGGCATATGGCCTTGGAGGAGAAGATATGGCTGTCTCAGGGAGGGCCAGCAGCTCAAGTCAGAATTTTAAGATTCTAAAATCCCAAAGTAGAGCAATAACAGCCCCACATAGATAACTATATTAAGAATAGATTGTCTTAGAATGTGAGTGCCGTGCTTGAATGAATCAGCATAAAGCAATGCTGATTACATTCTGTTGCAAACAAAATTAGACCTTGAGCCTACACACTGACAACCAAGTAGAATTGTTCTATTGGGCATGGTGGTGCTGAGGAGGCTGAGGAGGAAGAAGAGTTTGAGGCCGGTCACCCTAAGCTACAAAACAAGATCTTGGATCAGAAAAAGGGTTATAATGGGAATGATTCACTAACTGTACAAAATAATGGTAATGTTTTCACAGTCGCGATGGAACCCAAGTGAGCACACGTGCACCACACACTGTTGCCCACTCCTTGGCTCAGTGCCTTCCACCTAGGGCTGAACAGGCTGCTCTTGGATCCCATTAGAGACTCTACGTCTGAAAAGCCTGTATCACTTGAGACCAGAAATGAAAAACTTTATAAAGTGCACGTGGTTTTCTAGAGAATGTTTCAATATGTTAAACAGATAAAATTTCCAGTGTAATAACAGAATTATCTAGTTTTAACTACATACAAAACATGCCAACTTGTCTGTGACACTGACTTTAATGGTCATTCACCCCTTGATGCAAAGGGAGATACAGTGCTAGACAGTGAGGTCTGATTCCCAGAACTGACACAGCATTTCACTGACACATCACCATATTGTGTGATAGAAAAACATCCATTCTTGTTCTTCCCAACTTCCTTTGTGACAGAATGATTTTTATTTATTTATATTTATTTTATTTTAAGATTGATTTTTTTTATGAGCGATTTGCCTGCCTGTTATGTCTATACATGCCGGTTTCTTAGAGACCAGAAGAAGGTGTCAGATCCTCTGGAATTGGAGTTACAGATGGATGTTAGCTGCTATGTGGGTGCAGGGAACTGAACCTGGGTCCTCTGCAAGAGCAGCCAAGGGCTCTTGACTGCTGAGCTATCTCTCCAACTTCTATAATGATCCTTAAGTAGGATATTTAAATGAAAGCCCTCACTTGCTCATGTTCCCAGGTGTGGTGATTTCTACCCACACCACCCCCAGATGTAGCTGCTGTTCTTCATATCATTGCTCTCTGGGGACTCAGTAGGGGTTCACAGAGTCACACTGCTGTAGATGCTAACGAAGAGTCCCTGTATAGGCTTAGATTTTCCCAAACCTACTTTAATTATGGTTCTTCAGTGCTTCAACTTGCCTTCTAGTCCACCGTCCACCAGAGGTAGGGGAAAAGAAAGGTTAACAGGAAATGGTGGTTGTGGACCTGTTTAGAAATAGTTCTTTGGGGCAATTCCAATCTTCGTTGTTAGCAGTCCAGGCCACTAGCAAAACACCAAACGTGAAACAGCAGTGGCAGTTCAGTCCAACTCAGCACACACCAAGTACAAATTACTAGCAGTGGCTCTATCTAGGAGCAATCTCCAGGCTCTGCTGATCAACATGAGTCTGAGGAAGCAGTAAGAGGCAGCTGGAATACCACCAGAGGCTCTTTGGTGTGTTTCTCTTTATGAAGTCACAACAAGCCAAGACCAGCGAAGAGTTGCAAGGTAAACCAGTATGAGAATGTCATCCACTGTCTGTTGGGTTATACTTATACTCTTTCCAAATATCAGGTGTCCTCTCACCAGGCAGCTTCCAAAAAAATCACATCCTGTTCATAAGACAATTTTCAGCATACCACCACTGAGTCTCCAATGAAACCAGAAATTCCCACTTCATCCCCATGTTTCCTTTTAAATGCACGAGAAATCTCTCTTGGGCATATTTTATAATGACACTGATTTCATTCATGACTGTTTAGCAGAATAATAGTAGTAGGTCCCTTATAGTCCCTTATAGCCTATGACCAGCTAGCCACAGGTTTTTAGCCCCAGCAGTGGTTCTGGGCATTGGTTCAGTCTTAAATACAATTAGAAAGCAGTTCATTACTCCTGAAATGCTTGTGCCACTGTTGTACCTGTGGGGAATCCTGCCAGGCTAGTCCTTGTAGCTTACATAGGGGTTCACATTGGAGTGAGGTTGATTACTTTCCTCCTCCAGTAGCATGCACAGCATCTTCCAGCTGTGCCAACAGGGAGAAGCTTCCAGTCAGTACCAGTTAGATTTCTCTTTGTTCTGTGACTCAAGTATGTTGTGTCTTCAACAATAGGGTCATCATATTCTGAAGACTAACAAAGAAAAGTGGTTGTAGGTTGTCTATGGGACCTCACTGCCAACTGCCCCAAAAGAGGCAACCCATTCTAGGTCCTGTGGTTTTTATTTGCCTGTTGTGTCTAGTAGTACCATTATTATAGGGTTAACTCCATGTGATGGTTTGTATATGCTTGGCCCAGGGAGTGGCACTATTATGAGGTGTTGTCTTGTCAGAGGTGTGTCACTGTGGGCATAGGCTTGTATAAGTCCCCTGTCCTAAATGCCTGGAAGCTAGTCTTCTAGAGGCCTTCAGGTGAAGATGTAGAACTCTCAACTCCTCTTGCACCATGCCTGCCTGTATGCTGCCATGCTCCCGCCTTGATGATACTGGACGGAAGCTCTGAACCTGTAAGCCAGCCCCAATTCAATGTTGTCCTTAAGAGAGTTGCCTTGACTATAGTGTCTGTTAACAGCAGTAAAACCCTAACTAAGACATTCCATATCGCTTAACATTTGTGTGTGACTTTTTCAAAAGGTCTTTAGTATTAAGATTCTACCCTTGTGGCATAAATACCTCCCAGAGCTGCCATTCTTCATATCATTGGTGTCTGGGGAGTCAGGATTTCAACTTATGAGTCAGTCTGTAGGGGTTCACAAATATTTACACTACTGTAGATAGTAGGAGAGTCCCTGTGTTTCCTTTCTCATGGACACTTAAGTGTTTACATTAGACTTTAACACTCTGGCTGAGGATAGCCTAAAACTTACTTTGTAGCATAGGCTGGCCTTGAACTCACAGGACTCCTCCTGTTTCAGCCTTTCTGAGTGTTAGTATTACAGGTATGAGCCACCATTCCTGGCACTTAAACAATGTGGGTGACTTTTTCTGTGGTACTGGAGATGCAGACTCCTATGCCTGTGCTGTAGTGATTCTTACTCTCTGACTCAGCTCCCTAGCACCTCAGATTTAATATTTTTTTAAGATTTTTTTTTAACACTTGAAAAATACTATTTTATGTGTTGGGCCTTGATGCATGCCCATGTGCTGCCTGCATCCTTGTTGCCTACAGAAGACAGAAAAGTGTGTGGAGTCTCCTAACCCTTATGATTTATGAATGGTTGAGAACCACCATGTGGGTGCTTGGAATCAATTGGATACTCTGGAAGAGCAGTTTGTGCTCTAAACTGAAGAACCTAAACATTTAAAAGGAATATACCTAAATACATAGAAAATATTATTCTCTCATAGTATTTAATAGACTATAGATAAAATTTTAAGTAACCTCTAACCCTCAAGAGATTTGAGGCCCCAGGGAGTGGGGAGGTCTGGTTGTGGGGGAGGAGGTATGGGATGAAGAACAGTTAGAGGAGGACTGTGTGTGTGTGTGTGTGTGTGTGTGTGTGTTTATGTGTGTAATGACTGGACTGTAAAAATAAAATTAAAGAAAAAAAAGACTCAGATTTCTGACATCAGTATAGATGAAGAAAAATGATAATTTTAGCTTAAATCAAGATTTTTCAAAGAAACAAATGAGCAAAGAGGTTGATTATGGAATTAATAATGCTATGAAGAGGCAGAGTTTTAATTCATGGTTCACAGTTTGCAACACAAGGTGCTTTGTTTAAAACAGAAGAAAAGCATTCAACATCCAGCACTGTGAAGAACAAACACCAAACCAAAGCCACTGCAGCTGCCCAAACAGCATTTTGCTTGAAGAAAGAAGCTTTAGCGGCATGCCTAGTAGAGTGAGGACAATATAAGAATACCTACTATTATTTGTGTTGGAATACAGCAAACAGAAAGAGAAGTGAAAAATGAAAGCATAAGAAAAGGGAAGGCTTAGACTGGTTCTTGTTAATGATACCTCTATGTCAAGAGAATCAACTAAGACCAATAGCATTAAAATTAAGATAATTTGGAAAAGTGGATAGCTATAGAATTAATACATAGTAATTCATATAGTCACATATAAATGTTCTTGCTTTGTTAAAAGATATAATAAGAACAAGACCCTATTTGTAAAAGGAACAACAAAATAAATGATAAGAGAAATATAAAATATGTAAAGTGAGATTTCCTTTCATCTGAATTACCAATTATTTTTTTGGCCAAAGTTCTTCATAATAGTCCTTTATCCATTTAATTAAAAACACTTATTTAGGAACTAGAGTGATGGCTCAGCAGTTAACAGCACTGACTGCTCTTCCAGAAGTCCTGAGTTCAATTCCCAGCAAGTACATGGTGGCTCACAATCATCTGTAATGGGATCCAATGCCCTCTACTGGCATGTCTGAAGAAAGTGACAATGTATTCACATACATAACATTAAACAGAATCTTAAAAGAAAACCCAACTTTTTTAGATGAAATTCATATATTATAAAATATACTTGTTTAAAGTTCCCTGGTATATTTCTCTTAGTGTATTTCAGAGTTGGTGTAGCCATCTCCACTATAATTTTAGAGCAGTTTGTTCTTGTCCCCTGAGACACTTCTTACTGGGGATCAAGCCCAGGCAGAGCCTTGTGTTTGCTAAGCACGCACTCTGTCCTTGAGCTAAAAATTCTAAGTGTAGAACATTTTTATCATCACCAGAGGAACTTTCACACACATTGGCAGTCAGTTTCCATTCATCTTTCCCATGTTAAAAAAAACCTGAAGGTCTATAGATGTGTAAATTCATGGACTCTTAATGTTTTAAACTATTTTTCATACTATATAGTATAATTTTATTCTTTCTCCTTCCCCAACTCCTCCCAGATCTTCCTTACTTCCTTACCTACAAACTTCATGTTCTCTTACTTTCTCAAAAATAAAAACCAGAAAACAACAAATAAAAAAGAAAGAAAGAAAGAAAGAAAAAAAACCCATAAGATCAAAATGAAAGAAAAAGTGCACAAAAAACAGAGTCCCTTTTGTGTTGTCTGGTTACGCCTGGGCATGGAGCCTGCTCTAGAGCATGGTTGACGTACCCACTGACACTCCACTGGGGAAGACTGATTTTCCCTTTCCAGGTTTCAGTTGCAAATAGCTTCTTGGTTAGGGGCAGGAGTTTGTATCCATTCCCCTTCTCAGTGCTTGGATTTCTGTCTGCTTGGAACCTGTGCAGGTCCTGTGTGTGCAATCACAGCCTCAGTGAGCTCACATGTACATCAGTCCTGCTGAGTCTGGAGGACAGTGTTTCCTGGGAGTCACCCACTGCCTCTGCCTCTTGTAGTCTTTCTGTCTCCTCTCCATAGATCCTGGAGCCTTGAGAGGAGGGGTTTGATGATGACACCCATTTAGGACCGAGTGCTTCAAAGTCTCACTCTCTGCACACTGTCCTGCCGTGGGTCTCTGTGTTAATCCCTGTCTACTGCAAGAAGAGGCTTCTCTAAGGGCTGGGGATGCTCCTATCTCTCTCAGGATCATTGTTTCCAGGGCCACCCATTTACTTACAAATTTCATTTTTTAAACATTGTTGTAAATACATCCACACAGTAAGTGTGCACATTTTAATTTATATTTTCATAAGTTGATGAACATCTAGGTTGTTTCTAGTCCCTGGCTTTACATATAGAACAGCAGTGAACACAGACAAGCAAGCATCTCTAGGCAGGCAGAGTCCCTTTGGTGGATGCCCTGAGTGGCGGAGCTGGATTGTGGGGTCCTGGCTTTGGCCATGAAGCTTTGGGTTTCTTTCCATTTAGAGTGATGTTGGCTGGGAGCTTGCTCTACATTGTCTTTAATAGGTTGAGGTGTGTCCTTTGTATTCCGTGTCTCTCCCACACTTTTATAATAAAGGAATGTTGGATTTTGTCAGATGGCTTCTGCATCTTCTGGGTAGATTGTGTGATTTTTTTCATTTAAGCCTGTTTATGTGGTGGATTAATTTACTGATTTATATATGTTGAACTGTCCTTTCATCTTTTGGATGAAGCCAACTTAATCATGGATAATCTTTTTTGATTGTTTTTTAATTCAGTTTGCAAGTATTTTATGGAGAACTTTTACATGTATTTCATAAGAGACGTGGTCTGTGATTTTCTTTTTGTTATTGTTAAGTATTTTGTGGCTTTGGTATTAAGGCAATAGTGGGTTCATCAAAAGAATCAGGCAATGTTCCTTCAGTTTCTGTTTTGCAGAATAATATTAGTGTTGTTCTGTGCTAATTCTTCTGGCCTTGGGGTTATTTTGGTTAAGAAACTTTTAATTATTGCTTCTATTTCACTGCTGTCTGTTTAAATTGTTTATTTCATTGGATCTTATTTTATTTCATTGGATCTGATCTGTGTCTTTCAGCTAATTTAGCTACAGGTTTGCCAGTCCTGTTGCCTTTTCTCAAAACCTAACTCTTCATTTCATTGATTCTTTTTTTGTTTGTATTTCATTGATTTCAACCGTGTGTTTTATTATTTCTTTCCATCTACTCGTTGTGCGTCATTATTAATGTGAGATTTTCTAGGTTGTTTAATGTAGGCTGTGAGCTTGCCTCTTAGACACACCTTTGTTGTGTCCCACAGGTTTGTTTATGTTGTGTTTTCATGTTCATTTCTGTTTTGACCCTATTTTCATTGAGTAGTGAGTTTGTATCCTGTCTGCTGTCTCTATTGTGTTAATAGCCAACTTAGTCCATAGTGGTGAGATAGGACACAGGATGCTATTTCCATTTTCTAAATGTCTGTTGAGACTTGCTTCCTGACTTATTATGTGGTCCATCTTGGAGAAAGTTCTATGTACTACTGAGAAAGTATATTCTTTAGTGTTTGGGTGGAATGTCTGTAGATGTCTGCTAGTCCATTTGATTTATGATATTATTGAACTCTAGCATTTTTCTGTTTAATTTTTGTTTGGTTAGCCTGTCTGTTGTTGAGTGTGGGTTATTGGAACTAACTACTATCACAGTATTAGGCTCAGTATGTGACTTTAGCTGTATTAGTGTTTCTTTTATGAACTTGGGTGCCCGTGTGTTTGGCACATAAATGTCTAGTATTGCATACAGTCTTGGTGGATTTTCCTTTGATGAGTTTGTTCTGTTCCTTTCTACCTCTTCTGATTAGTTTTGTCTGATATTAAATTAGATATGCTTCCTTACTTTTTTGGTCAATTTGCTTGGATTACTTTTTTCCATCCTTTTACCCTGAGATGATTGATGTCTGTCCTTAGTGGTGACGTGTGTTTCTTAGATGCAGCAAAAAGATGTTTTCTAATCCAGTCTGTTAGCTTAAGTTGTTGCGATTTATCATGTGATTACAGTATATAAACTATTTATATTTTGCTGGATTTATATTTATATTTTATTACATTTTCTGGATTTTATTATATTTATAAGGAATGTTAGTCTTAGTTTTCCTTGTGATATATTTATATAGTTTGGTATGAGAGTAATAGCACTATTAATGACTTCATAGAGTGAGTTGAAAAATATCACCTCCAAATTTCAATGCAAAAGATTTTTATGAATTCTGCTAGGCAGTAGTGGCGCACGCCTTTAATCCCAGCATTCAGGAGGCAAGTGCAGGCAGATTTCTGAGTTCTAGGCCAGCCTGGTCTACAGAGTGAGTTCTAGGACAGCCAGGGCTGTACAGAGAAACCCTGTCTCAAAAAACAAGACCAAATCAAAACCAAAACAAAACAAAACAAAAAAAAATTTAAATGAACTCTTAGTGAAATGTCTGGTAGAGTTCCCCAGTGAAGCCATCCAAAGTCTTTGCTCTCCTTGCTGATTCAGTCTCTTTATTTGTTAAAGGTCTAATCAAGTTTGCTGTTTCTTAAGTTTGTGTTAGCTTGTGTTTCTTTAGGTTTTTTTACTTTTATAAATTATATACTTTTAAAATTTTCATTTATTTACTTTTTTGTTTGTTTTGAGACAGAGTTTCATTGTGTAGCTCTGTCTGTCTGTCTGTCTGTGTAGGAATTCATTCTGTAGAACAGGCTGGCCTTGAACTTCAAGACCCATCTCCCTCTGTCTCCTGAGTGCTAGAATTAAAGTCATGTGCCCTTTGTTGATCTTTTTTTTTTTTGGAAGCATAGTTTTTTGTTTTTATTCCAAATAAATAGATGTGTTTCAATTTATCCCAGTTGATATTTGTTGTGAAGCATGTTCTAAGAGGTTTTATTCTTTGACAATTTTCTATATGCATATTTTTTTTTACCTTCAAAGTGGCTACAATGAAATATATTTTGGTTTTTAGAAATAAGAAAAAAGACTAAGGAAGAGCTTGGTACATTTGAATTGTATCTCAGTGTATTAGCTAACTGCAATATGATTATAGCCACGTATCTACATTTATTGGTGTACCTTCCCTTTAGCGTTCATATAAATGATAGTTATATTAGGTAACTGGGATGTTTCTGCTATCGTCTAAAGTTTACAATTCTTATCTCATTAAGTTTGTCAATAAATTCTCCAAAAGAGGCGCCATATTTCTTAATCACATAGACAATCAACGCTACTACTGACATGGTAGAGAAGGTCCCTGGGGTAATCACATACATTTCTTTGGATAGAAAATACAAGCTAAGCCCAGTTCCAAGCACATAGGGTCCTGTTACACCAGTCTTGGGGTAAGGGAACTGGAAAAACTCCTTGGGAATCAGCCTAAGCTGTACTTTTCCTCCATAATCAGGAAAAGGTGGTAGAGGGGCAAGGTGAGGCTGTCCTGTGCGAAAGACCTTTGCTGCCTGTAATACCCCTGTACCCAGGATGGCTGTGTTCTTCATACACAGGGCTTCTGTGGTGGCGGCTGGAAGTACCACCCAGGACAGCATTGTCTGTGAAGATCTGGACAGAGGTCTCTGTGTCTCTGTGACCCTGACCCGAGGCTATCAGGGGCAGGGACAAGATGGTCCTTTGTTTACTTTTTGAGACAGGGTTTCACTGTAGCTGCAGCTGGCCTGGTGCTAGCTATGTAGACCAGGCTATCTACAGAGCTTTATGATAGTTTCACCGTCTTAAGCATCTGAAGGTTAGAGACAAGTTGTGGAAATCTGTTCTCTCTACCCTGTGGGTTCCTAGGATCCATCTCTGATTGTCAGGCTTGGTAGTAAGTGCCATTACCCACTGAGCCACCTCCCTGTAATTTATTTGTATAGTTTATAGTGTTAGCTTACAAATTTCCTCTACAGATTATAGACAATGAATCAACTCGCTGCCCCCACTCCCCCTTTTCTTTTGTTTTTAATTTCTGGGCTCCAGACTTTACATTGAGGCCCAGCTGAGGCTGTCTTCCATTCTTGAGTTTAGTAATTTGATTGCTAAGAATTTGTCAGTGTCAACTCTTAACTTATTAATATCAGCAACTGTACTGACTAGTTGTCACCTAAGCAAAAGCTAGGATCATCTGGGACGTGGAAACTTCAATTGAGAAACAGTCCCCATCCGGTAGGAAGCCTAGGGAAACAGTGTGTATTTTCTTGATTAATGGTTCGTGTGGGTGAGCCCAGCCTATTGTGGTGGTGCTACCCCTGGGCAGGTGGTCCTGGATTGTCTAAGAAAGCAGGCTGAACAAACCAGTAAGCAGCACCCCTTCATGGCCTCTGCTTCAGTTCCTGCTTGCAGGTTCCTGTCTTGAGTGCCTGAATTGACTTCCCTCAGTGATCTGGTGTGTAAGCCAACCGCCCCTTTCCTTCCCTACTTTCCTGTCCATCCTGGTGTGTGTCACAGCAATAGAAACTGCACTAGGATAGTGAGATTTGTAGTAATATCTCTTTCTTTTTCTGATGTTGGCATTTGTATTTTCTTTAAGGATGCGTATACAACATAGACATGTTCATGTATATGAACATGTGTGTCTATATATGTACTACACATGAGTGGTGTGCGATAGGAAGTTTCTAGAGGAAAGTATAAGGAATTTGATAACACTGGTTGTCCCTGTACAAAAATGGAAGGCGAGGGGTGAGTGGGAGGGACTCTGGACAGATTTTCTTCATTTTGATTTTTGAACCATGTGACTGTATGACCTATGTAAAAAGTGCAGAGTGTTAGGACCTGGGGTTTCTAGCCTTGGTCATCTCTCCCCTCTCATGACTGTTTCTCTTTCCTTCCCTCCTCCTAACCTTCTGGAGCAGTGCAGCCAGGGTCTGCAAGGGATCTGAAGGTGAAAGGTTCCAGCTCTGCTGTACTGTCTCTGGAAAACCAAACCCTTTGTTCTCTGGCTTCCTACAGATCGACCTGCTGGTTGGGCCGAGTGTATCTTTGAGGAAGAGATATCTGAACTTGAGCCTGTCTTCCCCAGGTAAACTTGTTTGCGGCTTCAGTCTGAGCATGGGAGAGCACGGGCTGTACTGAGGCTGACTGAATACTTGGCTAAGCTCTGTCCTCCATGATAAGCTTATAGAGGGGATGTGTACACGCCAAAGCCAAGGTGTGACGTACTTGCAGGTGAAGGGCCTGTGCAGCCTTTCCTTGAGGGAGAAAGCCTCTGAGCAAACTTGCTGGTCCACAGATTGGATGCTGCTTTATCAGGAAATGGAGAGCAGGGGTGGGGAGTATCAGGCTCTCAGCATGTCTGCTTCTAGGCTGAGTTCAGCAGAGATCTCCAGCTTCCTGGTATGGGAAGGGATTTGCTGCATCTGAATAATGTATTGATTTTCCTGTTGCTGTGATAAGATCCTCTGATAAAAGCACATAATGGAGAAAGGATTATTATACAGGTGGCAAAGTCAGAGCGAATGTCAAGGCCCTACTTACTTTCTCATTTTTGTTAAGTCCAAGACCCCTGCCTGTGGGAGCGTGCAGCCCACATTGGTCTTCCTGTCCCAGTCTATAGACTTCCTCACAGGCATACCCAGGGGTGTTCTGAGGTCCTGTCAGGTTGACAACATTAGCCATTGCAGCTCTACCCCTCGTCACCGGGACAACTGACTACATCACCTCTAAGCCACCTCTTTGGTCCCCATGTCCCCATAGGCTCATGACAGGTTCATAAGGCAAATGTCCTGAGCCCAACTTCACAAGTCCCGAGAGTCTAACAATTCTAACACTATTTAAAAGTATAAGTGATGAGTCTCCCTGAGACTTGGAAATCTCTTAAGAGTAAGCAAGCCCCTGTATAGTAAAGAGAGGTTGGATGTGGAGGCATACAACAGCACTTGATCTCTGTGAGTTTAAAATCAGCCTGATCTGCATAGTGAGTTCTAGGCCAGCCAGGGCTACATATTCTCAAAACAAGAACAAAACAAAAAAACTAAAAACAAAGGTGAAGCAGAACAAAACCCAAACAACAAAAACAACAAAAGAAGTTACTTATTCCCTAAAACAACAAAAGAAGTTATGTATTTCCAACATAGTCTGGCACAGAGTAAAACCCTTCCCTTCCAAGAGACCAGGGCCCAGCAGGGAAAACACTAACTGCAGCTCCATGTTGGCCTCTGGGGCTCATGATGGCACCATCTGGATTCCAGAAGACTTGGGTAGCCCCACCTTCCAGCCCTGCAGCCTGCAGCACACACAGGTTCTCTCTTGGGCCAGCTCTGCTCCACACATCTGGCTTTCCTTGGTGGACATACCATGGTCACTGGTCACGGCATCACCAGTATCCTTGTATCTTAGTCACTGTTCTGCTGCTGTGATGAAGCACCATGAGCAAGGCAGATTTTAAGGGAAAGCATTGAATTGGCGGTTGCTTACCCTTTCAGAGGGTGAGTTCATGGCCGTCACGGCAGGGAACGTGGTGGCAGACATGCACAGTGATGGAGCAAGAGCCGAGAGCTTACACTGATCTACAGGCAGCAGGCAGAGCGGTGGGAGGGGAGAGAGAAAAAGACCAGAGGAGAGAGAAAAATAGAGATAGACACACGTATAGGGAGGGGGACTGACTCTGACGGGGCCTACTGTGGGCTTTTGAAACTTCACCTCAGAGAAAGCTACACCTCTTGGTCCTTCTCAGTCTCACTAACTGGAGACCAAGCGTTCAAACAGGAGTCTACAGGGGCCATTCTCATTCCAAGTCCCACACCTGGGGTCTCCACGGAAACTCAGCCTTTGTCTTCACAGCCTTACACAGCCTCGCAGAACTTCCTTACAGGGACTGTAACCCTGTTGTACATTGCTGGGTGTCAGCAGCATCTGAAACCATCATTAGAGGTTATCCTTTTAAGAATCTTCATAAAACCATCAGAGAAATTGGCCTGTGGAAATGTAGTGTGTCTTGTTAGGTGACTTCGTATCTTCTGCCCCTGTAGGACTGTAGGCGCCATCCAGCACTGCCTTCACCTGACCTCAGTATATACCCACTTCCTGCCCCAGCATGGCCGTCCAGAGGTCACCACGATGCCCTTAGGGCTTGGGATGACAGTGGACTACATTTTTTTCTCAGCTGAATCCTGTGAGAATGAGAACAGAACTGGTAAGCCCAGTGAGTCAGGGTCTTGTAGACGCCTCCCCGGGGGCCTGGGGACAGCTGATGGTAGGTTGGCTTTGGTGGCTTGGCTTGGGCTCCAGGAGCCCGAACATCAAAGCAGCTTTGTGCTCGTTCTTTACACAGGCTTCCTGCCGTCCCTGCTCTTCTTTCTTGTGATGTCAGGGGTGGGGAGGGACGACATTCCTTATTCTGTCATGGAGATAAAAGTATGGCACTAGACGTAACTAGACTTGTCTAAGGGCTGAAGTCTGGAAGGGCTTGGGAAGGTCAGACCCTGGTTTTTCTTGCCAATAGTCATGATGAGCAGTTCACTTGCTCCATGCCTAGTTTGCGTATTATTTTTAGAATGTTTGAATTAATTGCCTATGTTTAGAATCATTTTGTATAAGGAATCTATATTTCTGTACCTCTTAAAAATCAGAAACCTTGTAATGTTAGGCACAGGACCTACCTGTGTCCCATTTGTCCTGTGTCCCTGTCCCTGTCTTCATTCACTGACGTAATTACAGGGAAGACTTCAGGATGCCAGGTGGTTGTGTGTGTGTGTGTGTGTGTGTGTGTGTGTGTACAAATCATTTAATTGAAAGTGAAAGTTCTACCACGCAGCATGGCTGACGGCTGCTGTATCTGCTGGCTTCTGCTTTCCAGATCACAGGCTGGATCGAGATGGAACTCTCAAGCTCCTGGGCCGCCTCTCCCTCCTCTCTGAAGAGATTCTCTGGGCTGCCAATGGCTTGCCCAACCCCTTCTACTCCTCGGACCATCTCTGCTTGCTTGCCAGCTTCGGCATGGAAGTCACTGCCCCATGAGGGCCCCCAGGGAAAGAGCTCACTGGATCGACGACTGCAAATGCCCCGTGCTGTGGAAACTTACGTCCCTTCCCTCGTTCCCTCCTGCCCGTGGTTAGACTTTCTCCAGGCCTGTCCATGTTCTTGGCCTGTGGTCCCCGCCCCGCCCCAACCTCTTCCTAATCCTGTGCCACGTGCTAGGTGGCCCCGGGAGAGGTGGAGAGCATTCCCCTTTCTTCCATGTACCCAGCGCCCCCTTCCCCCATTGATTGTTAATGACCAGGGTTGCGGGAGTTATTGATCTCATTGGTTATTCGATTTCAGGCCATTTCTTGGTGGCACCCTCTGACCCAACCTTCCCCTTCCTTTCATGACCTCTGGGCTCTGGCATGCACATGCAAGGTGTGTATAAAGCATGAGTTCTCTTGGGGTGGGACTGCCCGGCACAGCCAAGCCTACCTCTGCCTAGTCCATGTGCTACCATGAGGTGCTGGGCCAGGGACAGGTTGAGAGCATGACACAGCTGTGTGCTGCAGGAGGCAGCAGGTGTGGGGCCCTTTCTCCCAGTCAGTCATCTAGGCATCCTGGGCACTCTCGTTATTTCTGGAGACAAATCGGCCCACAGCCTGGAGCAGCAGCTCAGGGATACCCTGCACCCCAGATCTCCTCACTGGCTTCCTTGAGGAAAGCGGGTTGATGCCTTGTGCTGGGGTCCACTGGGCCGGCACAGTGCTGGGAGCTAGAAGGCATCTTAAGGATGAGGAGACTGAACCTTCAGGGAACTGTGGTCTCACCAGACTCTGAAGAACTGGGTAAGAGTTGGAGTCCCAGTAGAAAGAGCAGGAGGATCTACAGCAGCCTTAGCCAGCACTGGAGCCCCAGAGGGCTTGATCTCTGACCTCTGCGCACCTAAGAAAGTTTCTTCTTCTCACCCCCTACCCCACCCCCTCCTTTGTTTCCTCCCATTTTCTCTCTGGAGAAGCCTGCTGTTTAGCTCAGGTCAAAACATCTCAACAGAAGCCTGGCTTTGGGCAAACTAGGTCTAAGAACTCAGGGTGGCAGTGCTTGCCCATTTGCTCTGCCTTTCCTCCCCAAACATGGGCGCCCGTGACCTCCTGATAACCCCTGTAGCCCAAACCATGTCACCTGCATGCCTTACTCACTGCTGGGGTACAGACGGGGTGTCCTCGGGCCAGATCCTCCACATAGCTTTAACTCAGAATACCTGCTGGCCCAGAGACAAGAGAATTGGCTGGGGCTGCGGTTAGGCATGGTGGACCAGAAGTTACATTTCCCCTGATTTGAAAGCCAGAGACCTGGAATGTTGCTGCTGCTGTGTGTCTGACTCTCAGCTTCCCGTGCTCAGGTCTGGGGGACTTCTTTCCCTGTGTGTGTCTATTTTTAAGTTTTGTTTTCTGGGCACTGGACATCAGCCTGTCTGAGCCCCAGGCCCATCTGCCCACAGCCGCCTTTCACCATTGCTCTGGGCACCTCCCGAGATGGTCCCACAACCGTGCCCTGCTGGCTCTCAGAACAAGGGCCAGTGATTGCTCCCTCTGCCGGGAGATGCAGGTTCACCTGCTAACAGAGGTGGAGGGCCTGAGCTTGATGGTTTATCTTTTCCTTGTTTCTCCTTTGTTTCTGTTTTAGAAATGAAGTATGGGGGTTAAATGGCATTTAAACTGCGCCCTGGAGCCGGCAGAACCAGGCAATGTTTTTCCAAATAAAGGCTTATCATGCCCCCTACGTTGTTGGTCTTATTAGGACTCTGAAAAGCATGGGGTTTGAGAGAGAGCTGGAGAATGTGGTGGGCAGAGGAAGGGTCTGAGGAGCTTTTGTCTTGAGGGTGGGGCCTCAGGATCTAAATTGAGAACAGACATTTTTGCCATCTGTCTCTGTTGTCTTCCCTGTATGCTGACGCTTGCAAGGAACAGGGTTTGAGTGATGTCCCCTGCCCTGCCCTGCCCTGCCCTGCCCTGCTCTGTCCTTTGCAAGGTGCAGCTGCCTTCTCTGTCCCCATGTGAGAAAAGAAGGGCTCTAATTTAGCTAATTTTTGCTCTTATTCCATCTGCTACCTTGTGTCTCTGTAGACTTACAGACGGGTTGGTCTGGGAAGTGGGGTGTTCCTGGTCAAAGCAGTGGCAGCTCTGTGAGGCGTGACGTGTGTGGCAGATGCTCTTGCTGGGATCTATTTCTGATCAGCTCTTGTAGTGGAGCCAGGGCTGAGCTGTGGGCCATCTGTCGCTGGAACGCTTCTCTTCCTTGCCAGCCTAACTGCTGTTACTTCCATCCTTCTCTGGTCTCCCTGTGCAGCATGCCAAGCCAAAGCCAAGCGACATGGAGGTATGGTCTTCTGCCTTACCTCAACAAATTGCCAGTCCCATACCTAACCTCATCGCTTTCTTTCCAGGGACCTTGAGTTATTTAAGCTGGTGTACTCTGGGTCAGAATCCACTGATTTAGGAGAAAGCAAATTTAGCCAGGGAGTAGGATTAAGGAGCCTTACCTTGGCCAGCCTGGCTGTTGACTAGGTAAGTCACTTTATCCCTCCGCCTTTGAGTTTGCATCCTTCTGTGAAAGGAAGTTGAAGGTTCAGGCACCTGTGAGGGCTTTTTAGGTCTGTATTGCTTGTGCCAAAAACTTGTGGTAGGAGATTGAACCCAATGGTGGTCCCCAGAAAAGTGGGATGACTGGCCCGTGGGCTGGGATATATCTGAAAGCTCCAACTCTTTCCTGGCATAGGGGATCCCTCAATGCCTTGCCTCAGTCACTAAACACACACTCGGAATTTTGGTTAACAGTTTACACTGAACTTGTGTGTGTGTGTGTGTGTGTGCACATGCGTGCGCGCATGCACAAGTGCAGGATGTTTGTGAATGTGTGTGTGCATGCATGTGACAATCAGAGATCAACCATGGTTGTCATTCTTCAGGGTCTACCCTGCTTTTTTTTTTTTTTTTTTTTTAAGCACATCTGCGTAGAACTCAAAGCAATCCAGCCTGGATGGCCAGTGAGCTGCCTCTCCAGTGCTGGGATTACAAGTATGAGCCACCATGTCCAGTTTTACATTGGTTCTAAAGATCGACTGCAGGTCCTCATGCTTGTATAGCAAACACTTACTGAACGATTTCCCGATCCCACTTCAGGGAAAAGACAGCAGCACAGCTAGGAGGCAGTAGGGGTCTGCTCTACATAGCCTCTTCCAGCGGAGGAAGCAGAGACCCAGTGACAAACCCGAATCTTGAATCTTCGCTTAATCTTTTGCTGGCCTTTGCTTCTCAGACATAGCCTTTGCAGAGGAACAGAGGAGTCAGGCTTTGTTTTGTTGCAGGCTGCCCATTGTGGGGCAGGGGTCTGGGAAAGCTCAGAAACAGCTTTCGCTGGAGACCAGGGAGCGCTACAATCAACGCTTTGTTTGCTTTGTCTTCGTAGTTCCTATGCTGGTGTGTAGTGACTTGTTGGAGAATTGGGTTTTAGTGTTTTAAGTAGTGCATGATGCAGTCTCTTTTCCCAAGGCTTGAAGGCACATCTCTGGCTACTACTAGGAAGGAGCTGTCTGGGACAGCGCACCCCACCCCCAACAGCCTGGTGCACCCTTGCCTGCCCTTTAATTGTTGAAGACAAGGGCCATCTAGAAAGTCTGATAGTGGTGCAGATCAGCTCATCCTGGGGCAGAAAAATGTGAATTCCATTATCTTGCAGAGAAGTTGGCCTTTCTGTACTGTCCCCAGTCCCTGTGATCTGCTGAGTAGGAAGGATCTCAGCCCAGAAGAAAATGACTTCTTACATGCTATTACACCTACATTCTTGGTAATTTTTGTTTCCTATTAGCAAATTCTCACTGGCTAGGGATTGGAAAGAGTTGTCTCGTGGGCTGGCTCAGAGAATTGACCTGTCTCCTCCACTTGACAGGCCTCGACAGCTGGTTCTCCACCCCACCTTGGCAAATACTAAGTGTTGCCAGGCAACCTGCATCTGGGTCAATCTTAGTCCTTGGTGTGACAGTTGCTTCTCATTGCCATGGCCTCCACAGCAGCGGTCTAAATGCTAGGTCCTGGCAGATGGGAAGGAGGAGTCAGTCCATCGATCTCTTTAGGGCTTTTGGGAAAAGTCAATTTAGTCATATGCCTAAATGAGATAGGGCCAGGCTATGTGCCTGGGAGAATCTGGGCAGCAGAGAATAAGATAACTGCTTTCCCCCCAGGAAACTGGGTTCCGGGCAGCCCAGAGGTCAGCAGCAACATATCTGCACTCTATGGAACTGGATTAGCATGATCTTGATGGCTTAGGCTCACCCCAGGCCATCTTTATCCCACAGTTCAAGAGAAGTTGGCCCAGTGTGGACCTGTACCATTGGGGCTTTCCACCAAGTTCTCTGATGTATGCCACTGTAACTGGAACTACATGTTTAAACAGCATGTCCCCATGGAATACCATGCATTCACCATAGTCACAAATTCTGGTTACCTTTGTGTAAAAGTTGTGGTTGTTTTTTTCTTTTTGTTTTTTTAAATCTGGAGGTATAGTTTAGCTGGCAACAAAACTGTCTTGATAAGTGTATGGTTCAAGCTATTCTCAGATACTAACTGATTGCTCTCCTCTCCAGCTGCCATGCTGACCCCCAACCATTGCAAATGACAGAGGCTTTCTGTGTTACACTGTCCTAGCTAGGACTGGGTGGGGTTTGGCTGGTCTGTGACATGTCTCCCTCCCTATAAGACTGAGTTTCACTCTTAAGACCAAGGAGAGACATGTGAAGAATGCTTTTGGCTGGCAAATGCTGTGGCACACACAAGATAATTCTTGTGTGTGTTGGCTTGCTTTTCAGTATGGCACTTGCTTTAGTGTGGGCCAGAGGTTTTCTCAGAGCTGTGGATGGGCAGCTGATGAGAAAGAAGTTAAGATCTTGGTGGCTGTGGTTTCCTGAAATGAAAACTCTCTTTCTCCTTTCTCCTGATTGACTATGGAAAGCTATGGCCTGGCTATTTCCTGGGTGCTATGTGAGGAAGAGGCACCTCACAGCTGGGTGGGAAACCTGATCCCAGATTAGGGTTAGGAGCTCAACAGCCTCGACAGACAGAGTCAGAATCCAGAGCCAGGAGGCTTCCCAATCCCCACAGTTTGGTTCCCCTCTCATCTACCTGGGGATCTTGGCTTCTTCCTGCAGCCAGTGGGGCTGACAAGGGTGGGAATGGCGCTGGGCTGCAGCTCCCAAAGGAAAGCAGACAAGGTTTCACGTGATTTCTGCCAGCCCAAATGATAGGAGCTGGGAGACTTTATTCATTTCAGGGGAAGGTGAGAAAGGAATGAGACAAAGTGTGCACTGAAAGGCAGGGTAATACTGATACAAGGACAGAATAATGGCATCAGGGACAACACAAGAACCCAACAAAGCACAGGGGATGGGCGGCTGGTCATCACTGGCCCAGGGGTCAAGTGTACCCAGGTTTCTTTTCAGACTTCACAAGGAAGCTTGGGACCCCAAAGCATCAAACTGGAGTGAGAGGGTCCTAGCACAGCACTTGCAGCTAGCACGGTGGCAGCCCCACCTGGCTGGAGATGCTCTTGGGAAGCTGTGGTACCCAGTAGGTAGGGTGAATTCTCCCACCTACACTCCTGCAGAGGATATCCTTTACACCTCTAGCTTGTTGGTCTCCACCTGTGCATCCTTGCACTTTTAACACCACTGACAGCATGTCAGGGTGGGGCGGTGATGTGTTAAGCCAGACCTCTTTCCAGGCAGGAAAGCCAGGGGTACACGGGTACAGATCTCGGGGCACAAAGCCTGCACAGCTATCATTAGATCTACTCCCCTGAGCCAGGACGTCTTCCCAGCTGTGAAGGGGTCAGGGCACGATATGACTGGACTAGACATCAGCCACGGTCAGCTTCCTGAGTCTGCTCCAGTACCCAGTCTCCAGGCTTCATCATCAAGTCTGGGGCCAGTGGGCTGCTGTTCTGCCCACTTGGCCATGCCCACTAAGGAGGGGTGGCTAGCATGATGGATCAGGGGAGCATGGAAATGTGAGGCTATGGAGGGGAAAGGACTGGCAGGTGGCTGGATGGAGAGGAAGGTTCTCTGAAGCCAGCTTCCCAGTGTTTTGACACAACACCAAGCACAAGGAACTTCTGCCCATGCTCCCTCCACCAACCAGCCTCCTCTGGCCTCACCTTGACCCCCTTCAGCCAGCGGCCCCCGAGAGAGAGGCCCCGCCTGAGTCAGGAGGTCTGAGGTATCTGCCAGTTCCCTGTCTGTCTCTTATAGGAAGTGAGATGAGGTGAGGTCATGGATGGTGACTAAGGCCTCAAAGTCTCTGCCTCTGCCTCCCTGGAAACCAGACATCCAGGCCAGCCCCAGAGAGCACAGCCTGAGAAAATGGCCGCAGAGGGAAGGGTAGCTTGCTACATATGAGAAAGAGTAAAAAATAAATTAAAAAAGCACCACTGTGGCCTATGACGGCCTCTGACAGTCTTCACAGGCCAGAGGCCCTTAGCTTGGGACAGGTGATCAGCAGAGGTGTGTGTACCCCTGGCCACCAGCGGCTCCCTCCTATCCTGAACAAGTCAGGGCTTTCTCTCCTGCTTCCTTCTTTCCTGGGCCTCAGAGGAACTGGAGCTCAGAGCTGTCCTAAGGCTCTGGGACCTGGAGCTGTTCTCCAGATACACCTGACTCCAGCTCTCCTCACCCCTCTTTCTCCCACATTTTGTTGTATCTTGAAGTTTCCAGAGACATAAAGGGCTGCTGTCCCAGGGATAAGCAGCCGCATTCAGATCCAAAAAGATCTTGTCCAGTCTTGTACCTCTCCAGGCAGGCATGGGGGCTGCTGGGACTACCATCCCTACTTCCTGAATTCCGAGAAGGATGAAACAGTACCATGTCCTTTCATGGTCTGGCTAGGGGTGTAGCCTAGGCTATGCACTTCCCAAGGACCCCCTGACCCCAGGAGGATGCAGGCAAGACAAGGGACTAAACAGCCAGCCTCCCATGGTGCCTGTGCTGGGCCCCAGTGGGCCTGGCTTGGGGCCCAGGAGCTGTTGGCGTGATAAGCAGCCACACGTGTCACCAGCAAGGGCATCCCTCCCCCTCCCCCCCTTCATTCCAGCCACCCTCCATTTCTGGACAGGAAGAGTTCCACCGTTCTATCTCTGCTGGCTTTGGTGACCCAATAAGCACAGACTCAGCCTCTGCCTGCAGGATGGGGCCAGAGGAAGTGGCCCTTGATGCCTTGGGGAAACTTTACACTGTCACATTTTCCACCCACAGTCTCCCCACAACCAGCCCACACTCTCTACCCCAGACATTGTGGACTGGTACTCTCTCAGCTATGGTGATCATTTCTTGAATTGATAACTTTAAAAAATTACAACTCAAGTATTAATTCAGAGCCCTGGCCTAAAAAAAAAAAAAGAAGAGAGAGAAAAAAAAGGCCAATGCCCCTTAGGGCCTGCACTGTGGGACAGTACAATGGCAGCATCCCACTTTAATGGGATATGCTCTCTTTCATGGGACACAGTCCCCATCCAGCCCTCCTCTTTGTCACTGGCT
This sequence comes from Apodemus sylvaticus, assembly GCF_947179515.1. NCBI lineage: Eukaryota > Metazoa > Chordata > Mammalia > Rodentia > Muridae > Apodemus > Apodemus sylvaticus. The sequence goes on from NC_067477.1 coordinate 35,668,300, forward strand.
GATGGCCCTGTAGGCATCTGAGTCCTAAGCCAGCCCTCAGCGCTCTGCGGCCTTGTTGGCAGCTGCCCAGGCTAACTGCACCTCTCAGTAAAGCCCCTTAATGGTCACCCGGTTCAGCTGCCCTCTGTCACATGAAGCCTACAGCAACTTGACGAGTGCCACCTGTGCTGCAGGGAACTCGGTCCCCACACAGTCCCCACACAGCCCCATCCTGAACTGCCTCCCTCAGCCCTTCTCACTTTCACTCCCAACTCAAGGACTGGCTCTCCTCCCCCAGCCCAGACGGCTCCTCTCCACACCTCACTTTCCTACCAGGGATTTTGTGCCCTAGGGCCAGGGGATAGACGACTATTGCCTGGGCTCCCCACTGTCAGTGCCCCAAGAAGCTGCTAAACCTGGCTGCTACTCCAAGCCTAACCAGGCTGCTAAGGCGGGGAAGGCACCCTGGGGGACAGGCAGCCTGGTCTAGTTTCTCCAGCAAGTGCTGAAGTATTAGACAGGAGAAAAGAACCCACTCCCACCAACAAGAGGGCTCCACTCAACTGCCTCATGCCAAGACAGTGTGTTAAGGTCGTGGTGTCCCCAGTACAAGTCTGGGCTCTCTACACAGCCCAGCCCTTCTGCAGGGAGCCCCTGGGCTACAGCAATAGTCAAGACTAGACAGAACCAGCAGATGTGCCAGAACCCTTCCCACTACGGTCCTCTCCTGGTTCTATAGCCTAATCCCAAATTGGCCAAGGTGAAGATTGGGGGGGCGGGTGGTGTTGGGTGGGGCACAGTTCTATCTAAAGGGCTCTCCTGGACCATAGGTTTCCACCTTAGGCAGATGTGGCTTCTGCCAAGTTCCTGATTTGAAAAATAAATTGACCTTTCTCAGGAGACCTCCTACCCTGCTTCCCTTTCCCTGGAGTCATGATTCTGCCAGGACAGACCCAGCTCCAGAAAACACCTCCATTCCTACACCATCCCACCCTCACCCCACTGGCTGTTGAGGCTCACAACCTCTGATCACTGTTGAGAGAAGGAGCACCACAGAACCAGGCAGCCCTCCTCCCTCCTCCCTCCTCCCCAAGCCACGCAGTGCTGAGAGAGAGAGAGAGAGAGAGAGAGAGAGAGAGAGAGAGAGAGAGAGAGAGAGAGCAGACCCTGACAGCTACCAACATATCCATTCATCTTTCCCTTCAAATATCTTATACTTCAGTTGCAGAGCTAAAACTCCAAATAAAATACTGTTTTCTTGGCCCAAAGTTAGGGGCTTGGCTTCATGGGAGGGGGACGTCCCTTGAGGCTGAACGGCAAGGCAGCCTTCTTGCCTCCCCCCCCACCCGAGCCCACCCCATCACCAGCCTCTGCCTGAATGAAGTAGGTTCTTCCTGCAGGTGGGTCTGGGTCTCCAGGAGGAGACCTGGGGGCGCTGGCGTCTGCCTCACACCCGGATCTGGTATCCACTGAGGTCTGGCATGGCTTTGGGCTCTGCAGGCTTCTTCTCCCCAGATGGCCTGCAGGAAGGAAAGCAGAGGATTCAGAAGAGGGGCCGGGGGTTACTAGGGAAATAGAGAATGGGAGGGGGGAAGACAGAGCTGTCCCGCTGGCTTCCTTCCTCTAAGGGGCCTTTACAGCTGCAGCAGAGAGGGTGGGGAGTTTGTGGAACCGGTGCCCAGCCTGAGGATCCTAGAGGATCGATTCCCCTGTGGTGGCTGCATAGCCTCTGGCTTTCTGATGAACTTAAAAAGCTTATGGGTGACAGCTTCAGTAACAGCCCGGAATTGGCTCCCTACAAAAGCTTCCTAGATCAAGGGTAGGGGCAATGAGCATTCCAGCACTAGAGGTCTGCTCAGCACCCCCTCAGGGCCCAGCAGAGAGGTGGATCCGAAGCACAGATATAATTAAAGTGAGAGCCAGAAGAATCTGTGGGGGAGAGGGAGTCAGAGCCAGAGGCCTGATATTTAAATAGCAAATCTTGCCATTTGGACACAGACACAAACCCAGACCCTAGGGGACAAAAGTTGCGGTCAAAGCCTTGGGTCCTGGCTGCTCAGCCTCTGGTCATATACAGAGCCCTTCCAGCAAACTTCAGGAGACTCAAGGCCTTGTGGGAGCCCCACTGGGTCCTCCCTCCCTCCTCAGTCCATTCTGCTGCCTGCCTCAGACCCTCTGTCCTCTAACCTTCTGGCCAGGGACAATGTATCTGGACACAGCTGAGGGGCCTTTTCTTTAGGGAAATGGTGCTGAACTGCCATTAGACTGCCAACACATAAACACCTGGACTCATTGTCCCAAGTGACTTCTCAAAGAGTGAAGGATGGTGTACTGGCTGGTTTTGTGTGTCAACTTGACACAGAAAGGAGCTTCAGTAGGGGAAGTGCCTCCATGAGATCCAGCTGTAGGGCATTTTCTCAACTAGTGATCAAGGCGGGGAGGGCCCCTTATGGGTGGTACCATCCCTGGGCTGGTGGTCTTGGGATCTATAAGAGATCAGGCTGAGCAAGCCAGGGGAAGCAAGCCAGAAAGGAACATCCCTCCATGTCCTCCACCTCAGCTCCTGCTTCCTGACCTGCTTGAGTTCCAGCCCTGACTTCCTTTGGTGATAAATAGCAATGTGGAAATGGAAGCTGAATAAACCCTTTCCTCCCCAACTTCATGATGTTTGTGTAGGAATAGAAACCCTGACTGAGACAGATGGAAAAGAGAAAGGTGGAGTGAAGAAGAGAGGAGAGGGAAAGACTGTTGGGTCTCCTTCCTCACCGTCTCTCACTACGGCTGTTCCTGCGATGGGGGCTGGACTGGGCCCTCTGTGGGGAGGAAACATCCTTCTTCCGGTCCTTGGTGGGAGAAGGAGGGCCTGTCCCCTTGCCAATCTGGATAGGGAGGAAGAAAAGGATTTCTGAGCTGCAGTATGGTCCGCTCCGTCCTGCTTGGAGCCACAGTCCCTGGAAGCCATCGTATGCCATCTGTGGTCCAAGCCTCAGGTGGCCTCTACCCCATCCCCGGGTCATCCCCGGCACTAAAGCCACTGGGGCAACAGATCCTCAGGAGGGCCACCTACTCCCGGAAGGTCCCAAACAGAGTGTGGGAGGTGTCACTGGACTGTCCTAGGACTAGAAAACACCTTTGAGGACAGATGTTTTTACCCAGGCTAGGTCCATGTGCCAGACGGGGATATGTGTGGCAAATGCTGAGCTCTGAGGCAGGTCCCACCAGCCTGACGGTGACACTGTCTCAGGCTAATCAGATGTCACACTGGGAGCTGGATCTCTGATTCAAAAAAATGAACCAAACCAACTAGCCAAACAACAACAACAACAAAAACCCAAATCCAAACCCAAACCAGCCCTTCTGTTGGATGGCTTTGAGTTTCCTCGGTTCAAACAAGGCTGAAAATGAAACACCATGAGTCCAGTGCTGAGCTGTCTGAGAATCAACAGCACTCGAGAGAGGAATTTGTAAGCTCCAGCTCTATGATTAGCCGCTGCCTGGAAAACACTACCATGCTTCCAACAGTGAGGAGGTGTGTGTGTGGGGGGGAGGGGTGCAGGCTTACCAAGCTGGGGAAGGGAGTGGGTGTGGCCCAGGCACAGAAAAGCCCCTCTGTAATACAGGCCTATGACAGCGGCTACCTAAGGGGAAGACGATGTGAACTAGCACTGGGGGAGCAGGCCACAGAGCTGAGTAATACTGGCCACTCTGGGGAGAGCCCAGGAAAGGTATCTCCAGTCCAGGAAGTCTGAGAGCCTCCCTCACCAATTCTGTCTGCTAGAAGCGGGACAACTTCAGCAGCAGAAAAAATTTTCGAGTAATGCCCAATCCGGAGTCCAAGGAGATTCTTCATCCACAGGCAACCCCTACTGGTCAGGACACCTGGGTAAAGGCATGGGGGGGGGGATCCCATGAGGAAGCAGCCGCTGGCTGGCACTGACTGGCCCCGTGGACCACGGTTGACGCTGCTAACCTTGAGCCGCATGTCTCGGGCATGGCGCTCCAACTCCTTGCGGAAGTCTTCCCGGCCCAGCCTCTCCACATCCAGCACCGAGTGCTTCCATTCAATCTGTTCCACGCTGTGGGGGTCGTGGGACACGCACTGGCCTAGCTTCACCTTCTTCAGCACGTGCCAGCAGCGGCCATAGGCCGCTTCATAGTCCAGCACGAGCTCGCTGAGCGTGCGGAAGGCTGGGGGTTTGTACATCAGGTCCTCCCTTCGGCTCATGCCCAGGGCGCCATAGCGGCCCCCAAAGTTCACCCCCAGCACAATGTGACGGAAGTAGTTCCCTGAGAAGTAGGTCTTGAAGCTGATGGGGAAGCGTTCCAGGGTGGGCATGCTGTTGGTGAGGTAACTGGTGAGCCAAAGTGCTAAGGAAAGGGTTAGGTCAGGGTGGTTATGTGTGCCAAAGAGCACTTAAGTGGTCAGCTACTGAGGACAAACTGGCCATATATACCTGTCCCACTCCAGGCCTGACTGGGGCCCTGCAGAGGGCCACTTATCCTGGGGACTTGTCAGTCTTCCTAGGTGCTCCTTTGCCCTTGCGGGGCTGGATGAGAAACTGTGCGCGCATCTTTTTAGATAGTTCTGCTTCCAAACCCCCATCTGTCATCTCTATAAATCAGCACTACCTGGGCATGCCAGCACTGGGCCTCTCTGCAGCTTCTCCCACAGCGTTTCTTAGAAATGGCATAACAGCCAGGGTATAACGCTGTACTCAGGGTTGGAGTTCCAAAATCGGGGTCACCTTGACCATGGGACTCAAAAAACCAAGCTATCCACCCAGCCTGGGAAGATAGCAAGAGAAGGAAGGCACTGAGCCCAAGACCTCCCCAAGGCTCCTCCACCTTGGGAGGGGCTTCTTGCTGGGGGGCGGGGTCAATAGATGATAGCACAGGAAACCCTGAGGACCCGCCCATTCCACAGCAGGCAGCCAAGGCTGGGCCAGTCTCTCCAAGGCCCAGGGAAGGATACATTCCCAGGATCACAGCTTCCAGGCATTTGATTGGCAGAGCCTCTTTGGTCATTTCCTTGGCCAGGTCCATCAGCCTATGAGAAAGGGAGGCGGGGCTGTGTGGAGACTGGCTCCAACCCTCTCAGGCCCTATTTGGTGATGAGCCAGAAAGACTTGGCTCCAGGCTGCCTTCCTCCAAGGCCTGGTGTTTCCTTCTCTCTCCCAAGTCTAAAGTCTGAGGAGGGTAAGGAGGCAAGCACTGGGGATCAGGAAGTAGCCTACTGTCTGCCCTTCTTCCCCTTCACTTCCTCTTTCCTGGCCTGGCTGCTGCTCAGAGACTGGGGGAGGGGAACATGAAGGAGGCGGGGTCTGAGGAGCTCCTGCCTTCTCCGTGGCAGTAGGGCTTGGGAGGGGAGAAAGCTCTGTATGTACCGGTGGGGCCCTTCCTGAGCCCAGGAGATGTGCCCCGTCTAGCCACAGCTGCGCCAAGAACTTGCTAACGGATGGCGAATACGGAGATTACTCTCCGCAGCCTGGGTGCAGGATCTCCGGCGGACAGCTGTCGCTTGGCTCGCCTGCTTACCCCTGAACTTGGAATTGAGGCTATTTCAAAACAGCTTGTCCTCCAGGTCTAGGGACTCAGCCTAGCCTCTGCTTTGTCTGGGTCACCTGCGTCCTACCAGAGGATGGATTGGAGCATCGGCACCCAGCAGCAGCTGAAGGACAGAGCACAGCCCGGGAGCAGAGAATGTGGTTCCACCCAGGGGCTTCAGGAGGGGGGCAATTAGTTAAACATAATTATTTCCCTACGCTTAAGTAAATACGCAACTTAAACGCTTGTCTAGAACAAGAGATTCAGTTCCAGTCTGCATGCTGAGTCACGATGGGCTAGGGGTGAGAGAAGCAGTTTTCTTTCTTGTAGGTACCAAATAATGCAGAGTACACAGAGGCTTCAAGGAAAGAAACCGGAAAATTGCCTTCTCTGCCCCCTCACATATCCCCACAAGCGTGGCTGTGGGGGCGGGGCTGGGGGGTGACCCTACTAGCTCAACTGTGCTTCCTTTCATCAGCCTTGGGGGAGGCTATCTCATTGGGATTTCCTTCCTTAGGGCCCCAGGGTAGCATTCTTTCCCCATCCCATGGTTGGCTTTTCTCAGAAAAGTCCCGGTCACTAGAAGGTTCCCTAGGGGAGCAAACGCAGTGGCTTTGTCCTTACCCCGTCAGAGGTCTGCTCTTCTTAATTTCAAAGAACTGTGTCCCTGTGTGATTGTACCTGGGGACAGTGGTTAAGGACTTCCTGGCTTGTTCTGGAAGCTGTAGGTACAGGTCCCTTGCCTGCTATCCCACACCGTAGGATGGCTACAGAATCCCCACGGGGACGTCTGCCACAAAGCACCCTCCAAGACACTTAGGACTTGTTCTCGAGGAAGGGGGAGGGGAGGGCACGGGGTTCACCTCTCTCTCATAGCCCCTCTCCCCCCCCCCCCCAACCCCGCTCTCTGGCAATGTCCCTTGTTCCCTCTAGGCCTGTGGTCTCAGGGAGGACACTGAGTGGGCAGCAGTCAGCCCAGCAGTGCTGAGGCAGCAGCCTTAGCTGGGGACAGTTCCTGGCAGTGCTGGGCTTTCCAAACAGCTAAGAAGGCTGGAGGGGCCACCACTCCTTCCCCCGTGCCAACTACTTCTACGTCAATGTGATACCAGCCAGAGTCCTTTGGGAAGAGGGAACCTCAATTGAGGAAATGCCCCCAGCAGCCTGGCCTCTGATTGATGCAGGGTCCCGCCCCATTGTGTGTTGTGCCACCCCTGGGCTGGTGGTCCTGGCTGTCTAAGAAAGCACAAGGTGCAAACAAATAAGGAGCACAGGACCCAGGACACACACAGCTGTCGCAGAAGCTCCAGGAGCCTACGGCAGAGACATAAAGCAACGGCTTCTGGCCAAGGAAGAAAAATGCCAAGAATTAGGAGAAAACCTTAAGATGTGGATGCTGTATCTCAGTGCAGAAGAGCCTTGTCCCCCTCCCATGTCCCCAGATCAAGCACTGCAGTGACCCCAAAGAGCTGCTCTGTCCCTTGCCTGGGTCGGAATGAATTACAGCTGATGCCCCTTTTTCATCAGCAAGGTGCTTAGGAGCCCCCTTCTCTTCCTACACACACACACACACACACACACACACACACACAGACAAAGAGACACAGACACACACACACAGAGAGAGACACACACAGACACACACAGATACACACAGACACACACAGAGACAGACAGACAGAAACAGACACACAGACACAGGCAGAAACAGATACACATACACACAGACACACACATACACACAGACACACACACAGACACACACAGAGACAGACAGACAGACAGAAACAGACACACAGAGAGACAAACAGACACACAGAGAGACAAACAAACACACAGACACAAGCAGAAACAGATACACATACACACAGACACACACAGACACACAGACACACACACACATACACACAGACACACATACACACACACACACATACACACAGACACACACACACACATACACACAGACACACACACGGAAGCTGGTGCTGGAGAAGTTGGATCGAGCCCAAGCACTCAGACACAGCCACAGCCTCAGCAGCTCCAGGGAACAGTGGTGCCAGTGAATAGCAGCTCTGAGGTGAATAGCAGCTCTGAGTGAATAGCAGCTCTGAAGCTGGGAGGGAGCTGGCCCTGCGGATCCCTCTCCAGGCCCCATTTGATCTTTGGGGTTGTCACTAAGTGGTGGTCACAGCTCTGGACCCGAGAGGATACTGCAGCTCCCTGATGTAGCGCTGCACGGCTTCCAGGCGCTCAGGGATGGGCGTCGTCGGCTGGAAGGTAGGCACACTTGGTATGGGAATCTAGGGACAGATGGAGAAAATATCTGTCACATGGAGAGGCACACCCCAGAGCTTCCAGCCCTGCAGCAGCAACACCCTGGGGAGCCTGGGGAGGCTCCTACTCTGAGCCGGTTTCCCTGGCAATCCCTCCCTCCCAAGCCTCCTCCCAGGACCCCAGCTCAGCTGTCCCTGACACCTGACTGCACTTCTCATGGGCAGCTTATGTTGGTCTTGGAATTTCATGCTATTAAATAGTTTTAGAAAACACAGGAGGATCCACTGACTAAATTTAAAATACACATTAATTAATACTTAATGAGAAAGGTCTGTATTGGGATTAATTTGTTTGGGTTTGGGGTTCACTCTGGTGAACTTGGATGTGGCAAAGGTGTTGAGATTTTGTTCTTGGGTTGGTAATGTTGAGCAGGCTCTAGCTGAAGGTATTAGTGTACTGGAGGCGTGCCCTTGGAGAGGAAGAGGCAGTTCTCAGGGTTGTCATCAACGGAGCAATACACAGCTCCCCCTCCATCTGGCTTCTTCCATCCGGTGTGATCTGTCTCTCCATGCTCATCATGTTCCCATCCATCTCCATTAGACCTTACCCCAGTCCGAACCAACAGGGGCATCTTCAGTCCTCAAGGCTGCAAGCTAAATGAACCTCATTTCTTCAGAAGTGTCCTGCCTCAGGTATTGTGTTATAGCAACGAAAACCAGACCAATAGCCTCTGGCTCGAGGATGAGACTGAAACTGTTTTCTCAGGGTTCCATTCTACCAGGTGGTACCCTAAGCTAGGGGATCTGTCCTGGACAAGAGGTGTCACCCACCTCACTGGCATGACGACCGTGCCAGAGCTTCCAAAGCACCAACCTGAATGGTCAAGGAGTGTGGCAGTGGGACAAGGGAACATATGATGGGTCAGGCCTTACTTCAAATGCCCTTTCCCCACCCACTCCATTCCTGAGCGATATGTTCCTACCCTTTCCCAGTGGCTGCCATTGGGCCCTCCGAGGCCACCCAGAGCTTGCCCATGCCCACCTAGCTGCAAATGTAACAGTAGGAGTAAACAGAAGGGGTATCACGTGTCCTAGGTACACTCAGGGAGGGGCTCTATGGAGGAGAAAAGATTCATCCTTGGTAGGCTGGGCCCACAGAGGATTTTTTTTTTTTGGTTGATCTATTATTTCTTTTTTTTCTTTTTCTTTTTTTGAAATTTATTTAAATTTTTTTTATTTATTGAATAGGGAAGTAAAGGGAAATAAAAACACTTTATGATAAAGTTAAAGATTTACATGGAAAATATTTCAGATAAAACACGTTAAAATTGACAATTTTCATGGAAAATTAAAGAGTAAAGTGGTAGACATGTAAAACATTGCTAAATTGATTTATAAATCAAATCAATTTAAAAAACAATAAGCCTAGATGTGGCTGGGCTCGATCAGGAAGGGAAGGAACACACACTTATCACCACACACTTGTCTCTGGGGTGCTCTGAATGGTGGGAGACCAGGGCAGTGTCTGTAGTAGAGACTGCCTCACTCCACGGGGTGGAGATGCAGGAAGGAAGGGTCCTGACTCAGGGAAGCTATCTAGCACGTCTTTCTTCCCTTTCTCTCGCCAGGTCCCTTTGCTTCCTGTCTAGGCAGTCTGTAGCAGCAGATACCACAGCCTGGAGAGGTTATTTCCCCTTTTACACCACTCCCATCTTCAAACAGGCATTGTCACCTACAGCCACCAGCGGGAGACAAGCTCAGGATGGGCCCTGCCTTCTTCACTTGCCTGATCACTTTGTGCCAGATGCACACCACAACTGTTCAAGGGACTGCCCAGCCATCCTGGTTGAAGGTATGCACATCCATCCAAGTCACTGGACCTGGAAGGGCATTCTCAGGGTAGCAGAGTCACCCCCTCTTGATAAGTAGGTCCCAGCAACTGGAACTGTGTAACTGAACCCACCTATTCACGACCCACTCTGGACAAGGAAGGAGACACAGCAAAACCACTTGCCAAAGCTCAGGCAGAGATTTGGGAACAGACTCAAGCCAGGAACAGGGTACCCAAAAAAACATCATGGGTCCCTGTCACACAAAGGGCCTGGCAAGAAGGCCACCATAGCAGAAGAGTCAGAAATGACCTAGGATCCTATGCGTGTGGCCTTGAAGACTATCTTACCAGGGGCAAAGTCTGGTCTCAGAACCAGACAGTCCAGGGTTCTAGGATAATCCTATAGGAAGACTTAGTGGTGAACAGAGCAGACACAACTGGCTATGCTATGACGCCCTGTCCTATGATTTCAGGGGAACTCCTGAACAGAGCTGCCTCAGATGTCTCCCAGGGGAATGCACGTCACTCATAAAAGGGTAGTGACAGAGCCTGCCTTGGCGGGTATCACTGAGTTGCTGCAACGACGCTTCGACGCTTTGGAACACTGTCCAACACCTGGCTACAGGTGCGTGCCAAAGACTTCGGCACACACTGCCCTGAGCTAGTCTGCCTTCTAGAGAAGTCTGGATACCCAACTGCAGGTGCTCAGTGCCCAAAGCCGTAGCTAGGCCTACAGCAGCCGGGTTTAGGTAAATGGTTGCTGGGCTTTCACAGGGGACAGCGGCTGGAGACAGCAAGGAGATATTCTTAGGCAGGAGCATAGCCTGCTGCTGGCTTCTGGATCCTTGTAGAAACTGTTATCTTAGACATCACTCTTGCAGAGGCTGCAAGTATCTGTGGCTTGCTGCATGCCCACTCTGAGCACCACTGGAGACCGATTAGATGCTCACCTAATGAGGTGTTACACGCTTTCCGCCATCAGTTCATCTCAATATCCCCATCAAGGGGCACTGCCGCTGATCCCCGGACAGCTGGGGATGCCCAGGGGCCAGGACACAGCCTCCCCTTATAAGTAGTTAGGAGAGATAGCAGGGGTGTGAGAAAAGATGGCTTCCCCTCCAGGGCTTTTCCTGCACTGCCCTGCTCCTGGGGATCCAGCTTCCTGCAGAGACTTAGCCTGTAAAACTCAGGGAAGGTGGGTGGGGTCATGGGAAGCTGTAGCAAAATGGGGGAGGGGACCACAGCCCAGCCCCTCCTGGCAGCTGCTGTTCCCATTTCTCTTCCTCTCCTGTAAGGATGCCAGATTACGGATCGCTGGTGAGGAATCTAGAGTTAACGGTTAGCTCAAGCCCAGGGCCCATCATTGGACAGTGTGACCTCTGCAGCAGGGCCACGTGGGACAGGTCAGGGTCAGGCCGTTCTGAAGCTCCCAGAATGGCACCCAATACTTCTGCTCTTCTCCATATCTCCTCCACATCCCCTGCACCCTGAGGCTTTCCTGACCCAACGTAACAGCCGAGCCTCAGTTCCTTCATCTGAGACACTTCCCCAAATTAAAGATGACAATGTTTCGAAATGTCCGAAACCTCCCATAAAATTTCAACCCCCCCCCATACTCTGGTCTCCATACTTTCTTCCCTAACAAACGTCTTCATTCAAACATGTCTTTTCCGAACACAAGGCCTGAAGATGACATTAATCACTATCGAAGACACTGATGGCCTGAGTCCTCCAAAGCACTGACCATTCTGCCGCCTTCCTATGGTCCGATTCGGACAGAACCAAGAGGGCCAGACTCTGTGGAGCATGTGTGTAACTCTGGCCTCATCAGTCAGATGATCTGAGTAGCATCTCATCTCTCTGCTCGAAACGGTCCCCGTCTGCAGTTTGATTAACACATAGTTTCTCATTTTACCCTCTCCACTACCAACCCATTTTACAGATAAGAAAATTGTGACTCAAGCAGACTGGGGAGGGGGGGAGGCGGGGGATTGCCTTGAGTTCACACAGGCAGGTAGGCGATCCAAAACAATACCCCAAACCCACGATGTCATACTTTCTTGTTCAGATATTTAAAAATCAAAGCTGGGTCCCCGGATTTGTGTTTTAGAATGTTCTGCACAGTGTTCATTTTAAGGATGAGACAGTGGAAACAACGTCCGGTTTCAGATGAGCTAAATGAGAAGATGATGATGTAGCTGTTTAAAATCAATCCAGCTTATTCCCCTGGGAAACATTAGGCAGCAGCTCAACCTTCGACCTCAGATTATCTTTTCCCCAAAACATTTTTTTTCCTGTTGGTTCTACCAATAAACCAGCAAGAAAAAAACAGGCCTGGTTTCCATGTATCAGTAATTATTCTCCCCCTTTTCCTTCAAGACTAAACCCTTAGCCTCTGACTTCTGACCAGTGGCCTCGGTATCGGGAGCAGTGCTTTCTTGGACTGAACCATAAACATTCTCTCTCTCTCTCTCTCTCTCTCTCTCTCTCTCTCTCCTGCACATTTTTAGTATAGCACTGCCCAACACAGCACATCCCAAATGTCCTTTCATTTAGCAAACACACGTAAGTGTCCACCCTGTGCCAGGCACACAGGAGACCTCAAGGAGACAAAGATGAATGAGACAGAGGCTCTCCTCACTCAGCAGCCCTACAGAGGCACTGCTGTGGTGGATGACTTCCAGTCAACACAGGAGAATATTTAACTTGTCTCTTCCCCACGGGGTCACTGCTAACGCCACTGAATCTGATGCTCACCAGAGCTGAGCAGATGGAATCCCAACACTGCTATTTCTCACGGAACCTTTTGAGTTTCTCATCTTAAACGGGGAACCCAAAGTACACTTCCTTTGAATGCTGTGGGCCAAACTTAGGGGATAATATAGGAAAATGTTTTCTCATCGTACAAAGCCCTGCACTCTCCCAGACAGTCATAATTAACCTCATAGTTTTCTGGCTTCTCAAGTGTCTGAGCCAAAGAGATGCCAAGCCCCACCAGTTAGTTCTCTAGTTCCTTTGTGGTTCTGCTCAGGAAGCCATGGGGGAGGGGCCTCCTGAAGAGAGGGGACTAAGCCCGACCCCCCCCAACAAACGACTCCAAAAGCACTGGAAAGAAACTTCCGGACAGATGGCACTTACCTGCACTTTTAAAATCTTACCACAACAATGGTCCCACTACTTCATCCATCAGTAACAAGATATGTGTGGGTTACTTTCTTAGCTCCAAGGTCAATAAAACCCGTCTTCATCGTGCCTGGCCCCTTCATGTCTTACCTTGGGCAGGTCGGTTGCCCCGCGGATCCGCAGGGCCACCCTCTCTCCATCTGGGTGAATCTTGGCCACATGCTTCCACATCCTTTCCCAGGTGGCCTCGTCCACTGGTAGGCCACCTCGGTTGATGAAAAAAGGGACACCTCCATCTCGTAGATCCTCTTCCCCTTCCTCTTCGGGTTCCTCGTCTCTCTGTGCTGAGGCCCCTTCGGTGGTCTCCAAACGTTTAGTGCCAGAGTGGGCGGCGGCGGCGGCAGCGGCAGCAGCAGCAGCAGCGGTGGCGGCGGCTGCGTTCGGGGAGGCACTGCTGCTGCCACTTGGGACCACCTTCTTTCCCCCTGGCATCCCTAAATCCTCGGCGGGGGTGGGAGGATGATCAGGAGGCGGGAAAAAAATAAGTGCCTCACAAGAGGCCTCCCACACAGCCGCTATAAAGATAACACATGGTCAAACAGTGCCTGGCGCCTTTAAGAAACCAGGGCGTGGCTCCTGTACAATAAAATACCATTAGGAAAGAATCAGGCGCATCAACCTGGAGTGATGGCCAGGTGGGTTGCCCAGGGTCGGCCTTAGAGGCCTTGTTTTGTTCGGAAAACAGGATAAAGAGCGCACACGCCAACTTGGCAGCCTCTACAAATCACCCCCATTTGGCAGCGAGAACAATGACCCGCAGCAATCTAGGATGGCCGAGAGGAGAAAAGTGGGGGTCGGGGTGGGAAGACTGAGGCCAGACAGCTCAGACCTGCAGCTATGCCGAAAAGGCGGGCCAAGGCACCGGTGCCCACTCCCAGTTTTGGACAGAACAAATTCCTCTACGAAATCCGTGCTCACTCACACTGGCGCGAGCGGAGAGGCCCGCGTGAGCTCCGAGTCTGGACCACCGGCCTGGGGATGCAAGGGTAGAGGGCGATGCCCGGGGCGACTTCTCTGTCACGACCCTCCCGGGAGCCAAGACTCGCAGCTGGTGGGGCGGGGAGGGGGCGCGCGCCGCCGCGCACATTCCAAGCCTGCCTCCCTCACAAAGTGGGGCTTTGTCTGGGTCTCCTAGCCCCTAGCCCCGGGGAGCAGCAGCGGAGAGGGCGGGAAGGGAAGGGCGCGGCGGGGAGGCGAGGGCTAGGGGCGCCCAGGCCCCGCGAACCCAGGTCTGGCGCGGCTCAGCGGGGGTACTAGGGGCACCTGGCGCGGAACGGTCCCAGCCAAGCCAAAGCGGGGCACGGAGCCCTAAGCTCAGCCATCGTGGAGAGCGGCTCGGGCGATGCTCAGGGACCCGGCTGAGGTCACTGAGCCGCAGTCTCCAGCCGCAGCTTCGCCACTGGCCACCAGCTGCAGCATGAGCGGGCGAAGGATGCTGCGCTAGGGCTCCAGCGGCTAAGCTGAGTGAAGCTTGGGCTTGCAAGGCGCGAGCGCTGGTCCTTAGGCTCCGCCCGCGGCGGCAGCGGCTGGAAACGACTGACAAAGCCCGAGCGGGCGCCGGTGCGTGGGTCCCGGGGGAGAGCAACAACCTGAGAAGGTGCAGCCCATCGGCAGATCGCTGCGTCCCAGCTCAGCGAAGCAGAAGCCACCGCTGCCGCCGGCCGGGTCCCCAGACCTCCCGCCGCCCACCCGGCTCGACTCCGGACCGCGCCGCGCATGCGCCCCGTCCCCCCCCTTAAAGGGCCAGCGCATTCCCACTGGGTTGTCTTGCTGCCGCCATCCCCGGACCCCCCAGCTACAAGTTATTGCAGGGATGCCCTAGACGTCCTTTCGCTTCTCACCTCTCTCTTAGGGCGCTGAGAACTGCAGAGCTGCTGAGGAAGTTTACAACTCGCTGCGCAGCGCAAACTCCTTGGGGATTCCTAGCGCGGAAGGAATTGTGGCAGTCGGCTGGGAATTTCCTGAATTCCCAGCTATAGAAGCAAGAATGCTGTCCTGGAACACCCGAGGTCTAGATGGCGTTTATGCATGTCTGTCTTTGGGACTTCCAGTAAATCCTTCCCCTTTGCAGGCCTCAGTTTCCCCATCTGTCAACCAAGAGATGACACTGGATGAACTCAGCCATCTAGCAGTGCTCTTTAAGGGAGGATCTGTAGAAGTTGGCAGTCATTCTGTTGCACTTGGTTGCTTGCAAGGGATCCTGGGAGTGTGTCCCTAGTTCTGGCTTTGGATGTTCCAATCCCTGGACATCTGGCTGGAGACATGAGCCTTCCCAATCATGAGACCAAGACAGAAACATAAGGGTGGGAGGCAGTATTTGGGGAGTAGACCTGCCCAGAATTAGTACAGATGTGTGTGGCCCATGGACTCTGGAGACCCAACACACCCTCTCCTTTCCCAGTAGCACAGATCGGCAGGCAGGTAACATTACCCAAACAAAAGAACTTTACCAAGGATCATTTGCAATTTAAGACTTTGTTTCCTCCTACCAGTTGGTATGAATAGCAGTTATCTGGGAGAAGTGTTTCTGTTCCTC